>NW_026989816.1:3014518-3315970 GCF_036321535.1 Camelus dromedarius
CCGGCAGGAGGAAACAGACTGAGAATGCAGAGAAAAAGTGTCTCCTGCAACCCTTTCCCTTGGTGCTAGATGAACGAAAGTCTCTCCACTTGCTCAGTTCTGAGAGATAAGTGTGTGTGAAAGCCGTCCTTTACCTAGCTTGTTGGGAACACAAAGTTTCTTTTCAGTTGCAAACTCCATTCCATACATATATATGGGGTGGTACTAGCTCCAACACGGTTTTACAGTGAAAACTGCAGGAACTTCAAACCGGCACTAGGAAACAGACTGAGAAAGCAGAGAAAAAGTGTCTCCTGCAACCCGTTCCCTTGGTGCTAGATGAACGAACGTCTCTCCACTTGCTCAGTTCTGAGAGGAAAGTGTGTGTGAAAGCCGTCCTTCACCTAGCTTGTTGGGAACACAAAGTTTCTTTTCAGTTGCAAACTCCATTCCATACATATATATGAGGAGGTAGAAGCTGCAACACGGTTTTACAGTGAAAACTGCAGGAACTTCAAACCGGCACTAGGAAACAGACTGAGAAAGCAGAGAAAAAGTGTCTCCTGCAACCCGTTCCCTTGGTGCTAGATGAACGAAATTCTCTCCACTTGCTCAGTTCTGAGAGATAAGTGTGTGTGAAAGCCGTCCTTCACCTAGCTTGTTGGGAACACAAAGTTTCTTTTCAGTTGCAAACTCCATTCCATACATATATATGGGGAGGTACTAGCTCCAACTCCGTTTTACAGTGAAAACTGCAGGAACTTCAAACCGGCACTAGGAAACAGACTGAGAAAGCAGAGAAAAAGTGTCTGCTGCAACCCGTTCCCTTGGTGCTAGATGAACGAACGTCTCTCCACTTGCTCAGTTCTGAGAGATAAGTGTGTGTGAAAGCCGTCCTTCACCTAGCTTGTTGGGAACACAAAGTTTCTTTTCAGTTGGCAACTCCATTCAATACATATATATGGGAGGTAGAAGTTCCAACTCGGTTTTACAGTAAAATCTGCAGGAACTTCAAACCGGCACTAGTAAACAGACGGAGAAAGCAGAGAAAAATTGTCTCCTGCAACCCGTTCCCTTGGTGCTAGATGAACGAACGTCTCTCCACTTGCTCAGTTCTGAGAGATATGTGTGTGTGAAAGCCGTCCTTCACCTAGCTTGTTGGGAACACAAAGTTTTTTTTCAGTTGGCAACTTCATTCCATACATATATATGGGGAGGTAGAAGTTCCAACACGTTTTTACAGTGAAAACTGCAGGAACTTCAAACCGGCACTAGGAAACAGACTGAGAAAGCAGAGAAAAAGTGTCTCCTGCAACCCGTTCCCTTGGTGCTAGATGAACGAACGTCTCTCCACTTGCTCAGTTCTGAGAGATAAGTGTGTGTGAAAGCCATCCTTCAACTAGCTTGTTGGGAACACAAAGTTTCTTTTCAGTTGCAAACTCCAATCCATACATATATATGAGGAGGTAGAAGCTCCAACACGGTTTTACAGTGAAAACTGCAGGAACTTTAAACCGGCAGTAGGAAACAGACTGAGAAGGCAGAGAAAAAGTGTCTCCTGCAACCCGTTCCCTTGGTGCTAGATGAACGAAATTCTCTCCACTTGCTCAGTTCTGGGAGATAAGTGTGTGTGAAAGCCGTCCTTCACCTAGCTTGTTGGGGACACAAAGTTTCTTTTCAGTTGCAAACTCCATTTCATACATATATATGAGGAGGTAGAAGCTCCAACACGGTTTTACAGTGAAAACTGCAGGAACTTCAAACCGGCACTAGGAAACAGACGGAGAAAGCAGAGAAAAAGTGTCTCCTGCAACCCGTTCCCTTGGTGCTAGATGAACGAAATTCTCTCCACTTGCTCAGTTCTGAGAGATAAGTGTGTGTGAAAGCCGTCCTTCACCTAGCTTGTTGGGAACACAAAGTTTCTTTTCAGTTGCAAACTCCATTCCATACATATATATGGGGAAGTACTAGCTCCAACTCCGTTTTACAGTGAAAACTGCAGGAACTTCAAACCGGCACTAGGAAACAGACTGAGAAAGCAGAGAAAAAGTGTCTCCTGCAACCCGTTCCCTTGGTGCTAGATGAACGAACGTCTCTCCACTTGCTCAGTTCTGAGAGATAAGTGTGTGTGAAAGCCGTCCTTCACCTAGCTTGTTGGGAACACAAAGTTTCTTTTCAGTTGCAAACTCCATTCAATACATATATATGGGAGGTAGAAGTTCCAACTCGGTTTTACAGTAAAATCTGCAGGAACTTCAAACCGGCACTAGTAAACAGTTGGAGAAAGCAGAGAAAAATTGTCTCCTGCAACCCGTTCCCTTGGTGCTAGATGAACGAACGTCTCTCCACTTGCTCAGTTCTGAGAGATAAGTGTGTGTGAAAGCCGTCCTTCACCTAGCTTGTTGGGAACACAAAGTTTTTTTTCAGTTGGCAACTTCATTCCATACATATATATGGGGAGGTAGAAGTTCCAAAACGGTTTTACAGTGAAAACTGCAGGAACTTCAAACCGGCACTAGGAAACAGACTGAGAAAGCAGAGAAAAAGTGTCTCCTGCAACCCGTTCCCTTGGTGCTAGATGAACGAACGTCTCTCCACTTGCTCAGTTCTGAGAGATAAGTGTGTGTGAAAGCCATCCTTCACCTAGCTTGTTGGGAACACAAAGTTTCTTTTCAGTTGCAAACTCCATTCCATACATATATATGAGGAGGTAGAAGCTCCAACACGGTTTTACAGTGAAAACTGCAGGAACTTTAAACCGGCAGTAGGAAACAGACTGAGAAGGCAGAGAAAAAGTGTCTCCTGCAACCCGTTCCCTTGGTGCTAGATGAACGAAATTCTCTCCACTTGCTCAGTTCTGAGAGATAAGTGTGTGTGAAAGCCGTCCTTCACCTAGCTTGTTGGGAACACAAAGTTTCTTTTCAGTTGCAAACTCCATTCCATACATATATATGGGGAGGTACTAGCTCCAACTCCGTTTTACAGTGAAAACTGCAGGAACTTCAAACCGGCACTAGGAAACAGACTGAGAAAGCAGAGAAAAAGTGTCTCCTGCAACCCGTTCCCTTGGTGCTAGATGAACGAACGTCTCTCCACTTGCTCAGTTCTGAGAGATAAGTGTGTGTGAAAGCCGTCCTTCACCTAGCTTGTTGGGAACACAAAGTTTCTTTTCAGTTGCAAACTCCATTCCATACATATATATGGGAGGTAGAAGTTCCAACTCGGTTTTACAGTAAAATCTGCAGGAACTTCAAACCGGCACTAGTAAACAGTTGGAGAAAGCAGAGAAAAATTGTCTCCTGCAACCCGTTCCCTTGGTGCTAGATGAACGAACGTCTCTCCACTTGCTCAGTTCTGAGAGATAAGTGTGTGTGAAAGCCGTCCTTCACCTAGCTTGTTGGGAACACAAAGTTTTTTTTCAGTTGGCAACTTCATTCCATACATATATATGGGGAGGTAGAAGTTCCAAAACGGTTTTACAGTGAAAACTGCAGGAACTTCAAACCGGCACTAGGAAACAGACTGAGAAAGCAGAGAAAAAGTGTCTCCTGCAACCCGTTCCCTTGGTGCTAGATGAACGAACGTCTCTCCACTTGCTCAGTTCTGAGAGATAAGTGTGTGTGAAAGCCATCCTTCACCTAGCTTGTTGGGAACACAAAGTTTCTTTTCAGTTGCAAACTCCATTCCATACATATATATGAGGAGGTAGAAGCTCCAACACGGTTTTACAGTGAAAACTGCAGGAACTTTAAACCGGCAGTAGGAAACAGACTGAGAAGGCAGAGAAAAAGTGTCTCCTGCAACCCGTTCCCTTGGTGCTAGATGAACGAAATTCTCTCCACTTGCTCAGTTCTGAGAGATAAGTGTGTGTGAAAGCCGTCCTTCACCTAGCTTGTTGGGAACACAAAGTTTCTTTTCAGTTGCAAACTCCATTCCATACATATATATGGGGAGGTACTAGCTCCAACTCCGTTTTACAGTGAAAACTGCAGGAACTTCAAACCGGCACTAGGAAACAGACTGAGAAAGCAGAGAAAAAGTGTCTCCTGCAACCCGTTCCCTTGGTGCTAGATGAACGAACGTCTCTCCACTTGCTCAGTTCTGAGAGATAAGTGTGTGTGAAAGCCGTCCTTCACCTAGCTTGTTGGGAACACAAAGTTTCTTTTCAGTTGCAAACTCCATTCCATACATATATATGGGGAGGTACTATCTCCAACTCGGTTTTACAGTGAAAACTGCAGGAACATCAAACCGGCACTAGGAAACAGACTGAGAAAGCAGAGAAAAAGTGTCTCCTGCAACCCGTTCCCTTGGTGCTAGATGAACGAACGTCTCTCCACTTGCTCAGTTCTGAGAGATAAGTGTGTGTGAAAGCCGTCCTTCACCTAGCTTGTTGGGAACACAAAGTTTCTTTTCAGTTGGCAACTCCATTCAATACATATATATGGGAGGTAGAAGTTCCAACTCGGTTTTACAGTAAAATCTGCAGGAACTTCAACCCGGCACTAGTAAACAGACGGAGAAAGCAGAGAAAAAGTGTCCCCTGCAACCCGTTCCCTTGGTGCTAGATGAACGAACGTCTCTCCACTTGCTCAGTTCTGAGAGATAAGTGTGTGTGAAAGCCGTCCTTCACCTAGCTTGTTGGGAACACAAAGTTTTTTTTCAGTTGGCAACTTCATTCCATACATATATATGGGGAGGTAGAAGTTCCAACACGGTTTTACAGTGAAAACTGCAGGAACTTCAAACCGGCACTAGGAAACAGACTGAGAAAGCAGAGAAAAAGTGTCTCCTGCAACCCGTTCCCTTGGTGCTAGATGAACGAACGCCTCTCCACTTGCTCAGTTCTGAGAGATAAGTGTGTGTGAAAGCCATCCTTCACCTAGCTTGTTGGGAACACAAAGTTTCTTTTCAGTTGCAAACTCCATTCCATACATATATATGAGGAGGTAGAAGCTCCAACACGGTTTTACAGTGAAAACTGCAGGAACTTTAAAAAGGCAGTAGGAAACAGACTGAAAAGGCAGAGAAAAAGTGTCTCCTGCAACCCGTTCCCTTGGTGCTAGATGAACGAAATTCTCTCCACTTGCTCAGTTCTGAGAGATAAGTGTGTGTGAAAGCCGTCCTTCACCTAGCTTGTTGGGAACACAAAGTTTCTTTTCAGTTGCAAACTCCATTCCATACATATATATGGGGAGGTACTAGCTCCAACTCCGTTTTACAGTGAAAACTGCAGGAACTTCAAACCGGCACTAGGAAACAGACTGAGAAAGCAGAGAAAAAGTGTCTCCTGCAACCCGTTCCCTTGGTGCTAGATGAACGAACGTCTCTCCACTTGCTCAGTTCTGAGAGATAAGTGTGTGTGAAAGCCATCCTTCACCTAGCTTGTTGGGAACACAAAGTTTCTTTTCAGTTGCAAACTCCATTCCATACATATATATGAGGAGGTAGAAGCTCCAACACGGTTTTACAGTGAAAACTGCAGGAACTTTAAACCGGCAGTAGGAAACAGACTGAGAAGGCAGAGAAAAAGTGTCTCCTGCAACCCGTTCCCTTGGTGCTAGATGAACGAAATTCTCTCCACTTGCTCAGTTCTGAGAGATAAGTGTGTGTGAAAGCCGTCCTTCACCTAGCTTGTTGGGAACACAAAGTTTCTTTTCAGTTGCAAACTCCATTCCATACATATATATGGGGAGGTACTAGCTCCAACTCCGTTTTACAGTGAAAACTGCAGGAACTTTAAACCGGCAGTAGGAAACAGACTGAGAAAGCAGAGAAAAAGTGTCTCCTGCAACCCGTTCCCTTGGTGCTAGATAAACGAAATTCTCTCCACTTGCTCAGTTCTGAGAGATAAGTGTGTGTGAAAGCCGTCCTTCACCTAGCTTGTTGGGAACACAAAGTTTCTTTTCAGTTGCAAACTCCATTCCATACATATATATGGGTAGGTACTAGCTCCAACTCGGTTTTACAGTGAAAACTGCAGGAACTTCAAACCGGCACTAGGAAACAGACTGAGAAAGCAGAGAAAAAGTGTCTCCTGCAACCCGTTCCCTTGGTGCTAGATGAACGAACGTCTCTCCAGTTGCTCAGTTCTGAGAGATAAGTGTGTGTGAAAGCCGTCCTTCACCTAGCTTGTTGGGAACACAAAGTTTCTTTTCAGTTGCAAACTCCATTCCATACATATATATGGGGAGGTACTAGCTCCAACTCGGTTTTACAGTGAAAACTGCAGGAACATCAAACCGGCACTAGGAAACAGACTGAGAAAGCAGAGAAAAATTGTCTCCTGCAACCCGTTCCCTTGGTGCTAGATGAACGAACGTCTCTCCACTTGCTCAGTTCTGAGAGATAAGTGTGTGTGAAAGCCGTCCTTCACCTAGCTTGTTGGGAACACAAAGTTTTTTTTCAGTTGGCAACTTCATTCCATACATATATATGGGGAGGTAGAAGTTCCAACACGGTTTTACAGTGAAAACTGCAGGAACTTCAAACCGGCACTAGGAAACAGACTGAGAAAGCAGAGAAAAAGTGTCTCCTGCAACCCGTTCCCTTGGTGCTAGATGAACGAACGTCTCTCCACTTGCTCAGTTCTGAGAGATAAGTGTGTGTGAAAGCCGTACTTCACCTAGCTTGTTCGGAACACAAAGTTTCTTTTCAGTTGCAAACTCCATTCCATACATATATATGAGGAGGTAGAAGCTCCAACACGGTTTTACAGTGAAAACTGTAGGAACTTTAAACCGGCACGAGGAAACAGACTGAGAAGGCAGAGAAAAAGTGTCTCCTGCAACCCTTTCCGTTGGTGCTAGATGAACGAAAGTCTCTCCACTTGCTCAGTTATGAGAGATAAGTGTGTGTGAAAGCCGTCCTTTACCTAGCTTGTTGGGAACACAAAGTTTCTTTTCAGTTGCAAACTCCATTCCATACATATATATGGGGTGGTACTAGCTCCAACACGGTTTTACAGTGAAAACTGCAGGAACTTCAAACCGGCACTAGGAAACAGACTGAGAATTCAGAGAAAAAGTGTCTCCTGCAACCCGTTCCCTTGGTGCTAGATGAACGAACGTCTCTCCACTTGCTCAGTTCTGAGAGATAAGTGTGTGTGAAAGCCGTCCTTCACCTAGCTTGTTGGGAACACAAAGTTTCTATTCAGTTGCAAACTCCATTCCATACATATATATGGGGAGGTACTAGCTCCAACTCGGATTTACAGTGAAAACTGCAGGAACTTCAAACCGGCACTAGGAAACAGACTGAGAAAGCAGAGAAAATGTGTCTCCTGCAACCCGTTCCCTTGGTGCTAGATGAACGAACGTCTCTCCACTTGCTCAGTTCTGAGAGGAAAGTGTGTGTGAAAGCCGTCCTTCACCTAGCTTGTTGGGAACACAAAGTTTCTTTTCAGTTGCAAACTCCATTCCATACATATATATGAGGAGGTAGAAGCTCCAACACGGTTTTACAGTGAAAACTGCAGGAACTTCAAACCGGTACTAGGAAACAGACTGAGAAAGCAGAGAAATAGTGTCTCCTGCAACCCGATCCCTTGGTGCTAGATGAACGAAATTCTCTCCACTTGCTCAGTTCTGAGAGATAAGTGTGTGTGAAAGCCGTCCTTCACCTAGCTTGTTGGGAACACAAAGTTTCTTTTCAGTTGCAAACTCCATTCCATACATATATATGGGGAGGTACTAGCTCCAACTCCGTTTTACAGTGAAAACTGCAGGAACTTCAAACCGGCACTAGGAAACAGACTGAGAAAGCAATGAAAAAGTGTCTCCTGCAACCCGTTCCCTTGGTGCTAGATGAACGAACGTCTCTCCACTTGCTCAGTTCTGAGAGATAAGTGTGTGTGAAAGCCATCCTTCACCTAGCTTGTTGGGAACACAAAGTTTCTTTTCAGTTGCAAACTCCATTCCATACATATATATGAGGAGGTAGAAGCTCCAACTCCGTTTTACAGTGAAAACTGCAGGAACTTTAAACCGGCAGTAGGAAACAGACTGAGAAGGCAGAGAAAAAGTGTCTCCTGCAACACGTTCCCTTGGTGCTAGATGAACGAAATTCTCTCCACTTGCTCAGTTCTGAGAGATAAGTGTGTGTGAAAGCCGTCCTTCACCTAGCTTGTTGGGAACACAAAGTTTCTTTTCACTTGCAAACTCCATTCCATACATATATATGGGGAGGTACTAGCTCCAACTCCGTTTTACAGTGAAAACTGCAGGAACTTCAAACCGGCACTAGGAAACAGACTGAGAAAGCAGAGAAAAAGTGTCTCCTGCAACCCGTTCCCTTGGTGCTAGATGAACGAACGTCTCTCCAGTTGCTCAGTCCTGAGAGATAAGTGTGTGTGAAAGCCGTCCTTCACCTAGCTTGTTGGGAACACAAAGTTTCTTTTCAGTTGCAAACTCCATTCCATACATATATATGGGGAGGTACTAGCTCCAACTCCGTTTTACAGTGAAAACTGCAGGAACTTCAAACCGGCACTAGGAAACAGACTGAGAAAGCAGAGAAAAAGTGTCTCCTGCAACCCGTTCCCTTGGTGCTAGATGAACGAACGTCTCTCCACTTGCTCAGTTCTGAGAGATAAGTGTGTGTGAAAACCGTCCTTCACCTAGCTTGTTGGGAACACAAAGTTTTTTTTCAGTTTTCAACTTCATTCCATACATATATATGAGGAGGTAGAAGCTCCAACACGGTTTTACAGTGAAAACTGCAGGAACTTTAAACCGGCAGTAGGAAACAGACTGAGAAGGCAGAGAAAAAGTGTCTCCTGCAACCCGTTCCCTTGGTGCTAGATGAACGAAATTCTCTCCACTTGCTCAGTTCTGAGAGATAAGTGTGTGTGAAAGCCGTCCTTCACCTAGCTTGTTGGGAACACAAAGTTTCTTTTCAGTTGCAAACTCCATTCCATACATATATATGGGGAGGTAGAAGCTCCAACACGGTTTTACAGTGAAAACTGCAGGAACTTCAAACCGGCAGTAGGAAACAGACTGAGAAGGCAGAGAAAAAGTGTCTCCTGCAACCCGTTCGCTTGGTGCTAGATGAACGAACGTCTCTCCACTTGCTCAGTTCTGAGAGATAAGTGTGTGTGAAAGCCGTCCTTCACCTAGCTTGTTGGGAACACAAAGTTTCTTTTCAGTTGCAAACTCCATTCCATAAATATATATGGGGAGGTACTAGCTCCAACTCTGTTTTACAGTGAAAACTGCAGGAACATCAAACCGGCACTAGGAAACAGACTGAGAAAGCAGAGAAAAAGTGTCTCCTGCAACCCGTTCCCTTGGTGCTAGATGAACGAACGTCTCTCCACTTGCTCAGTTCTGAGAGAAAAGTGTGTGTGAAAGCCGTCCTTCACCTAGCTTGTTGGGAACACAAAGTTTCTTTTCAGTTGGCAACTCCATTCAATACATATATATGGGAGGTAGAAGTTCCAACTCGGTTTTACAGTAAAATCTGCAGGAACTTCAAACCGGCACTAGTAAACAGACGGTGAAAGCAGAGAAAAATTGTCTCCTGCAACCCGTTCCCTTGGTGCTAGATGAACGAACGTCTCTCCACTTGCTCAGTTCTGAGAAATAAGTGTGTGTGAAAGCCGTCCTTCACCTAGCTTGTTGGGAACACAAAGTTTTTTTTCAGATGGCAACTTCATTCCATACATATATATGGGGGGGTAGAAGTTCCAACACGGTTTTACAGTGAAAACTGCAGGAACTTCAAACCGGCACTAGGAAACAGACTGAGAAAGCAGAGAAAAAGTGTCTCCTGCAACCCGTTCCCTTGGTGCTAGATGAACGAACGTCTCTCCACTTGCTCAGTTCTGAGAGATAAGTGTGTGTGAAAGCCATCCTTCACCTAGCTTGTTGGGAACACAAAGTTTCTTTTCAGTTGCAAACTCCATTCCATACATATATATGGGGAGGTAGAAGTTCCAACACGGTTTTACAGTGAAAACTGCAGGAACTTCAAACCGGCAGTAGGAAACAGACTGAGAAAGCAGAGAAAAAGTGTCTCCTGCAACCCGTTCCCTTGGTGCTAGATGAACGAACGTCTCTCCACTTGCTCAGTTCTGAGAGATAAGTGTGTGTGAAAGCCATTCTTCACCTAGCTTGTTGGGAACACAAAGTTTCTTTTCAGTTGCAAACTCCATTCCATACATATATATGAGGAGGTAGAAGCTCCAACACGGTTTTACAGTGAAAACTGCAGGAACTTTAAACCGGCAGTAGGAAACAGACTGAGAAGGTAGAGAAAAATTGTCTCCTGCAACCCTTTCACTTGGTGCTAGATGAACGAACGTCTCTCCACTTGCTCAGTTCTGAGAGATAAGTGTGTGTGAAAGCCGTCCTTCACCTAGCTTGTTGGGAACACAAAGTTTCTTTTCAGTTGGCAACTCCATTCAATACATATATACGGGAGGTAGAAGTTCCAACTCGGTTTTACAGTAAAATCTGCAGGAACTTCAAACCGGCACTAGTAAACCGACGGCGAAAGCAGCGAAAAATTGTCTCCTGCAACCCGTTCTCTTGGTGCTAGATGAACGAACGTCTCTCCACTTGCTCAGTTCTGAGAGATAAGTGTGTGTGAAAGCCGTCCTTCACCTAGCTTGTTGGGAACACAAAGTTTTTTTTCAGTTGGCAACTTCATTCCATACATATATATGGGGAGGTAGAAGTTCCAACACGGTTTTACAGTGAAAACTGCAGGAACTTCAAACCGGCAGTAGGAAACAGACTGAGAAAGCAGAGAAAAAGTGTCTCCTGCAACCCGTTCCCTTGGTGCTAGATGAACGAACGTCTCTCCACTTGCTCAGTTCTGAGAGATAAGTGTGTGTGAAAGCCGTCCTTCACCTAGCTTGTTGGGAACACAAAGTTTCTTTTCAGTTGCAAACTCCATTCCATACATATATATGGGGAGGTACTAGCTCCAACTCCGTTTTACAGTGAAAACTGCAGGAACTTCAAACCGGCACTAGGAAACAGACTGAGAAAGCAGAGAAAAAGTGTCTCCTGCAACCCGTTCCCTTGGTGCTAGATGAACGAACGTCTCTCCACTTGCTCAGTTCTGAGAGATAAGTGTGTGTGAAAACCGTCCTTCACCTAGCTTGTTGGGAACACAAAGTTTTTTTTCAGTTGGCAACTTCATTCCATACATATATATGAGGAGGTAGAAGCTCCAACACGGTTTTACAGTGAAAACTGCAGGAACTTTAAACCGGCAGTAGGAAACAGACTGAGAAGGCAGAGAAAAAGTGTCTCCTGCAACCCGTTCCCTTGGTGCTAGATGAACGAAATTCTCTCCACTTGCTCAGTTCTGAGAGATAAGTGTGTGTGAAAGCCGTCCTTCACCTAGCTTGTTGGGAACACAAAGTTTCTTTTCAGTTGCAAACTCCATTCCATACATATATATGGGGAGGTAGAAGCTCCAACACGGTTTTACAGTGAAAACTGCAGGAACTTCAAACCGGCACTAGGAAACAGACTGAGAAAGCAGAGAAAAAGTGTCTCCTGCAACCCGTTCCCTTGGTGCTAGATGAACGAACGTCTCTCCACTTGCTCAGTTCTGAGAGATAAGTGTGTGTGAAAGCCATCCTTCACCTAGCTTGTTGGGAACACAAAGTTTCTTTTCAGTTGCAAACTCCATTCCATACATATATATGGGGAGGTAGAAGTTCCAACACGGTTTTACAGTGAAAACTGCAGGAACTTCAAACCGGCAGTAGGAAACAGACTGAGAAAGCAGAGAAAAAGTGTCTCCTGCAACCCGTTCCCTTGGTGCTAGATGAACGAACGTCTCTCCACTTGCTCAGTTCTGAGAGATAAGTGTGTGTGAAAGCCATTCTTCACCTAGCTTTTTGGGAACACAAAGTTTCTTTTCAGTTGCAAACTCCATTCCATACATATATATGAGGAGGTAGAAGCTCCAACACGGTTTTACAGTGAAAACTGCAGGAACTTTAAACCGGCAGTAGGAAACAGACTGAGAAGGCAGAGAAAAATTGTCTCCTGCAACCCTTTCACTTGGTGCTAGATGAACGAACGTCTCTCCACTTGCTCAGTTCTGAGAGATAAGTGTGTGTGAAAGCCGTCCTTCACCTAGCTTGTTGGGAACACAAAGTTTCTTTTCAGTTGGCAACTCCATTCAATACATATATATGGGAGGTAGAAGTTCCAACTCGGTTTTACAGTAAAATCTGCAGGAACTTCAAACCGGCACTAGTAAACCGACGGCGAAAGCAGCGAAAAATTGTCTCCTGCAACCCGTTCTCTTGGTGCTAGATGAACGAACGTCTCTCCACTTGCTCAGTTCTGAGAGATAAGTGTGTGTGAAAGCCGTCCTTCAACTAGCTTGTTGGGAACACAAAGTTTTTTTTCAGTTGGCAACTTCATTCCATACATATATATGGGGAGGTAGAAGTTCCAACACGGTTTTACAGTGAAAACTGCAGGAACTTCAAACCGGCAGTAGGAAACAGACTGAGAAAGCAGAGAAAAAGTGTCTCCTGCAACCCGTTCCCTTGGTGCTAGATGAACGAACGTCTCTCCACTTGCTCAGTTCTGAGAGATAAGTGTGTGTGAAAGCCGTCCTTCACCTAGCTTGTTGGGAACACAAAGTTTCTTTTCAGTTGCAAACTCCATTCCATACATATATATGGGGAGGTACTAGCTCCAACACGGTTTTACAGTGAAAACTGCAGGAACTTCAAACCGGCACTAGGAAACAGACTGAGAAAGCAGAGAAAAAGTGTCTCCTGCAACCCGTTCCCTTGGTGCTAGATGAACGAACGTCTCTCCACTTGCTCAGTTCTGAGAGATAAGTGTGTGTGAAAACCGTCCTTCACCTAGCTTGTTGGGAACACAAAGTTTCTTTTCAGTTGCAAACTCCATTCCATACATATATATGGGGAGGTACTAGCTCCAACTCCGTTTTACAGTGAAAACTGCAGGAACTTCAAACCGGCACTAGGAAACAGACTGAGAAAGCAGAGAAAAAGTGTCTCCTGCAACCCGTTCCCTTGGTGCTAGATGAACGAACGTCTCTCCACTTGCTCAGTTCTGAGAGATAAGTGTGTGTGAAAACCGTCCTTCACCTAGCTTGTTGGGAACACAAAGTTTTTTTTCAGTTGGCAACTTCATTCCATACATATATATGAGGAGGTAGAAGCTCCAACACGGTTTTACAGTGAAAACTGCAGGAACTTTAAACCGGCAGTAGGAAACAGACTGAGAAGGCAGCGAAAAATTGTCTCCTGCAACCCGTTCTCTTGGTGCTAGATGAACGAACGTCTCTCCACTTGCTCATTTCTGAGAGATAAGTGTGTGTGAAAGCCGTCCTTCACCTAGCTTGTTGGGAACACAAAGTTTTTTTTCAGTTGGCAACTTCATTCCATACATATATATGGGGAGGTAGAAGTTCCAACAGGGTTTTACAGTGAAAACTGCAGGAACTTCAAACCGGCAGTAGGAAACAGACTGAGAAAGCAGAGAAAAAGTGTCTCCTGCAACCCGTTCCCTTGGTGCTAGATGAACGAACGTCTCTCCACTTGCTCAGTTCTGAGAGATAAGTGTGTGTGAAAGCCGTCCTTCACCTAGCTTGTTGGGAACACAAAGTTTCTTTTCAGTTGCAAACTCCATTCCATACATATATATGGGGAGGTACTAGCTCCAACTCCGTTTTACAGTGAAAACTGCAGGAACTTCAAACCGGCACTAGGAAACAGACTGAGAAAGCAGAGAAAAAGTGTCTCCTGCAACCCGTTCCCTTGGTGCTAGATGAACGAACGTCTCTCCACTTGCTCAGTTCTGAGAGATAAGTGTGTGTGAAAACCGTCCTTCACCTAGCTTGTTGGGAACACAAAGTTTTTTTTCAGTTGGCAACTTCATTCCATACATATATATGAGGAGGTAGAAGCTCCAACACGGTTTTTCAGTGAAAACTGCAGGAACTTTAAACCGGCAGTAGGAAACAGACTGAGAAGGCAGAGAAAAAGTGTCTCCTGCAACCCGTTCCCTTGGTGCTAGATGAACGAAATTCTCTCCACTTGCTCAGTTCTGAGAGATAAGTGTGTGTGAAAGCCGTCCTTCACCTAGCTTGTTGGGAACACAAAGTTTTTTTTCAGTTGGCAACTTCATTCCATACATATATATGGGGAGGTAGAAGTTCCAACACGGTTTTACAGTGAAAACTGCAGGAACTTCAAACCGGCAGTAGGAAACAGACTGAGAAAGCAGAGAAAAAGTGTCTCCTGCAACCCGTTCCCTTGGTGCTAGATGAACGAAATTCTCTCCACTTGCTCAGTTCTGAGAGATAAGTGTGTGTGAAAGCCGTCCTTCACCTAGCTTGTTGGGAACACAAAGTTTCTTTTCAGTTGCAAACTCCATTCCATACATATATATGGGGAGGTAGAAGCTCCAACACGGTTTTACAGTGAAAACTGCAGGAACTTCAAACCGGCACTAGGAAACAGACTGAGAAAGCAGAGAAAAAGTGTCTCCTGCAACCCGTTCCCTTGGTGCTAGATGAACGAACGTCTCTCCACTTGCTCAGTTCTGAGAGATAAGTGTGTGTGAAAGCCATCCTTCACCTAGCTTGTTGGGAACACAAAGTTTCTTTTCAGTTGCAAACTCCATTCCATACATATATATGGGGAGGTAGAAGTTCCAACACGGTTTTACAGTGAAAACTGCAGGAACTTCAAACCGGCAGTAGGAAACAGACTGAGAAAGCAGAGAAAAAGTGTCTCCTGCAACCCGTTCCCTTGGTGCTAGATGAACGAACGTCTCTCCACTTGCTCAGTTCTGAGAGATAAGTGTGTGTGAAAGCCGTCTTTCACCTAGCTTGTTGGGAACACAAAGTTTCTTTTCAGTTGGCAACTCCATTCAATACATATATATGGGAGGTAGAAGTTCCAACTCGGTTTTACAGTAAAATCTGCAGGAACTTCAAACCGGCACTAGTAAACCGACGGCGAAAGCAGCGAAAAATTGTCTCCTGCAACCCGTTCTCTTGGTGCTAGATGAACGAACGTCTCTCCACTTGCTCAGTTCTGAGAGATAAGTGTGTGTGAAAGCCGTCCTTCACCTAGCTTGTTGGGAACACAAAGTTTTTTTTCAGTTGGCAACTTCATTCCATACATATATATGGGGAGGTAGAAGTTCCAACACGGTTTTACAGTGAAAACTGCAGGAACTTCAAACCGGCAGTAGGAAACAGACTGAGAAAGCAGAGAAAAAGTGTCTCCTGCAACCCGTTCCCTTGGTGCTAGATGAACGAACGTCTCTCCACTTGCTCAGTTCTGAGAGATAAGTGTGTGTGAAAGCCGTCCTTCACCTAGCTTGTTGGGAACACAAAGTTTCTTTTCAGTTGCAAACTCCATTCCATACATATATATGGGGAGGTACTAGCTCCAACTCCGTTTTACAGTGAAAACTGCAGGAACTTCAAACCGGCACTAGGAAACAGACTGAGAAAGCAGAGAAAAAGTGTCTCCTGCAACCCGTTCCCTTGGTGCTAGATGAACGAACGTCTCTCCACTTGCTCAGTTCTGAGAGATAAGTGTGTGTGAAAGCCATTCTTCACCTAGCTTGTTGGGAACACAAAGTTTCTTTTCAGTTGCAAACTCCATTCCATACATATATATGAGGAGGTAGAAGCTCCAACACGGTTTTACAGTGAAAACTGCAGGAACTTTAAACCGGCAGTAGGAAACAGACTGAGAAGGCAGAGAAAAATTGTCTCCTGCAACCCTTTCACTTGGTGCTAGATGAACGAACGTCTCTCCACTTGCTCAGTTCTGAGAGATAAGTGTGTGTGAAAGCCGTCCTTCACCTAGCTTGTTGGGAACACAAAGTTTCTTTTCAGTTGGCAACTCCATTCAATACATATATATGGGAGGTAGAAGTTCCAACTCGGTTTTACAGTAAAATCTGCAGGAACTTCAAACCGGCACTAGTAAACCGACGGCGAAAGCAGCGAAAAATTGTCTCCTGCAACCCGTTCTCTTGGTGCTAGATGAACGAACGTCTCTCCACTTGCTCAGTTCTGAGAGATAAGTGTGTGTGAAAGCCGTCCTTCACCTAGCTTGTTGGGAACACAAAGTTTTTTTTCAGTTGGCAACTTCATTCCATACATATATATGGGGAGGTAGAAGTTCCAACACGGTTTTACAGTGAAAACTGCAGGAACTTCAAACCGGCAGTAGGAAACAGACTGAGAAAGCAGAGAAAAAGTGTCTCCTGCAACCCGTTCCCTTGGTGCTAGATGAACGAACGTCTCTCCACTTGCTCAGTTCTGAGAGATAAGTGTGTGTGAAAGCCGTCCTTCACCTAGCTTGTTGGGAACACAAAGTTTCTTTTCAGTTGCAAACTCCATTCCATACATATATATGGGGAGGTACTAGCTCCAACTCCGTTTTACAGTGAAAACTGCAGGAACTTCAAACCGGCACTAGGAAACAGACTGAGAAAGCAGAGAAAAAGTGTCTCCTGCAACCCGTTCCCTTGGTGCTAGATGAACGAACGTCTCTCCACTTGCTCAGTTCTGAGAGATAAGTGTGTGTGAAAACCGTCCTTCACCTAGCTTGTTGGGAACACAAAGTTTTTTTTCAGTTGGCAACTTCATTCCATACATATATATGAGGAGGTAGAAGCTCCAACACGGTTTTACAGTGAAAACTGCAGGAACTTTAAACCGGCAGTAGGAAACAGACTGAGAAGGCAGAGAAAAAGTGTCTCCTGCAACCCGTTCCCTTGGTGCTAGATGAACGAAATTCTCTCCACTTGCTCAGTTCTGAGAGATAAGTGTGTGTGAAAGCCGTCCTTCACCTAGCTTGTTGGGAACACAAAGTTTCTTTTCAGTTGCAAACTCCATTCCATACATATATATGGGGAGGTAGAAGCTCCAACACGGTTTTACAGTGAAAACTGCAGGAACTTCAAACCGGCAGTAGGAAACATACTGAGAAGGCAGAGAAAAAGTGTCTCCTGCAACCCGTTCGCTTGGTGCTAGATGAACGAACGTCTCTCCACTTGCTCAGTTCTGAGAGATAAGTGTGTGTGAAAGCCGTCCTTCACCTAGCTTGTTGGGAACACAAAGTTTCTTTTCAGTTGCAAACTCCATTCCATAAATATATATGGGGAGGTACTAGCTCCAACTCTGTTTTACAGTGAAAACTGCAGGAACATCAAACCGGCACTAGGAAACAGACTGAGAAAGCAGAGAAAAAGTGTCTCCTGCAACCCGTTCCCTTGGTGCTAGATGAACGAACGTCTCTCCACTTGCTCAGTTCTGAGAGATAAGTGTGTGTGAAAGCCGTCCTTCACCTAGCTTGTTGGGAACACAAAGTTTCTTTTCAGTTGGCAACTCCATTCAATACATATATATGGGAGGTAGAAGTTCCAACTCGGTTTTACAGTAAAATCTGCAGGAACTTCAAACCGGCACTAGTAAACAGACGGTGAAAGCAGAGAAAAATTGTCTCCTGCAACCCGTTCCCTTGGTGCTAGATGAACGAACGTCTCTCCACTTGCTCAGTTCTGAGAAATAAGTGTGTGTGAAAGCCGTCCTTCACCTAGCTTGTTGGGAACACAAAGTTTTTTTTCAGATGGCAAATTCATTCCATACATATATATGGGGGGGTAGAAGTTCCAACACGGTTTTACAGTGAAAACTGCAGGAACTTCAAACCGGCACTAGGAAACAGACTGAGAAAGCAGAGAAAAAGTGTCTCCTGCAACCCGTTCCCTTGGTGCTAGATGAACGAACGTCTCTCCACTTGCTCAGTTCTGAGAGATAAGTGTGTGTGAAAGCCATCCTTCACCTAGCTTGTTGGGAACACAAAGTTTCTTTTCAGTTGCAAACTCCATTCCATACATATATATGGGGAGGTAGAAGTTCCAACACGGTTTTACAGTGAAAACTGCAGGAACTTCAAACCGGCAGTAGGAAACAGACTGAGAAAGCAGAGAAAAAGTGTCTCCTGCAACCCGTTCCCTTGGTGCTAGATGAACGAACGTCTCTCCACTTGCTCAGTTCTGAGAGATAAGTGTGTGTGAAAGCCATTCTTCACCTAGCTTGTTGGGAACACAAAGTTTCTTTTCAGTTGCAAACTCCATTCCATACATATATATGAGGAGGTAGAAGCTCCAACACGGTTTTACAGTGAAAACTGCAGGAACTTTAAACCGGCAGTAGGAAACAGACTGAGAAGGCAGAGAAAAATTGTCTCCTGCAACCCTTTCACTTGGTGCTAGATGAACGAACGTCTCTCCACTTGCTCAGTTCTGAGAGATAAGTGTGTGTGAAAGCCGTCCTTCACCTAGCTTGTTGGGAACACAAAGTTTCTTTTCAGTTGGCAACTCCATTCAATACATATATATGGGAGGTAGAAGTTCCAACTCGGTTTTACAGTAAAATCTGCAGGAACTTCAAACCGGCACTAGTAAACCGACGGCGAAAGCAGCGAAAAATTGTCTCCTGCAACCCGTTCTCTTGGTGCTAGATGAACGAACGTCTCTCCACTTGCTCAGTTCTGAGAGATAAGTGTGTGTGAAAGCCGTCCTTCACCTAGCTTGTTGGGAACACAAAGTTTTTTTTCAGTTGGCAACTTCATTCCATACATATATATGGGGAGGTAGAAGTTCCAACACGGTTTTACAGTGAAAACTGCAGGAACTTCAAACCGGCAGTAGGAAACAGACTGAGAAAGCAGAGAAAAATTGTCTCCTGCAACCCGTTCCCTTGGTGCTAGATGAACGAACGTCTCTCCACTTGCTCAGTTCTGAGAGATAAGTGTGTGTGAAAGCCATTCTTCACCTTGCTTGTTGGGAACACAAAGTTTCTTTTCAGTTGCAAACTCCATTCCATACATATATATGGGGAGGTACTAGCTCCAACTCGGTTTTACAGTGAAAACTGCAGGAACTTCAAACCGGCACTAGGAAACAGACTGAGAAAGCAGAGAAAAAGTGTCTCCTGCAATCCGTTCCCTTGGTGCTAGATGAACGAACGTCTCTCCACTTGCTCAGTTCTGAGAGATAAGTGTGTGTGAAAGCCGTTCTTCACCTAGCTTGTTGGGGACACAAAGTTTCTTTTCAGTTGCAAACTCCATTCCATACATATATATGGGGTGGTACTAGCTCCAAATCGGTTTTACAGTGAAAACTGCAGGAACTTCAAACCGGCACTAGGAAACAGACTGAGAAAGCAGAGAAAAAGTGTCTCCTGCAACCCGTTCCCTTGGTGCTAGATGAACGAACGTCTCTCCACTTGCTCAGTTCTGAGAGATAAGTGTGTGTGAAAGCCGTCCTTCACCTAGCTTGTTGGGAACACAAAGTTTCTTTTCAGTTGCAAACTCCATTCCATACATATATATGGGGAGGTACTAGCTCCAACTCGGTTTTACAGTGAAAACTGCAGGAACTTCAAACCGGCACTAGGAAACAGACTGAGAAAGCAGAGAAAAAGTGTCTCCTGCAACACGTTCCCTCGGTGCTAGATGAACGAACGTCTCTCCACTTGCTCAGTTCTGAGAGATAAGTGTGTGTGAAAGCTGTCCTTCACCTAGCTTGTTGGGAACACAAAGTTTCTTTTCAGTTGCAAACTCCATTCCATACATATATATGGGGAGGTACAAGCTCCAACAATGTTTTACAGTGAAAACTGCAGGAACTTCAAACCGGCACTAGGAAACAGACTGAGAAAGCAGAGAAAAAGTGTCTCCTGCAACCCGTTCCCTTGGTGCTAGATGAACGAACGTCTCTCCACTTGCTCAGTTCTGAGAGATAAGTGTGTGTGAAAGCCGTCCTTCACCTAGCTTGTTGGGAACACAAAGTTTCTTTTCAGTTGCAAACTCCATTCCATACATATATATGGGGAGGTACAATCTCCAACACGGTTTTACAGTGAAAACTGCAGGAACTTCATACCGGCACTAGGAAACAGACTGAGAAAGCAGAGAAAAAGTGTCTCCTGCAACCCGTTCCCTTGGTGCTAGATGAACGAACGTCTCTCCACTTGCTAGGTTCTGAGAGATAAGTGTGTGTGAAAGCGGTCCTTCACCAAGCTTGTTGGGAACACAAAGTTTCTTTTCAGTTGCAAACTCCATTCCATACATATATATGAGGAGGTAGAAGCTCCAACACGGGTTTACAGTGAAAACTGCAGGAACTTTAAACCGGCCGTAGGAAACAGACTGAGAAGGCAGAGAAAAAGTGTCTCCTGCAACCCTTTCCCTTGGTGCTAGATGAACGAACGTCTCTCCACATGCTCAGTTCTGAGAGATAAGTGTGTGTGAAAGCCGTCCTTCACCTAGCTTGTTGGGAACACAAAGTTTCTTTTCAGTTGCAAACTCCATTCCATACATATATATGGGGAGGTACAAGCTCCAACACGGTTTTACAGTGAAAACTGCAGGAACTTCAAACCGGCACTAGGAAACAGACTGAGAAAGCAGAGAAAAAGTGTCTCCTGCAACCCGTTCCCTTGGTGCTAGATGAACGAACGTCTCTCCACTTGCTCAGTTCTGAGAGATAAGTGTGTGTGAAAGCCGTCCTTCACCTAGCTTGTTGGGAACACAAAGTTTCTTTTCAGTTGCAAACTCCATTCCATACATATATATGAGGAGGTAGAAGCTCCAACACGGTTTTACAGTGAAAACTGCAGGAACTTTAAACCGGCAGTAGGAAACACACTGAGAAGGCAGAGAAAAAGAGTCTCCTGCAACCGTTCCCTTGGTGCTAGATGAACGAACGACTCTCCACTTGCTCAGATCTGAGAGATAAGTGTGTGTGAAAGCCGTCCTTCACCTAGCTTGTTGGGAACACAAAGTTTCTTTTCAGCTGCAAACTCCATTCCATACATATATATGGGGAGGTACAAGCTCCAACACGGTTTTACAGTGAAAACTGCAGGAAATTCAAACCGGCACTAGGAAACAAACTGAGAAAGCAGAGAAAAAGTGTCTCCTGCAACCCGTTCCCTTGGTGCTAGATGAACGAAATTCTCTCCACTTGCTCAGTTCTGAGAGATAAGTGTGTGTGAAAGCCGTCCTTCACCTAGCTTGTTGGGAACACAAAGTTTCTTTTCAGTTGCAAACTCCATTCCATACATATATATGGGGAGGTACTAGCTCCAACTCCGTTTTACAGTGAAAACTGCAGGAACTTCAAACCGGCACTAGGAAACAGACTGAGAAAGCAGAGAAAAAGTGTCTCCTGCAACCCGTTCCCTTGGTGCTAGATGAACGAACGTCTCTCTACTTGCTCAGTTCTGAGAGATAAGTGTGTGTGAAACCCGTCCTTCACCTAGCTTGTTGGGAACACAAAGTTTCTTTTCAGTTGCAAACTCCATTCCATACATATATATGGGGAGGTCCTAGCTCCAACTCCGTTTTACCGTGAAAACTGCAGGAACATCAAACCGGCACTAGGAAACAGACTGAGAAAGCAGAGAAAATGTGTCTCCTGCAACCCGTTCCCTTGGTGCTAGATGAACGAACGTCTCTCCACTTGCTCAGTTCTGAGAGATAAGTGTGGGTGAAAGCCTTCCTTCACCTAGCTTGTTGGGAACACAAAGTTTCTTTTCAGTTGGCAACTCCATTCAATACATATATATGGGAGGTAGAAGTTCCAACTCGGTTTTACAGTAAAATCTGCAGGAACTTCAAACCGGCACTAGGAAACAGACGGAGAAAGCAGAGAAATATTGTCTCCTGCAACCCGTTCCCTTGGTGCTAGATGAACGAAAGTCTCTCCACTTGCTCAGTTCTGAGAGATAATTGTGTGTGAAAGCCGTCCTTCACCTAGCTTGTTGGGAACACAAAGTTTTTTTTCAGTTGGCAACTTCATTCCATATATATATATGGGGAGGTAGAAGTTCCAACACGATTTTACAGTGAAAACTGCAGGAACTTCAAACCGGCACTAGGAAACAGACTGAGAAAGCAGAGAAAAAGTGTCTCCTGCAACCCGTTCCCTTGGTGCTAGATGAACGAACGTCTCTCCACTTGCTCAGTTCTGAGAGATAAGTGTGTGTGAAAGCCGTCCTTCACCAGCTTGTTGGGAACACAAAGTTTCTTTTCAGTTGCAAACTCCATTCCATACATATATATGAGGAGGTAGAAGCTCCAACACGGTTTTACAGTGAAAACTGCAGGAACTTTAAACCGGCAGTAGGAAACAGACTGAGAAGGCAGAGAAAAAGTGTCTCCTGCAACCCTTTCCCTTGGTGCTAGATGAACGAACGTCTCTCCACTTGCTCAGTTCTGAGAGATAAGTGTGTGTGAAAGCCGTCCTTCACCCAGCTTGTTGGGAACACAA
Source organism: Camelus dromedarius (assembly GCF_036321535.1). Lineage (NCBI taxonomy): Eukaryota > Metazoa > Chordata > Mammalia > Artiodactyla > Camelidae > Camelus > Camelus dromedarius. The sequence continues at coordinate 3,036,820 of NW_026989816.1, forward strand.
AGTTTCTTTTCAGTTGCAAACTCCATTCCATACATATATATGGGGAGGTACTAGCTCCAACTCGGTTTTACAGTGAAAACTGCAGGAACTTCAAACCGGCACTAGGAAACAGACTGAGAAAGCAGAGAAAAAGTGTCTCCTGCAACCCGTTCCCTTGGTGCTAGATGAACGAACGTCTCTCCACTTGCTCTGTTCTGAGAGATAAGTGTGTGTGAAAGCCGTCCTTCAACTAGCTTGTTGGGGACACAAAGTTTCTTTTCAGTTGCAAACTCCATTCCATACATATATATGGGGAGGTACAAGCTCCAACACGGTTTTACAGTGAAAACTGCAGGAACTTCAAACCGGCACTAGGAAAGAGACTGAGAAAGCAGAGAAAAAGTGTCTCCTGCAACCCGTTCCCTTGGTCCTAGATGAACGAACGTCTCTCCACTTGCTCAGTTCTGAGAGGAAAGTGTGGGTGAAAGCCTTCCTTCACCTAGCTTGTTGGGAACACAAAGTTTCTTTTCAGTTGGCAACTCCATTCAATACATATATATGGGAGGTAGAAGTTCCAACTCGGTTTTACAGTAAAATCTGCAGGAACTTCAAACCGGCACTAGGAAACAGACGGAGAAAGCAGAGAAATATTGTCTCCTGCAACCCGTTCCCTTGGTGCTAGATGAACGAAAGTCTCTCCACTTGCTCAGTTCTGAGAGATAATTGTGTGTGAAAGCCGTCCTTCACCTAGCTTGTTGGGAACACAAAGTTTTTTTTCAGTTGGCAACTTCATTCCATATATATATATGGGGAGGTAGAAGTTCCAACACGATTTTACAGTGAAAACTGCAGGAACTTCAAACCGGCACTAGGAAACAGACTGAGAAAGCAGAGAAAAAGTGTCTCCTGCAACCCGTTCCCTTGGTGCTAGATGAACGAACGTCTCTCCACTTGCTCAGTTCTGAGAGATAAGTGTGTGTGAAAGCCGTCCTTCACCTAGCTTGTTGGGAACACAAAGTTTCTTTTCAGTTGCAAACTCCATTCCATACATATATATGAGGAGGTAGAAGCTCCAACACGGTTTTACAGTGAAAACTGCAGGAACTTTAAACCGGCAGTAGGAAACAGACTGAGAAGGCAGAGAAAAAGTGTCTCCTGCAACCCTTTCCCTTGGTGCTAGATGAACGAACGTCTCTCCACTTGCTCAGTTCTGAGAGATAAGTGTGTGTGAAAGCCGTCCTTCACCCAGCTTGTTGGGAACACAAAGTTTCTTTTCAGTTGCAAACTCCATTCCATACATATATATGGGGAGGTACTAGCTCCAACTCGGTTTTACAGTGAAAACTGCAGGAACTTCAAACCGGCACTAGGAAACAGACTGAGAAAGCAGAGAAAAAGTGTCTCCTGCAACCCGTTCCCTTGGTGCTAGATGAACGAACGTCTCTCCACTTGCTCTGTTCTGAGAGATAAGTGTGTGTGAAAGCCGTCCTTCAACTAGCTTGTTGGGGACACAAAGTTTCTTTTCAGTTGCAAACTCCATTCCATACATATATATGGGGAGGTACAAGCTCCAACACGGTTTTACAGTGAAAACTGCAGGAACTTCAAACCGGCACTAGGAAAGAGACTGAGAAAGCAGAGAAAAAGTGTCTCCTGCAACCCGTTCCCTTGGTCCTAGATGAACGAACGTCTCTCCACTTGCTCAGTTCTGAGAGGAAAGTGTGGGTGAAAGCCGTCCTTCACCTAGCTTGTTGGGAACACAAAGTTTCTTTTCAGTTGCAAACTCCATTCCATACATATATATGAGGAGGTAGAAGCTCCAACACGGTTTTACAGTGAAAACTGCAGGAACTTCAAACCGGCACTAGGAAACAGACTGAGAAAGCAGAGAAAAAGTGTCTCCTGCAACCCGTTCCCTTGGTGCTAGATGAACGAACGTCTCTCCACTTGCTCAGTTCTGAGAGATAAGTGTGTGTGAAAGCCGTCCTTCACCTAGCTTGTTGGGAACACAAAGTTTCTTTTCAGTTGCAAACTCCATTCAATACATATATATGGGGAGGTACTAGCTCCAACTCGGTTTTACAGTGAAAACTGCAGGAACTTCAAACCGGCACTAGGAAACAGACTGAGAAAGCAGAGAAAAAGTGTCTCCTGCATCCCGTTCCCTTGGTGCTAGATGAACGAACGTCTCTCCACTTGCTCAGTTCTGAGAGATAAGTGTGTGTGAAAGCCGTCCTTCACCTAGCTTGTTGGGAACACAAAGTTTCTTTTCAGTTGCAAACTCCATTCCATACATATATATGGGGAGGTACTAGCTCCAACTCGGTTTTACAGTGAAAACTGCAGGAACTTCAAACCGGCACTAGGAAACAGACTGAGAAAGCAGAGAAAAAGTGTCTCCTACAACCCGTTCCCTTGGTGCTAGATGAACGAACGTCTCTCCACTTGCTCAGTTCTGAGAGATAAGTGTGTGTGAAAGCCGTCCTTCACCTAGCTTGTTGGGAACACAAAGTTTCTTTTCAGTTGGCAACTCCATTCTATACATATATATGGGAGGTAGAAGTTCCAACTAGGTTTTACAGTAAAATCTGCAGGAACTTCAAACCGGCACTAGGAAACAGACGGAGAAAGCAGAGAAAAATTGTCTCCTGCAACCCGTTCCCTTGGTGCTAGATGAACGAACGTCTCTCCACTTGCTCAGTTCTGATAGATAAGTGTGTGTGAAAGCCGTCCTTCACCTAGCTTGTTGGGAACACAAAGTTTCTTTTCAGTTGCAAACTCCATTCCATACATATATATGGGGAGGTACAAGCTCCAACACGGTTTTACAGTGAAAACTGCAGGAAATTCAAACCGGCACTAGGAAACAAACTGAGAAAGCAGAGAAAATGTGTCTCCTGCAACCCGTTCCCTTGGTGCTAGATGAACGAAATTCTCTCCACTTGCTCAGTTCTGAGAGATAAGTGTGTGTGAAAGCCGTCCTTCACCTAGCTTGTTGGGAACACAAAGTTTCTTTTCAGTTGCAAACTCCATTCCATACATATATATGGGGAGGTACTAGCTCCAACTCCGTTTTACAGTGAAAACTGCAGGAACTTCAAACCGGCACTAGGAAACAGACTGAGAAAGCAGAGAAAAAGTGTCTCCTGCAACCCGTTCCCTTGGTGCTAGATGAACGAACGTCTCTCTACTTGCTCAGTTCTGAGAGATAAGTGTGTGTGAAACCCGTCCTTCACCTAGCTTGTTGGGAACACAAAGTTTCTTTTCAGTTGCAAACTCCATTCCATACATATATATGGGGAGGTCCTAGCTCCAACTCCGTTTTACCGTGAAAACTGCAGGAACATCAAACCGGCACTAGGAAACAGACTGAGAAAGCAGAGAAAATGTGTCTCCTGCAACCCGTTCCCTTGGTGCTAGATGAACGAACGTCTCTCCACTTGCTCAGTTCTGAGAGATAAGTGTGGGTGAAAGCCTTCCTTCACCTAGCTTGTTGGGAACACAAAGTTTCTTTTCAGTTGGCAACTCCATTCAATACATATATATGGGAGGTAGAAGTTCCAACTCGGTTTTACAGTAAAATCTGCAGGAACTTCAAACCGGCACTAGGAAACAGACGGAGAAAGCAGAGAAATATTGTCTCCTGCAACCCGTTCCCTTGGTGCTAGATGAACGAAAGTCTCTCCACTTGCTCAGTTCTGAGAGATAATTGTGTGTGAAAGCCGTCCTTCACCTAGCTTGTTGGGAACACAAAGTTTTTTTTCAGTTGGCAACTTCATTCCATATATATATATGGGGAGGTAGAAGTTCCAACACGATTTTACAGTGAAAACTGCAGGAACTTCAAACCGGCACTAGGAAACAGACAGAGAAAGCAGAGAAAAAGTGTCTCCTGCAACCCGTTCCCTTGGTGCTAGATGAACGAACGTCTCTCCACTTGCTCAGTTCTGAGAGATAAGTGTGTGTGAAAGCCGTCCTTCACCTAGCTTGTTGGGAACACAAAGTTTCTTTTCAGTTGCAAACTCCATTCCATACATATATATGAGGAGGTAGAAGCTCCAACACGGTTTTACAGTGAAAACTGCAGGAACTTTAAACCGGCAGTAGGAAACAGACTGAGAAGGCAGAGAAAAAGTGTCTCCTGCAACCCTTTCCCTTGGTGCTAGATGAACGAACGTCTCTCCACTTGCTCAGTTCTGAGAGATAAGTGTGTGTGAAAGCCGTCCTTCACCCAGCTTGTTGGGAACACAAAGTTTCTTTTCAGTTGCAAACTCCATTCCATACATATATATGGGGAGGTACTAGCTCCAACTCGGTTTTACAGTGAAAACTGCAGGAACTTCAAACCGGCACTAGGAAACAGACTGAGAAAGCAGAGAAAAAGTGTCTCCTGCAACCCGTTCCCTTGGTGCTAGATGAACGAACGTCTCTCCACTTGCTCTGTTCTGAGAGATAAGTGTGTGTGAAAGCCGTCCTTCAACTAGCTTGTTGGGGACACAAAGTTTCTTTTCAGTTGCAAACTCCATTCCATACATATATATGGGGAGGTACAAGCTCCAACACGGTTTTACAGTGAAAACTGCAGGAACTTCAAACCGGCACTAGGAAACAGACTGAGAAAGCAGAGAAAAAGTGTCTCCTCCAACCCGTTCCCTTGGTCCTAGATGAACGAACGTCTCTCCACTTGCTCAGTTCTGAGAGGAAAGTGTGGGTGAAAGCCGTCCTTCACCTAGCTTGTTGGGAACACAAAGTTTCTTTTCAGTTGCAAACTCCATTCCATACATATATATGAGGAGGTAGAAGCTCCAACACGGTTTTACAGTGAAAACTGCAGGAACTTCAAACCGGCACTAGGAAACAGACTGAGAAAGCAGAGAAAAAGTGTCTCCTGCAACCCGTTCCCTTGGTGCTAGATGAACGAACGTCTCTCCACTTGCTCAGTTCTGAGAGATAAGTGTGTGTGAAAGCCGTCCTTCACCTAGCTTGTTGGGAACACAAAGTTTCTTTTCAGTTGCAAACTCCATTCAATACATATATATGGGGAGGTACTAGCTCCAACTCGGTTTTACAGTGAAAACTGCAGGAACTTCAAACCGGCACTAGGAAACAGACTGAGAAAGCAGAGAAAAAGTGTCTCCTGCATCCCGTTCCCTTGGTGCTAGATGAACGAACGTCTCTCCACTTGCTCAGTTCTGAGAGATAAGTGTGTGTGAAAGCCGTCCTTCACCTAGCTTGTTGGGAACACAAAGTTTCTTTTCAGTTGCAAACTCCATTCCATACATATATATGGGGAGGTACTAGCTCCAACTCGGTTTTACAGTGAAAACTGCAGGAACTTCAAACCGGCACTAGGAAACAGACTGAGAAAGCAGAGAAAAAGTGTCTCCTACAACCCGTTCCCTTGGTGCTAGATGAACGAACGTCTCTCCACTTGCTCAGTTCTGAGAGATAAGTGTGTGTGAAAGCCGTCCTTCACCTAGCTTGTTGGGAACACAAAGTTTCTTTTCAGTTGGCAACTCCATTCTATACATATATATGGGAGGTAGAAGTTCCAACTAGGTTTTACAGTAAAATCTGCAGGAACTTCAAACCGGCACTAGGAAACAGACTGAGAAAGCAGAGAAAAAGTGTCTCCTGCAACCCGTTCCCTTGGTGCTAGATGAACGAACGTCTCTCTACTTGCTCAGTTCTGAGAGATAAGTGTGTGTGAAACCCGTCCTTCACCTAGCTTGTTGGGAACACAAAGTTTCTTTTCAGTTGCAAACTCCATTCCATACATATATATGGGGAGGTCCTAGCTCCAACTCCGTTTTACCGTGAAAACTGCAGGAACATCAAACCGGCACTAGGAAACAGACTGAGAAAGCAGAGAAAATGTGTCTCCTGCAACCCGTTCCCTTGGTGCTAGATGAACGAACGTCTCTCCACTTGCTCAGTTCTGAGAGATAAGTGTGGGTGAAAGCCTTCCTTCACCTAGCTTGTTGGGAACACAAAGTTTCTTTTCAGTTGGCAACTCCATTCAATACATATATATGGGAGGTAGAAGTTCCAACTCGGTTTTACAGTAAAATCTGCAGGAACTTCAAACCGGCACTAGGAAACAGACGGAGAAAGCAGAGAAATATTGTCTCCTGCAACCCGTTCCCTTGGTGCTAGATGAACGAAAGTCTCTCCACTTGCTCAGTTCTGAGAGATAATTGTGTGTGAAAGCCGTCCTTCACCTAGCTTGTTGGGAACACAAAGTTTTTTTTCAGTTGGCAACTTCATTCCATATATATATATGGGGAGGTAGAAGTTCCAACACGATTTTACAGTGAAAACTGCAGGAACTTCAAACCGGCACTAGGAAACAGACTGAGAAAGCAGAGAAAAAGTGTCTCCTGCAACCCGTTCCCTTGGTGCTAGATGAACGAACGTCTCTCCACTTGCTCAGTTCTGAGAGATAAGTGTGTGTGAAAGCCGTCCTTCACCTAGCTTGTTGGGAACACAAAGTTTCTTTTCAGTTGCAAACTCCATTCCATACATATATATGAGGAGGTAGAAGCTCCAACACGGTTTTACAGTGAAAACTGCAGGAACTTTAAACCGGCAGTAGGAAACAGACTGAGAAGGCAGAGAAAAAGTGTCTCCTGCAACCCTTTCCCTTGGTGCTAGATGAACGAACGTCTCTCCACTTGCTCAGTTCTGAGAGATAAGTGTGTGTGAAAGCCGTCCTTCACCCAGCTTGTTGGGAACACAAAGTTTCTTTTCAGTTGCAAACTCCATTCCATACATATATATGGGGAGGTACTAGCTCAAACTCGGTTTTACAGTGAAAACTGCAGGAACTTCAAACCGGCACTAGGAAACAGACTGAGAAAGCAGAGAAAAAGTGTCTCCTGCAACCCGTTCCCTTGGTGCTAGATGAACGAACGTCTCTCCACTTGCTCTGTTCTGAGAGATAAGTGTGTGTGAAAGCCGTCCTTCAACTAGCTTGTTGGGAACACAAAGTTTCTTTTCAGTTGCAAACTCCATTCCATACATATATATGGGGAGGTACAAGCTCCAACACGGTTTTACAGTGAAAACTGCAGGAACTTCAAACCGGCACTAGGAAACAGACTGAGAAAGCAGAGAAAAAGTGTCTCCTCCAACCCGTTCCCTTGGTCCTAGATGAACGAACGTCTCTCCACTTGCTCAGTTCTGAGAGGAAAGTGTGGGTGAAAGCCGTCCTTCACCTAGCTTGTTGGGAACACAAAGTTTCTTTTCAGTTGCAAACTCCATTCCATACATATATATGAGGAGGTAGAAGCTCCAACACGGTTTTACAGTGAAAACTGCAGGAACTTCAAACCGGCACTAGGAAACAGACTGAGAAAGCAGAGAAAAAGTGTCTCCTGCAACCCGTTCCCTTGGTGCTAGATGAACGAACGTCTCTCCACTTGCTCAGTTCTGAGAGATAAGTGTGTGTGAAAGCCGTCCTTCACCTAGCTTGTTGGGAACACAAAGTTTCTTTTCAGTTGCAAACTCCATTCAATACATATATATGGGGAGGTACTAGCTCCAACTCGGTTTTACAGTGAAAACTGCAGGAACTTCAAACCGGCACTAGGAAACAGACTGAGAAAGCAGAGAAAAAGTGTCTCCTGCATCCCGTTCCCTTGGTGCTAGATGAACGAACGTCTCTCCACTTGCTCAGTTCTGAGAGATAAGTGTGTGTGAAAGCCGTCCTTCACCTAGCTTGTTGGGAACACAAAGTTTCTTTTCAGTTGCAAACTCCATTCCATATATATATATGGGGAGGTACTAGCTCCAACTCGGTTTTACAGTGAAAACTGCAGGAACTTCAAACCGGCACTAGGAAACAGACTGAGAAAGCAGAGAAAAAGTGTCTCCTACAACCCGTTCCCTTGGTGCTAGATGAACGAACGTCTCTCCACTTGCTCAGTTCTGAGAGATAAGTGTGTGTGAAAGCCGTCCTTCACCTAGCTTGTTGGGAACACAAAGTTTCTTTTCAGTTGGCAACTCCATTCTATACATATATATGGGAGGTAGAAGTTCCAACTAGGTTTTACAGTAAAATCTGCAGGAACTTCAAACCGGCACTAGGAAACAGACGGAGAAAGCAGAGAAAAATTGTCTCCTGCAACCCGTTCCCTTGGTGCTAGATGAACGAACGTCTCTCCACTTGCTCAGTTCTGATAGATAAGTGTGTGTGAAAGCCGTCCTTCACCTAGCTTGTTGGGAACACAAAGTTTTTTTTCAGTTGGCAACTTCATTCCATACATATATATGGGGAGGTAGAAGTTCCAACACGGTTTTACAGTGAAAACTGCAGGAACTTCAAACCGGCACTAGGAAACAGACTGAGAAAGCAGAGAAAAAGTGTCTCCTGCAACCCGTTCCCTTGGTGCTAGATGAACGAACGTCTCTCCACTTGCTCAGTTCTGAGAGATAAGTGTGTGTGAAAGCCATCCTTCACCTAGCTTGTTGGGAACACAAAGTTTCTTTTCAGTTGCAAACTCCATTCCATACATATACATGAGGAGGTAGAAGCTCCAACACGGTTATACAGTGAAAACTGCAGGAACATTAAACCGGCAGTAGGAAACAGACTGAGAAGGCAGAGAAAAAGTGTCTCCTGCAACCCTTTCCCTTGGTGCTAGATGAACGAACGTTTCTCCACTTGCTCAGTTCTGAGAGATAAGTGTGTGTGAAAGCCGTCCTTCACCTAGCTTGTTGGGAACACAAAGTTTCTTTTCAGTTGCAAACTCCATTCCATACATATATATGGGGAGGTGCTAGCTCCAACTCGGTTTTACAGTGAAAACTGCAGGAACTTCAAACCGGCACTAGGAAACAGACTGAGAAGGCAGAGAAAAAGTGTCTCCTGCAACCCTTTCCCTTGGTGCTAGATGAACGAACGTCTCTCCACTTGCTCAGTTCTGAGAGATAAGTGTGTGTGAAAGCCGTCCTTCACCTAGCTTGTTGGGAACACAAAGTTTCTTTTCAGTTGGCAACTCCATTCAATACATATATATGGGAGGTAGAAGTTCCGACTCGGTTTTACAGTAAAATCTGCAGGAACTTCAAACCGGCACTAGGAAACAGACGTAGAAAGCAGAGAAAAATTGTCTCCTGCAACCAGTTCCCTTGGTGCTAGATGAACGAACGTCTCTCCACTTGCTCAGTTCTGAGAGATAAGTGTGTGTGAAAGCCGTCCTTCAAATAGCTTGTTGGGAACACAAAGTTTTTTTTCAGTTGGCAACTTCATTCCATACATATATATGGGGAGGTAGAAGTTCCAACACGGTTTTACCGTGAAAACTGCAGGAACTTCAAACCGGCACTAGGAAACAGACTGTGAAAGCAGAGAAAAAGTGTCTCCTGCAACCCGTTCCCTTGGTGCTAGATGAACGAACGTCTCTCCACTTGCTCAGTTCTGAGAGATAAGTGTGTGTGAAAGCCGTCCTTCACCTAGCTTGTTGGGAACACAAAGTTTCTTTTCAGTTGCAAACTCCATTCCATACATATATATGAGGAGGTAGAAGCTCCAACACGGTTTTACAGTGAAAACTGCAGGAACTTTAAACCGGCAGTAGGAAACAGACTGAGAAGGCAGAGAAAAAGTGTCTCCTGCAACCGTTCCCTTGGTGCTAGATGAACGAACGACTCTCCACTTGCTCAGATCTGAGAGATAAGTGTGTGTGAAAGCCGTCCTTCACCTAGCTTGTTGGGAACACAAAGTTTCTTTTCAGTTGCAAACTCCATTCCATACATATATATGGGGAGGTACAAGCTCCAACACGGTTTTACAGTGAAAACTGCAGGAAATTCAAACCGGCACTAGGAAACAAACTGAGAAAGCAGAGAAAAAGTGTCTCCTGCAACCCGTTCCCTTGGTGCTAGATGAACGAACGTCTCTCCACTTGCTCAGTTCTGAGAGATAAGTGTGGGTGAAAGCCTTCCTTCACCTAGCTTGTTGGGAACACAAAGTTTCTTTTCAGTTGGCAACTCCATTCAATACATATATATGGGAGGTAGAAGTTCCAACTCGGTTTTACAGTAAAATCTGCAGGAACTTCAAACCGGCACTAGGAAACAGATGGAGAAAGCAGAGAAATATTGTCTCCTGCAACCCGTTCCCTTGGTGCTAGATGAACGAAAGTCTCTCCACTTGCTCAGTTCTGAGAGATAATTGTGTGTGAAAGCCGTCCTTCAACTAGCTTGTTGGGAACACAAAGTTTTTTTTCAGTTGGCAACTTCATTCCATATATATATATGGGGAGGTAGAAGTTCCAACACGATTTTACAGTGAAAACTGCAGGAACTTCAAACCGGCACTAGGAAACAGACTGAGAAAGCAGAGAAAAAGTGTCTCCTGCAACCCGTTCCCTTGGTGCTAGATGAACGAACGTCTCTCCACTTGCTCAGTTCTGAGAGATAAGTGTGTGTGAAAGCCGTCCTTCACCTAGCTTGTTGGGAACACAAAGTTTCTTTTCAGTTGCAAACTCCATTCCATACATATATATGAGGAGGTAGAAGCTCCAACACGGTTTTACAGTGAAAACTGCAGGAACTTTAAACCGGCAGTAGGAAACAGACTGAGAAGGCAGAGAAAAAGTGTCTCCTGCAACCCATTCCCTTGGTGCTAGATGAACGAACGTCTCTCCACTTGCTCAGTTCTGAGAGATAAGTGTGTGTGAAAGCCGTCCTTCACCTAGCTTGTTGGGAACACAAAGTTTCTTTTCAGTTGCAAACTCCATTCCATACATATATATGGGGAGGTACCAGCTCCAACTCGGTTTTACAGTGAAAACTGCAGGAACTTCAAACCGGCACTAGGAAACAGACTGAGAAAGCAGAGAAAAAGTGTCTCCTGCAACCCGTTCCCTTGGTGCTAGATGAACGAACGTCTCTCCACTTGCTCAGTTCTGAGAGGAAAGTGTGGGTGAAAGCCGTCCTTCACCTAGCTTGTTGGGAACACAAAGTTTCTTTTCAGTTGCAAACTCCATTCCATACATATATATGAGGAGGTAGAAGCTCCAACACGGTTTTACAGTGAAAACTGCAGGAACTTCAAACCGGCACTAGGAAACAGACTGAGAAAGCAGAGAAAAAGTGTCTCCTGCAACCCGTTCCCTTGGTGCTAGATGAACGAAATTCTCTCCACTTGTTCAGTTCTGAGAGATATGTGTGTGTGAAAGCCGTCCTTCACCTAGCTTGTTGGGAACACAAAGTTTCTTTTCAGTTGCAAACTCCATTCAATACATATATATGGGGAGGTACTAGCTCCCACTCGGTTTTACAGTGAAAACTGCAGGAACTTCAAACCGACACTAGGAAACAGACTGAGAAAGCAGAGAAAAATGTCTCCTGCATCCCGTTCCCTTGGTGCTAGATGAACGAACGTCTCTCCACTTGCTCAGTTCTGAGAGATAAGTGTGTGTGAAAGCCGTCCTTCACCTAGCTTGTTGGGAACACAAAGTTTCTTTTCAGTAGCAAACTCCATTCCATACATATATATGGGTAGGTACTAGCTCCAACTCGGTTTTACAGTGAAAACTGCAGGAACATCAAACCGGCACTAGGAACCAGACTGAGAAAGCAGAGAAAAAGTGTCTCCTACAACCCGTTCCCTTGGTGCTAGATGAACGAACGTCTCTCCACTTGCTCAGTTCTGAGAGATAAGTGTGTGTGAAAGCCGTCCTTCACCTAGCTTGTTGGGAACACAAAGTTTCTTTTCAGTTGGCAACTCCATTCAATACATATATATGGGAGGTAGAAGTTCCAACTAGGTTTTACAGTAAAATCTGCAGGAACTTCAAACCGGCACTAGGAAACAGACGGAGAAAGCAGAGAAAAATTGTCTCCTGCAACCCGTTCCCTTGGTGCTAGATGAACGAACGTCTCTCCACTTGCTCAGTTCTGATAGATAAGTGTGTGTGAAAGCCGTCCTTCACCTAGCTTGTTGGGAACACAAGGTTTTTTTTCAGTTGGCAACTTCATTCCATACATATATATGGGGAGGTAGAAGTTCCAACACGGTTTTACAGTGAAAACTGCAGGAACTTCAAACCGGCACTAGGAAACAGACTGAGAAAGCAGAGAAAAAGTGTCTCCTGCAACCCGTTCCCTTGGTGCTAGATGAACGAACGTCTCTCCACTTGCTCAGTTCTGAGAGATAAGTGTGTGTGAAAGCCGTCCTTCACCTAGCTTGTTGGGAACACAAAGTTTCTTTTCAGTTGCAAACTCCATTCCATACATATATATGAGGAGGTAGAAGCTCCAACACGGTTTTACAGTGAAAACTGCAGGAACTTTAAACCGGCAGTAGGAAACAGACTGAGAAGGCAGAGAAAAAGTGTCTCCTGCAACCCTTTCCCTTGGTGCTAGATGAACGAACGTCTCTCCACTTGCTCAGTTCTGAGAGATAAGTGTGTGTGAAAGCCGTCCTTCACCTAGCTTGTTGGGAACACAAAGTTTCTTTTCAGTTGGCAACTCCATTCAATACATATATATGGGAGGTAGAAGTTCCGACTCGGGTTTACAGTAAAATCTGCAGGAACTTCAAACCGGCACTAGGAAACAGACGGAGAAAGCAGAGAAAAATTGTCTCCTGCAACCAGTTCCCTTGGTGCTAGATGAACGAACGTCTCTCCACTTGCTCAGTTCTGAGAGATAAGTGTGTGTGAAAGCCGTCCTTCACCTAGCTTGTTGGGAACACAAAGTTTTTTTTCAGTTGGCAACTTCATTCCATACATATATATGGGGAGGTAGAAGTTCCAACACGGTTTTACCATGAAAACTGCAGGAACTTCAAACCGGCACTAGGAAACAGACTGTGAAAGCAGAGAAAAAGTGTCTCCTGCAACCCGTTCCCTTGGTGCTAGATGAACGAACGTCTCTCCACTTGCTCAGTTCTGAGAGATAAGTGTGTGTGAAAGCCGTCCTTCACCTAGCTTGTTGGGAACACAAAGTTTCTTTTCAGTTGCAAACTCCATTCCATACATATATATGAGGAGGTAGAAGCTCCAACACGGTTTTACAGTGAAAACTGCAGGAACTTTAAACCGGCAGTAGGAAACAGACTGAGAAGGCAGAGAAAAAGTGTCTCCTGCAACCGTTCCCTTGGTGCTAGATGAACGAACGACTCTCCACTTGCTCAGATCTGAGAGATAAGTGTGTGTGAAAGCCGTCCTTCACCTAGCTTGTTGGGAACACAAAGTTTCTTTTCAGTTGCAAACTGCATTACATACATATATATGGGGAGGTACAAGCTCCAACACGGTTTTACAGTGAAAACTGCAGGAAATTCAAACCGGCACTAGGAAACAAACTGAGAAAGCAGAGAAAAAGTGTCTCCTGCAACCCGTTCCCTTGGTGCTAGATGAACGAAATTCTCTCCACTTGCTCAGTTCTGAGAGATAAGTGTGTGTGAAAGCCGTCCTTCACCTAGCTTGTTGGGAACACAAAGTTTCTTTTCAGTTGCAAACTCCATTCCATACATATATATGGGGAGGTACAAGCTCCAACACGGTTTTACAGTGAAAACTGCAGGAAATTCAAACCGGCACTAGGAAACAAACTGAGAAAGCAGAGAAAAAGTGTCTCCTGCAACCCGTTCCCTTGGTGCTAGATGAACGAAATTCTCTCCACTTGCTCAGTTCTGAGAGATAAGTGTGTGTGAAAGCCGTCCTTCACCTAGCTTGTTGGGAACACAAAGTTTCTTTTCAGTTGCAAACTCCATTCCATACATATATATGGGGAGGTACTAGCTCCAACTCCGTTTTACAGTGAAAACTGCAGGAACTTCAAACCGGCACTAGGAAACAGACTGAGAAAGCAGAGAAAAAGTGTCTCCTGCAACCCGTTCCCTTGGTGCTAGATGAACGAACGTCTCTCCACTTGCTCAGTTCTGAGAGATAAGTGTGTGTGAAACCCGTCCTTCACCTAGCTTGTTGGGAACACAAAGTTTCTTTTCAGTTGCAAACTCCATTCCATACATATATATGGGGAGGTCCTAGCTCCAACTCCGTTTTACCGTGAAAACTGCAGGAACATCAAACCGGCACTAGGAAACAGACTGAGAAAGCAGAGAAAAAGTGTCTCCTGCAACCCGTTCCCTTGGTGCTAGATGAACGAACGTCTCTCCACTTGCTCAGTTCTGAGAGATAAGTGTGGGTGAAAGCCGTCCTTCACCTAGCTTGTTGGGAACACAAAGTTTCTTTTCAGTTGGCAACTCCATTCAATACATATATATGGGAGGTAGAAGTTCCAACTCGGTTTTACAGTAAAATCTGCAGGAACTTCAAACCGGCACTAGGAAACAGACGGAGAAAGCAGAGAAATATTGTCTCCTGCAACCCGTTCCCTTGGTACTAGATGAACGAAAGTCTCTCCACTTGCTCAGTTCTGAGAGATAATTGTGTGTGAAAGCCGTCCTTCAACTAGCTTGTTGGGAACACAAAGTTTTTTTTCAGTTGGCAACTTCATTCCATATATATATATGGGGAGGTAGAAGTTCCAACACGATTTTACAGTGAAAACTGCAGGAACTTCAAACCGGCACTAGGAAACAGACTGAGAAAGCAGAGAAAAAGTGTCTCCTGCAACCCGTTCCCTTGGTGCTAGATGAACGAACGTCTCTCCACTTGCTCAGTTCTGAGAGATAAGTGTGTGTGAAAGCCGTCCTTCACCTAGCTTGTTGGGAACACAAAGTTTCTTTTCAGTTGCAAACTCCATTCCATACATATATATGAGGAGGTAGAAGCTCCAACACGGTTTTACAGTGAAAACTGCAGGAACTTTAAACCGGCAGTAGGAAACAGACTGAGAAGGCAGAGAAAAAGTGTCTCCTGCAACCCATTCCCTTGGTGCTAGATGAACGAACGTCTCTCCACTTGCTCAGTTCTGAGAGATAAGTGTGTGTGAAAGCCGTCCTTCACCTAGCTTGTTGGGAACACAAAGTTTCTTTTCAGTTGCAAACTCCATTCCATACATATATATGGGGAGGTACCAGCTCCAACTCGGTTTTACAGTGAAAACTGCAGGAACTTCAAACCGGCACTAGGAAACAGACTGAGAAAGCAGAGAAAAAGTGTCTCCTGCAACCCGTTCCCTTGGTGCTAGATGAACGAACGTCTCTCCACTTGCTCAGTTCTGAGAGGAAAGTGTGGGTGAAAGCCGTCCTTCACCTAGCTTGTTGGGAACACAAAGTTTCTTTTCAGTTGCAAACTCCATTCCATACATATATATGAGGAGGTAGAAGCTCCAACACGGTTTTACAGTGAAAACTGCAGGAACTTCAAACCGGCACTAGGAAACAGACTGAGAAAGCAGAGAAAAAGTGTCTCCTGCAACCCGTTCCCTTGGTGCTAGATGAACGAAATTCTCTCCACTTGTTCAGTTCTGAGAGATAAGTGTGTGTGAAAGCCGTCCTTCACCTAGCTTGTTGGGAACACAAAGTTTCTTTTCAGTTGCAAACTCCATTCAATACATATATATGGGGAGGTACTAGCTCCCACTCGGTTTTACAGTGAAAACTGCAGGAACTTCAAACCGGCACTAGGAAACAGACTGAGAATGCAGAGAAAAAGTGTCTCCTGCATCCCGTTCCCTTGGTGCTAGATGAACGAACGTCTCTCCACTTGCTCAGTTCTGAGAGATAAGTGTGTGTGAAAGCCGTCCTTCACCTAGCTTGTTGGGAACACAAAGTTTCTTTTCAGTTGCAAACTCCATTCCATACATATATATGGGGAGGTACTAGCTCCAACTCGGTTTTACAGTGAAAACTGCAGGAACATCAAACCGGCACTAGGAAACAGACTGAGAAAGCAGAGAATAAGTGTCTCCTACAACCCGTTCCCTTGGTGCTAGATGAACGAACGTCTCTCCACTTGCTCAGTTCTGAGAGATAAGTGTGTGTGAAAGCCGTCCTTCACCTAGCTTGTTGGGAACACAAAGTTTCATTTCAGTTGGCAACTCCATTCAATACATATATATGGGAGGTAGAAGTTCCAACTAGGTTTTACAGTAAAATCTGCAGGAACTTCAAACCGGCACTAGGAAACAGACGGAGAAAGCAGAGAAAAATTGTCTACTGCAACCCGTTCCCTTGGTGCTAGATGAACGAACGTCTCTCCACTTGCTCAGTTCTGAGAGATAAGTGTGTGTGAAACCCGTCCTTCACCTAGCTTGTTGGGAACACAAAGTTTCTTTTCAGTTGCAAACTCCATTCCATACATATATATGGGGAGGTCCTAGCTCAAACTCCGTTTTACCGTGAAAACTGCAGGAACATCAAACCGGCACTAGGAAACAGACTGAGAAAGCAGAGAAAAAGTGTCTCCTGCAACCCGTTCCCTTGGTGCTAGATGAACGAACGTCTCTCCACTTGCTCAGTTCTGAGAGATAAGTGTGGGTGAAAGCCTTCCTTCACCTAGCTTGTTGGGAACACAAAGTTTCTTTTCAGTTGGCAACTCCATTCAATACATATATATGGGAGGTAGAAGTTCCAACTCGGTTTTACAGTAAAATCTGCAGGAACTTCAAACCGGCACTAGGAAACAGACGGAGAAAGCAGAGAAATATTGTCTCCTGCAACCCGTTCCCTTGGTACTAGATGAACGAAAGTCTCTCCACTTGCTCAGTTCTGAGAGATAATTGTGTGTGAAAGCCGTCCTTCAACTAGCTTGTTGGGAACACAAAGTTTTTTTTCAGTTGGCAACTTCATTCCATATATATATATGGGGAGGTAGAAGTTCCAACACGATTTTACAGTGAAAACTGCAGGAACTTCAAACCGGCACTAGGAAACAGACTGAGAAAGCAGAGAAAAAGTGTCTCCTGCAACCCGTTCCCTTGGTGCTAGATGAACGAACGTCTCTCCACTTGCTCAGTTCTGAGAGATAAGTGTGTGTGAAAGCCGTCCTTCACCTAGCTTGTTGGGAACACAAAGTTTCTTTTCAGTTGCAAACTCCATTCCATACATATATATGAGGAGGTAGAAGCTCCAACACGGTTTTACAGTGAAAACTGCAGGAACTTTAAACCGGCAGTAGGAAACAGACTGAGAAGGCAGAGAAAAAGTGTCTCCTGCAACCCATTCCCTTGGTGCTAGATGAACGAACGTCTCTCCACTTGCTCAGTTCTGAGAGATAAGTGTGTGTGAAAGCCGTCCTTCACCTAGCTTGTTGGGAACACAAAGTTTCTTTTCAGTTGCAAACTCCATTCCATACATATATATGGGGAGGTACCAGCTCCAACTCGGTTTTACAGTGAAAACTGCAGGAACTTCAAACCGGCACTAGGAAACAGACTGAGAAAGCAGAGAAAAAGTGTCTCCTGCAACCCGTTCCCTTGGTGCTAGATGAACGAACGTCTCTCCACTTGCTCAGTTCTGAGAGGAAAGTGTGGGTGAAAGCCGTCCTTCACCTAGCTTGTTGGGAACACAAAGTTTCTTTTCAGTTGCAAACTCCATTCCATACATATATATGAGGAGGTAGAAGCTCCAACACGGTTTTACAGTGAAAACTGCAGGAACTTCAAACCGGCACTAGGAAACAGACTGAGAAAGCAGAGAAAAAGTGTCTCCTGCAACCCGTTCCCTTGGTGCTAGATGAACGAAATTCTCTCCACTTGTTCAGTTCTGAGAGATAAGTGTGTGTGAAAGCCGTCCTTCACCTAGCTTGTTGGGAACACAAAGTTTCTTTTCAGTTGCAAACTCCATTCAATACATATATATGGGGAGGTACTAGCTCCCACTCGGTTTTACAGTGAAAACTGCAGGAACTTCAAACCGGCACTAGGAAACAGACTGAGAATGCAGAGAAAAAGTGTCTCCTGCATCCCGTTCCCTTGGTGCTAGATGAACGAACGTCTCTCCACTTGCTCAGTTCTGAGAGATAAGTGTGTGTGAAAGCCGTCCTTCACCTAGCTTGTTGGGAACACAAAGTTTCTTTTCAGTTGCAAACTCCATTCCATACATATATATGGGGAGGTACTAGCTCCAACTCGGTTTTACAGTGAAAACTGCAGGAACATCAAACCGGCACTAGGAAACAGACTGAGAAAGCAGAGAATAAGTGTCTCCTACAACCCGTTCCCTTGGTGCTAGATGAACGAACGTCTCTCCACTTGCTCAGTTCTGAGAGATAAGTGTGTGTGAAAGCCGTCCTTCACCTAGCTTGTTGGGAACACAAAGTTTCTTTTCAGTTGGCAACTCCATTCAATACATATATATGGGAGGTAGAAGTTCCAACTAGGTTTTACAGTAAAATCTGCAGGAACTTCAAACCGGCACTAGGAAACAGACGGAGAAAGCAGAGAAAAATTGTCTACTGCAACCCGTTCCCTTGGTGCTAGATGAACGAACGTCTCTCCACTTGCTCAGTTCTGATAGATAAGTGTGTGTGAAAGCCGTCCTTCACCTAGCTTGTTGGGAACACAAAGTTTTTTTTCAGTTGGCAACTTCATTCCATACATATATATGGGGAGGTAGAAGTTCCAACACGGTTTTACAGTGAAAACTGCAGGAACTTCAAACCGGCACTAGGAAACAGACTGAGAAAGCAGAGAAAAAGTGTCTCCTGCAACCCTTTCCCTTGGTGCTAGATGAACGAACGTTTCTCCACTTGCTCAGTTCTGAGAGATAAGTGTGTGTGAAAGCCGTCCTTCACCTAGCTTGTTGGGAACACAAAGTTTCTTTTCAGTTGCAAACTCCATTCCATACATATATATGGGGAGGTGCTAGCTCCAACTCGGTTTTACAGTGAAAACTGCAGGAACTTCAAACCGGCACTAGGAAACAGACTGAGAAAGCAGAGAAAAAGTGTCTCCTGCAACCCGTTCCCTTGGTGCTAGATGAACGAACGTCTCTCCACTTGCTCAGTTCTGAGAGATAAGTGTGTGTGAAAGCCGTCCTTCACCTAGCTTGTTGGGGACACAAAGTTTCTTTTCAGTTGCAAACTCCATTCCATACATATATATGGGGAGGTACAAGCTCCAACACTGTTTTACAGTGAAAACTGCAGGATCTTAAAACCGGCACTAGGAAACAGACTGAGAAAGCAGAGAAAAAGTGTCTCCTGCAACCCGTTCCCTTGGTGCTAGATGAACGAACGTCTCTCCTCTTGCTCAGTTCTGAGAGGAAAGTGTGTGTGAAAGCCGACCTTCACCTAGCCTTTTGGGAACACAAAGTTTCTTTTCAGTTGCAAACTCCATTCCATACATATATATGAGGAGGTAGAAGCTCCAACACGGTTTTACAGTGAAAACTGCAGGAACTTTAAACCGGCACTAGGAAACAGACTGAGAAAGCAGAGAAAAAGTGTCTCCTGCAACCCGTTCCCTTGGTGCTAGATGAACGAACGCCTCTCCACTTGCTCAGTTCTGAGGGATAAGTGTGTGTGAAAGCCTTCCTTCACCTAGCTTGTTGGGAACACAAAGTTTCTTTTCAGTTGCAAACTCCATTCCATACATATATATGGGGAGGTATTAGCTCCAACTCGGGTTTACAGTGAAAACTGCAGGAACTTCAAACCGGCACTAGGAAACAGACTGAGAAAGCAGAGAAAAAGTGTCTCCTGCAACCCGTTCCCTTGGTGCTAGATGAACGAACGTCTCTCCACTTGCTCAGTTCTGAGAGATAAGTGTGTGTGAAAGCTGTCCTTCACCTAGCTTGTTGGGAACACAAAGTTTCTTTTCAGTTGCAAACTCCATTCCATATATATATATGGGGAGGTACAAGCTCCAACATGATTTTACAGTGAAAACTGCAGGAACTTCAAACCGGCACTAGGAAACAGACTGAGAAAGCAGAGAAAAAGTGTCTCCTGCAACCCGTTCCCTCGGTGCTAGATGAACGAACGTCTCTCCACTTGCTCAGTTCTGAGAGATAAGTGTGTGTGAAAGCCGTTCTTCACCTAGCTTGTTGGGAACACAAAGTTTCTTTTCAGTTGCAAACTCCATTCCATACATATATATGGGGAGGTACAAGCTCCAACACGGTTTTACAGTGAAAACTGCAGGAACTTCAAACCGGCACTAGGAAACAGACTGAGAAAGCAGAGAAAAATTGTCTCCTGCAAACCGTTCCCTTGGTGCTAGATGAACGAACGTCTCTCCACATGCTCAGTTCTGAGAGATAAGGGTGTGTGAAAGCCGTCCTTCACCTAGCTTGTTGGGAACACAAAGTTTCTTTTCAGTTGCAAACTCCATTCCATACATATATATGGGGAGGTACTAGCTCCAACTCGGTTTTACAATGAAAACTGCAGGAACTTCAAACCGGCACTAGGAAACATACTGAGAAAGCAGAGAAAAAGTGTCTCCTGCAACCCGTTCCCTTGGTGCTAGATGAACGAACGTCTCTCCTCTTCCTCAGTTCTGAGAGATAAGTGTGTGTGAAAGCCGTCCTTCACCTAGCTTGTTGGGAACACAAAGTTTCTTTTCAGTTGCAAACTCCATTCCATACATATATATGGGGAGGTACTAGCTCCAACTCGGTTTTACAGTGAAAACTGCAGGAACTTCAAACCGACACTAGGAAACAGACTGAGAAAGCAGAGAAAAAGTGTCTCCTGCAACCCGTTCCCTTGGTGCTAGATGAACGAACGTCTCTCCACTTGCTCAGTTCTGAGAGATAATTGTGTGTGAAAGCTGTCCTTCACCTAGCTTGTTGGGAACACAAAGTTTCTTTTCAGTTGCAAACTCCATTCCATACATATATATGGGGAGGTACAAGCTCCAACACGGTTTTACAGTGAAAACTGCAGGAACTTCAAACCGGCACTAGGAAACAGACTGAGAAAGCAGAGAAAAAGTGTCTCCTGCAACCCGTTCCCTCGGTGCTAGATGAACGAACGTCTCTCCACTTGCTCAGTTCTGAGAGATAAGTGTGTGTGAAAGCCGTTCTTCACCTAGCTTGTTGGGAACACAAAGTTTCTTTTCAGTTGCAAACTCCATTCCATACATATATATGGGGAGGTACAAGCTCCAACACGGTTTTACAGTGAAAACTGCAGGAACTTCAAACCGGCACTAGGAAACAGACTGAGAAAGCAGAGAAAAATTGTCTCCTGCAAACCGTTCCCTTGGTGCTAGATGAACGAACGTCTCTCCACATGCTCAGTTCTGAGAGATAAGGGAGTGTGAAAGCCGTCCTTCACCTAGCTTGTTGGGAACACAAAGTTTCTTTTCAGTTGCAAACTCCATTCCATACATATATATGGGGAGGTACTAGCTCCAACTCGGTTTTACAATGAAAACTGCAGGAACTTCAAACCGGCACTAGGAAACATACTGAGAAAGCAGAGAAAAAGTGTCTCCTGCAACCCGTTCCCTTGGTGCTAGATGAACGAACGTCTCTCCTCTTCCTCAGTTCTGAGAGATAAGTGTGTGTGAAAGCCGTCCTTCACCTAGCTTGTTGGGAACACAAAGTTTCTTTTCAGTTGCAAACTCCATTCCATACATATATATGGGGAGGTACTAGCTCCAACTCGGTTTTACAGTGAAAACTGCAGGAACTTCAAACCGGCACTAGGAAACAGACTGAGAAAGCAGAGAAAAAGTGTCTCCTGCAACCCGTTCCCTTGGTGCTAGATGAACGAACGTCTCTCCACTTGCTCAGTTCTGAGAGATAATTGTGTGTGAAAGCTGTCCTTCACCTAGCTTGTTGGGAACACAAAGTTTCTTTTCAGTTGCAAACTCCATTCCATACATATATATGGGGAGGTACAAGCTCCAACACGGTTTTACAGTGAAAACTGCAGGAACTTCAAACCGGCACTAGGAAACAGACTGAGAAAGCAGAGAAAAAGTGTCTCCTGCAACCCGTTCCCTCGGTGCTAGATGAACGAACGTCTCTCCACTTGCTCAGTTCTGAGAGATAAGTGTGTGTGAAAGCCGTTCTTCAACTAGCTTGTTGGGAACACAAAGTTTCTTTTCAGTTGCAAACTCCATTCCATACATATATATGGGGAGGTACAAGCTCCAACACGGTTTTACAGTGAAAACTGCAGGAACTTCAAACCGGCACTAGGAAACAGACTGAGAAAGCAGAGAAAAAGTGTCTCCTGCAACCCGTTCCCTTGGTGCTAGATGAACGAACGTCTCTCCACATGCTCAGTTCTGAGAGATAAGTGTGTGTGAAAGCCGTCCTTCACCTAGCTTGTTGGGAACACAAAGTTTCTTTTCAGTTGCAAACTCCATTCCATACATATATACGGGGAGGTACTAGCTCCAAATCGGTTTTACAATGAAAACTGCAGGAACTTCAAACCGGCACTAGGAAACATACTGAGAAAGCAGAGAAAAAGTGTCTCCTGCAACCCGTTCCCTTGGTGCTAGATGAACGAAGGTCTCTCCTCTTCCTCAGTTCTGAGAGATAAGTGTGTGTGAAAGCCGTCCTTCACCTAGCTTGTTGGGAACACAAAGTTTCTTTTCAGTTGCAAACTCCATTCCATACGTATATACGGGGAGGTACTAGCTCCAACTCGGTTTTACAGTGAAAACTGCAGGAACTTCAAACCGGCACTAGGAAACAGACTGAGAAAGCAGAGAAAAAGTGTCTCCTGCAACCCGTTCCCTTGGTGCTAGATGAACGAACGTCTCTCCACTTGCTCAGTTCTGAGAGATAAGTGTGTGTGAAAGCTGTCCTTCACCTAGCTTGTTGGGAACACAAAGTTTCTTTTCAGTTGCAAACTCCATTCCATACATATATATGGGGAGGTACAAGCTCCAACACGGTTTTACAGTGAAAACTGCAGGAACTTCAAACCGGCACTAGGAAACAGACTGAGAAAGCAGAGAAAAAGTGTCCCTGCAACCCGTTCCCTCGGTGCTAGATGAACGAACGTCTCTCCACATGCTCAGTTCTGAGAGATAAGTGTGTGTGAAAGCCGTCCTTCACCTAGCTTGTTGGGAACACAAAGTTTCTTTTCAGTTGCAAACTCCATTCCATACATATATATGGGGAGGTACTAGCTCCAACTCGGTTTTACAATGAAAACTGCAGGAACTTCAAACCGGCACTAGGAAACATACTGAGAAAGCAGAGAAAAAGTGTCTCCTGCAACCCGTTCCCTTGGTGCTAGATGAACGAAGGTCTCTCCTCTTCCTCAGTTCTGAGAGAAAAGTGTGTGTGAAAGCCGTCCTTCACCTAGCTTGTTGGGAACACAAAGTTTCTTTTCAGTTGCAAACTCCATTCCATACATATATATGGGGAGGTACTAGCTCCAACTCGGTTTTACAGTGAAAACTGCAGGAACTTCAAACCGGCACTAGGAAACAGACTGAGAAAGCAGAGAAAAAGTGTCTCCTGCAACCCGTTCCCTTGGTGCTAGATGAACGAACGTCTCTCCACTTGCTCAGTTCTGAGAGATAAGTGTGTGTGAAAGCCATCCTTCACCTAGCTTGTTGGGTACACAAAGTTTCTTTTCAGTTGCAAACTCCATTCCATACATATACATGAGGAGGTAGAAGCTCCAACACGGTTTTACAGTGAAAACTGCAGGAACTTTAAAACGGCAGTAGGAAACAGACTGAGAAGGCAGAGAAAAATTGTCTCCTGCAACCCTTTCCCTTGGTGCTAGATGAACGAACGTCTCTCCACTTGCTCAGTTCTGAGAGATAAGTGTGTGTGAAAGCCGTCCTTCACCTAGCTTGTTGGGAACACAAAGTTTCTTTTCAGTTGCAAACTCCATTCCATACATATATATGGGGAGGTGCTAGCTCCAACTCGGTTTTACAGTGAAATCTGCAGGAACTTCAAACCGGCACTAGGAAACAGACTGAGAAAGCAGAGAAAAAGTGTCTCCTGCAACCCGTTCCCTTGGTGCTAGATGAACGAACGTCTCTCCACTTGCTCAGTTCTGAGAGATAAGTGTGTGTGAAAGCCGTCCTTCACCTAGTTTGTTGGGGACACAAAGTTTCTTTTCAGTTGCAAACTCCATTCCATACATATATATGGGGAGGTACAAGCTCCAACACGGTTTTACAGTGAAAAC
This sequence comes from Camelus dromedarius, assembly GCF_036321535.1. NCBI lineage: Eukaryota > Metazoa > Chordata > Mammalia > Artiodactyla > Camelidae > Camelus > Camelus dromedarius. The sequence goes on from NW_026989816.1 coordinate 3,060,786, forward strand.
TGCAGGAACTTAAAACCGGCACTAGGAAACAGACTGAGAAAGCAGAGAAAAAGTGTCTCCTGCAACCCGTTCCCTTGGTGCTAGATGAACGAACGTCTCTCCACTTGCTCAGTTCTGAGAGGAGTGTGTGTGTGAAAGCCGTCCTTCACCTAGCTTGTTGGGAACACAAAGTTTCTTTTCAGTTGCAAACTCCATTCCATACATATATATGGTGAGGTAGTAGCTCCAACTCTGTTTTACAGTGAAAACTGCAGGAACTTCAAACCGGCACTAGGAAACAGACTGAGAAAGCAGAGAAAAAGTGTCTCCTGCAACCCGTTCCCTTGGTGCTAGATGAACGAACGTCTCTCCACTTGCTCAGTTCTGAGAGATAAGTGTGTGTGAAAGCTGTCCTTCACCTAGCTTGTTGGGAACACAAAGTTTCTTTTCAGTTGCAAACTCCATTCCATACATATATATGGGGAGGTACAAGCTCCAACACGGTTTTACAGTGAAAACTGCAGGAACTTCAAACCGGCACTAGGAAACAGACTGAGAAAGCAGAGAAAAAGTGTCTCCTGCAACCCGATCCCTCGGTGCTAGATGAACGAACGTCTCTCCACTTGCTCAGTTCTGAGAGATAAGTGTGTGTGAAAGCCGTTCATCACCTAGCTTGTTGGGAACACAAAGTTTCTTTTCAGTTGCAAACTCCATTCCATACATATATATGGGGAGGTACAAGCTCCAACACGGTTTTACAGTGAAAACTGCAGGAACTTCAAACCGGCACTAGGAAACAGACGGAGAAAGCAGAGAAAAAGTGTCTCCTGCAACCCGTTCCCTTGGTGCTAGATGAACGAACGTCTCTCCACATGCTCAGTTCTGAGAGATAAGTGTGTGTGAAAGCCGTCCTTCACCTAGCTTGTTGGGAACACAAAGTTTCTTTTCAGTTGCAAACTCCATTCCATACATATATATGGGGAGGTAGAAGCTCCAACTCGGTTTTACAGTGAAAACTGCAGGAACTTCAAACCGGCACTAGGAAACATACTGAGAAAGCAGAGAAAAAGTGTCTCCTGCAACCCGTTCCCTTGGTGCTAGATGAACGAAGGTCTCTCCTCTTCCTCAGTTCTGAGAGATAAGTGTGTGTGAAAGCCGTCCTTCACCTAGCTTGTTGGGAACACAAAGTTTCTTTTCAGTTGCAAACTCCATTCCATACATATATATGGGGAGGTACTAGCTCCAACTCGGTTTTACAGTGAAAACTGCAGGAACATCAAACCGGCACTAGGAAACAGACTGAGAAAGCAGAGAATAAGTGTCTCCTGCAACCCGTTCCCTTGGTGCTAGATGAACGAACGTCTCTCCACTTGCTCAGTTCTGAGAGATAAGTGTGTGTGAAAGCCGTCCTTCACCTAGCTTGTTGGGAACACAAAGTTTCTTTTCAGTTGGCAACTCCATTCAATACATATATATGGGAGGTAGAAGTTCCAACTAGGTTTTACAGTAAAATCTGCAGGAACTTCAAACCGGCACTAGGAAACAGACGGAGAAAGCAGAGAAAAATTGTCTCCTGCAACCCGTTCCCTTGGTGCTAGATGAACGAACGTCTCTCCACTTGCTCAGTTCTGAGAGATAAGTGTGTGTGAAAGCCGTCCTTCACCTAGCTTGTTGGGAACACAAAGTTTTTTTTCAGTTGGCAACTTCATTCCATACATATATATGGGGAGGTAGAAGTTCCAACACGGTTTTACAGTGAAAACTGCAGGAACTTCAAACCGGCACTAGGAAACAGACTGAGAAAGCAGAGAAAAAGTGTCTCCTGCAACCCTTTCCCTTGGTGCTAGATGAACGAACGTTTCTCCACTTGCTCAGTTCTGAGAGATAAGTGTGTGTGAAAGCCGTCCTTCACCTAGCTTGTTGGGAACACAAAGTTTCTTTTCAGTTGCAAACTCCATTCCATACATATATATGGGGAGGTGCTAGCTCCAACTCGGTTTTACAGTGAAAACTGCAGGAACTTCAAACCGGCACTAGGAAACAGACTGAGAAAGCAGAGAAAAAGTGTCTCCTGCAACCCGTTCCCTTGGTGCTAGATGAACGAACGTCTCTCCACTTGCTCAGTTCTGAGAGATAAGTGTGTGTGAAAGCCGTCCTTCACCTAGCTTGTTGGGGACACAAAGTTTCTTTTCAGTTGCAAACTCCATTCCATACATATATATGGGGAGGTACAAGCTCCAACACTGCTTTACAGTGAAAACTGCAGGATCTTAAAACCGGCACTAGGAAACAGACTGAGAAAGCAGAGAAAAAGTGTCTCCTGCAACCCGTTCCCTTGGTGCTAGATGAACGAACGTCTCTCCACTTGCTCAGTTCTGAGAGGAAAGTGTGTGTGAAAGCCGACCTTCACCTAGCCTTTTGGGAACACAAAGTTTCTTTTCAGTTGCAAACTCCATTCCATACATATATATGAGGAGGTAGAAGCTCCAACACGGTTTTACAGTGAAAACTGCAGGAACTTTAAACCGGCACTAGGAAACAGACTGAGAAAGCAGAGAAAAAGTGTCTCCTGCAACCCGTTCCCTTGGTGCTAGATGAACGAACGCCTCTCCACTTGCTCAGTTCTGAGGGATAAGTGTGTGTGAAAGCCTTCCTTCACCTAGCTTGTTGGGAACACAAAGTTTCTTTTCAGTTGCAAACTCCATTCCATATATATATATGGGGAGGTACAAGCTCCAACATGATTTTACAGTGAAAACTGCAGGAACTTCAAACCGGCACTAGGAAACAGACTGAGAAAGCAGAGAAAAAGTGTCTCCTGCAACCCGTTCCCTCGGTGCTAGATGAACGAACGTCTCTCCACTTGCTCAGTTCTGAGAGATAAGTGTGTGTGAAAGCCGTTCTTCACCTAGCTTGTTGGGAACACAAAGTTTCTTTTCAGTTGCAAACTCCATTCCATACATATATATGGGGAGGTACAAGCTCCAACACGGTTTTACAGTGAAAACTGCAGGAACTTCAAACCGGCACTAGGAAACAGACTGAGAAAGCAGAGAAAAATTGTCTCCTGCAAACCGTTCCCTTGGTGCTAGATGAACGAACGTCTCTCCACATGCTCAGTTCTGAGAGATAAGGGTGTGTGAAAGCCGTCCTTCACCTAGCTTGTTGGGAACACAAAGTTTCTTTTCAGTTGCAAACTCCATTCCATACATATATATGGGGAGGTACTAGCTCCAACTCGGTTTTACAGTGAAAACTGCAGGAACTTCAAACCGGCACTAGGAAACAGACTGAGAAAGCAGAGAAAAAGTGTCTCCTGCAACCCGTTCCCTTGGTGCTAGATGAACGAACGTCTCTCCACTTGCTCAGTTCTGAGAGATAATTGTGTGTGAAAGCTGTCCTTCACCTAGCTTGTTGGGAACACAAAGTTTCTTTTCAGTTGCAAACTCCATTCCATACATATATATGGGGAGGTACAAGCTCCAACACGGTTTTACAGTGAAAACTGCAGGAACTTCAAACCGGCACTAGGAAACAGACTGAGAAAGCAGAGAAAAAGTGTCTCCTGCAACCCGTTCCCTCGGTGCTAGATGAACGAACGTCTCTCCACTTGCTCAGTTCTGAGAGATAAGTGTGTGTGAAAGCCGTTCTTCAACTAGCTTGTTGGGAACACAAAGTTTCTTTTCAGTTGCAAACTCCATTCCATACATATATATGGGGAGGTACAAGCTCCAACACGGTTTTACAGTGAAAACTGCAGGAACTTCAAACCGGCACTAGGAAACAGACTGAGAAAGCAGAGAAAAAGTGTCTCCTGCAACCCGTTCCCTTGGTGCTAGATGAACGAACGTCTCTCCACATGCTCAGTTCTGAGAGATAAGTGTGTGTGAAAGCCGTCCTTCACCTAGCTTGTTGGGAACACAAAGTTTCTTTTCAGTTGCAAACTCCATTCCATACATATATACGGGGAGGTACTAGCTCCAAATCGGTTTTACAATGAAAACTGCAGGAACTTCAAACCGGCACTAGGAAACATACTGAGAAAGCAGAGAAAAAGTGTCTCCTGCAACCCGTTCCCTTGGTGCTAGATGAACGAAGGTCTCTCCTCTTCCTCAGTTCTGAGAGATAAGTGTGTGTGAAAGCCGTCCTTCACCTAGCTTGTTGGGAACACAAAGTTTCTTTTCAGTTGCAAACTCCATTCCATACGTATATACGGGGAGGTACTAGCTCCAACTCGGTTTTACAGTGAAAACTGCAGGAACTTCAAACCGGCACTAGGAAACAGACTGAGAAAGCAGAGAAAAAGTGTCTCCTGCAACCCGTTCCCTTGGTGCTAGATGAACGAACGTCTCTCCACTTGCTCAGTTCTGAGAGATAAGTGTGTGTGAAAGCTGTCCTTCACCTAGCTTGTTGGGAACCCAAAGTTTCTTTTCAGTTGCAAACTCCATTCCATACATATATATGGGGAGGTACAAGCTCCAACACGGTTTTACAGTGAAAACTGCAGGAACTTCAAACCGGCACTAGGAAACAGACTGAGAAAGCAGAGAAAAAGTGTCTCCTGCAACCCGTTCCCTCGGTGCTAGATGAACGAACGTCTCTCCACATGCTCAGTTCTGAGAGATAAGTGTGTGTGAAAGCCGTCCTTCACCTAGCTTGTTGGGAACACAAAGTTTCTTTTCAGTTGCAAACTCCATTCCATACATATATATGGGGAGGTACTAGCTCCAACTCGGTTTTACAATGAAAACTGCAGGAACTTCAAACCGGCACTAGGAAACAGACTGAGAAAGCAGAGAAAAAGTGTCTCCTGCAACCCTTTCCCTTGGTGCTAGATGAACGAACGTTTCTCCACTTGCTCAGTTCTGAGAGATAAGTGTGTGTGAAAGCCGTCCTTCACCTAGCTTGTTGGGAACACAAAGTTTCTTTTCAGTTGCAAACTCCATTCCATACATATATATGGGGAGGTGCTAGCTCCAACTCGGTTTTACAGTGAAAACTGCAGGAACTTCAAACCGGCACTAGGAAACAGACTGAGAAAGCAGAGAAAAAGTGTCTCCTGCAACCCGTTCCCTTGGTGCTAGATGAACGAACGTCTCTCCACTTGCTCAGTTCTGAGAGATAAGTGTGTGTGAAAGCCGTCCTTCACCTAGCTTGTTGGGGACACAAAGTTTCTTTTCAGTTGCAAACTCCATTCCATACATATATATGGGGAGGTACAAGCTCCAACACTGCTTTACAGTGAAAACTGCAGGATCTTAAAACCGGCACTAGGAAACAGACTGAGAAAGCAGAGAAAAAGTGTCTCCTGCAACCCGTTCCCTTGGTGCTAGATGAACGAACGTCTCTCCACTTGCTCAGTTCTGAGAGGAAAGTGTGTGTGAAAGCCGACCTTCACCTAGCCTTTTGGGAACACAAAGTTTCTTTTCAGTTGCAAACTCCATTCCATACATATATATGAGGAGGTAGAAGCTCCAACACGGTTTTACAGTGAAAACTGCAGGAACTTTAAACCGGCACTAGGAAACAGACTGAGAAAGCAGAGAAAAAGTGTCTCCTGCAACCCGTTCCCTTGGTGCTAGATGAACGAACGCCTCTCCACTTGCTCAGTTCTGAGGGATAAGTGTGTGTGAAAGCCTTCCTTCACCTAGCTTGTTGGGAACACAAAGTTTCTTTTCAGTTGCAAACTCCATTCCATATATATATATGGGGAGGTACAAGCTCCAACATGATTTTACAGTGAAAACTGCAGGAACTTCAAACCGGCACTAGGAAACAGACTGAGAAAGCAGAGAAAAAGTGTCTCCTGCAACCCGTTCCCTCGGTGCTAGATGAACGAACGTCTCTCCACTTGCTCAGTTCTGAGAGATAAGTGTGTGTGAAAGCCGTTCTTCACCTAGCTTGTTGGGAACACAAAGTTTCTTTTCAGTTGCAAACTCCATTCCATACATATATATGGGGAGGTACAAGCTCCAACACGGTTTTACAGTGAAAACTGCAGGAACTTCAAACCGGCACTAGGAAACAGACTGAGAAAGCAGAGAAAAATTGTCTCCTGCAAACCGTTCCCTTGGTGCTAGATGAACGAACGTCTCTCCTCTTCCTCAGTTCTGAGAGATAAGTGTGTGTGAAAGCCGTCCTTCACCTAGCTTGTTGGGAACACAAAGTTTCTTTTCAGTTGCAAACTCCATTCCATACATATATATGGGGAGGTACTAGCTCCAACTCGGTTTTACAGTGAAAACTGCAGGAACTTCAAACCGGCACTAGGAAACAGACTGAGAAAGCAGAGAAAAAGTGTCTCCTGCAACCCGTTCCCTTGGTGCTAGATGAACGAACGTCTCTCCACTTGCTCAGTTCTGAGAGATAATTGTGTGTGAAAGCTGTCCTTCACCTAGCTTGTTGGGAACACAAAGTTTCTTTTCAGTTGCAAACTCCATTCCATACATATATATGGGGAGGTACAAGCTCCAACACGGTTTTACAGTGAAAACTGCAGGAACTTCAAACCGGCACTAGGAAACAGACTGAGAAAGCAGAGAAAAAGTGTCTCCTGCAACCCGTTCCCTCGGTGCTAGATGAACGAACGTCTCTCCACTTGCTCAGTTCTGAGAGATAAGTGTGTGTGAAAGCCGTTCTTCAACTAGCTTGTTGGGAACACAAAGTTTCTTTTCAGTTGCAAACTCCATTCCATACATATATATGGGGAGGTACAAGCTCCAACACGGTTTTACAGTGAAAACTGCAGGAACTTCAAACCGGCACTAGGAAACAGACTGAGAAAGCAGAGAAAAAGTGTCTCCTGCAACCCGTTCCCTTGGTGCTAGATGAACGAACGTCTCTCCACATGCTCAGTTCTGAGAGATAAGTGTGTGTGAAAGCCGTCCTTCACCTAGCTTGTTGGGAACACAAAGTTTCTTTTCAGTTGCAAACTCCATTCCATACATATATACGGGGAGGTACTAGCTCCAAATCGGTTTTACAATGAAAACTGCAGGAACTTCAAACCGGCACTAGGAAACATACTGAGAAAGCAGAGAAAAAGTGTCTCCTGCAACCCGTTCCCTTGGTGCTAGATGAACGAAGGTCTCTCCTCTTCCTCAGTTCTGAGAGATAAGTGTGTGTGAAAGCCGTCCTTCACCTAGCTTGTTGGGAACACAAAGTTTCTTTTCAGTTGCAAACTCCATTCCATACGTATATACGGGGAGGTACTAGCTCCAACTCGGTTTTACAGTGAAAACTGCAGGAACTTCAAACCGGCACTAGGAAACAGACTGAGAAAGCAGAGAAAAAGTGTCTCCTGCAACCCGTTCCCTTGGTGCTAGATGAACGAACGTCTCTCCACTTGCTCAGTTCTGAGAGATAAGTGTGTGTGAAAGCTGTCCTTCACCTAGCTTGTTGGGAACCCAAAGTTTCTTTTCAGTTGCAAACTCCATTCCATACATATATATGGGGAGGTACAAGCTCCAACACGGTTTTACAGTGAAAACTGCAGGAACTTCAAACCGGCACTAGGAAACAGACTGAGAAAGCAGAGAAAAAGTGTCTCCTGCAACCCGTTCCCTCGGTGCTAGATGAACGAACGTCTCTCCACATGCTCAGTTCTGAGAGATAAGTGTGTGTGAAAGCCGTCCTTCACCTAGCTTGTTGGGAACACAAAGTTTCTTTTCAGTTGCAAACTCCATTCCATACATATATATGGGGAGGTACTAGCTCCAACTCGGTTTTACAATGAAAACTGCAGGAACTTCAAACCGGCACTAGGAAACATACTGAGAAAGCAGAGAAAAAGTGTCTCCTGCAACCCGTTCCCTTGGTGCTAGATGAACGAACGTCTCTCCTCTTCCTCAGTTCTGAGAGATAAGTGTGTGTGAAAGCCGTCCTTCACCTAGCTTGTTGGGAACACAAAGTTTCTTTTCAGTTGCAAACTCCATTCCATACATATATATGGGGAGGTACTAGCTCCAACTCGGTTTTACAGTGAAAACTGCAGGAACTTCAAACCGGCACTAGGAAACAGACTGAGAAAGCAGAGAAAAAGTGTCTCCTGCAACCCGTTCCCTTGGTGCTAGATGAACGAACGTCTCTCCACTTGCTCAGTTCTGAGAGATAATTGTGTGTGAAAGCTGTCCTTCACCTAGCTTGTTGGGAACACAAAGTTTCTTTTCAGTTGCAAACTCCATTCCATACATATATATGGGGAGGTACAAGCTCCAACACGGTTTTACAGTGAAAACTGCAGGAACTTCAAACCGGCACTAGGAAACAGACTGAGAAAGCAGAGAAAAAGTGTCTCCTGCAACCCGTTCCCTCGGTGCTAGATGAACGAACGTCTCTCCACTTGCTCAGTTCTGAGAGATAAGTGTGTGTGAAAGCCGTTCTTCAACTAGCTTGTTGGGAACACAAAGTTTCTTTTCAGTTGCAAACTCCATTCCATACATATATATGGGGAGGTACAAGCTCCAACACGGTTTTACAGTGAAAACTGCAGGAACTTCAAACCGGCACTAGGAAACAGACTGAGAAAGCAGAGAAAAAGTGTCTCCTGCAACCCGTTCCCTTGGTGCTAGATGAACGAACGTCTCTCCACATGCTCAGTTCTGAGAGATAAGTGTGTGTGAAAGCCGTCCTTCACCTAGCTTGTTGGGAACACAAAGTTTCTTTTCAGTTGCAAACTCCATTCCATACATATATACGGGGAGGTACTAGCTCCAAATCGGTTTTACAATGAAAACTGCAGGAACTTCAAACCGGCACTAGGAAACATACTGAGAAAGCAGAGAAAAAGTGTCTCCTGCAACCCGTTCCCTTGGTGCTAGATGAACGAAGGTCTCTCCTCTTCCTCAGTTCTGAGAGATAAGTGTGTGTGAAAGCCGTCCTTCACCTAGCTTGTTGGGAACACAAAGTTTCTTTTCAGTTGCAAACTCCATTCCATACGTATATACGGGGAGGTACTAGCTCCAACTCGGTTTTACAGTGAAAACTGCAGGAACTTCAAACCGGCACTAGGAAACAGACTGAGAAAGCAGAGAAAAAGTGTCTCCTGCAACCCGTTCCCTTGGTGCTAGATGAACGAACGTCTCTCCACTTGCTCAGTTCTGAGAGATAAGTGTGTGTGAAAGCTGTCCTTCACCTAGCTTGTTGGGAACCCAAAGTTTCTTTTCAGTTGCAAACTCCATTCCATACATATATATGGGGAGGTACAAGCTCCAACACGGTTTTACAGTGAAAACTGCAGGAACTTCAAACCGGCACTAGGAAACAGACTGAGAAAGCAGAGAAAAAGTGTCTCCTGCAACCCGTTCCCTCGGTGCTAGATGAACGAACGTCTCTCCACATGCTCAGTTCTGAGAGATAAGTGTGTGTGAAAGCCGTCCTTCACCTAGCTTGTTGGGAACACAAAGTTTCTTTTCAGTTGCAAACTCCATTCCATACATATATATGGGGAGGTACTAGCTCCAACTCGGTTTTACAATGAAAACTGCAGGAACTTCAAACCGGCACTAGGAAACATACTGAGAAAGCAGAGAAAAAGTGTCTCCTGCAACCCGTTCCCTTGGTGCTAGATGAACGAAGGTCTCTCCTCTTCCTCAGTTCTGAGAGAAAAGTGTGTGTGAAAGCCGTCCTTCACCTAGCTTGTTGGGAACACAAAGTTTCTTTTCAGTTGCAAACTCCATTCCATACATATATATGGGGAGGTACTAGCTCCAACTCGGTTTTACAGTGAAAACTGCAGGAACTTCAAACCGGCACTAGGAAACAGACTGAGAAAGCAGAGAAAAAGTGTCTCCTGCAACCCGTTCCCTTGGTGCTAGATGAACGAACGTCTCTCCACTTGCTCAGTTCTGAGAGATAAGTGTGTGTGAAAGCCATCCTTCACCTAGCTTGTTGGGTACACAAAGTTTCTTTTCAGTTGCAAACTCCATTCCATACATATACATGAGGAGGTAGAAGCTCCAACACGGTTTTACAGTGAAAACTGCAGGAACTTTAAAACGGCAGTAGGAAACAGACTGAGAAGGCAGAGAAAAATTGTCTCCTGCAACCCTTTCCCTTGGTGCTAGATGAACGAACGTCTCTCCACTTGCTCAGTTCTGAGAGATAAGTGTGTGTGAAAGCCGTCCTTCACCTAGCTTGTTGGGAACACAAAGTTTCTTTTCAGTTGCAAACTCCATTCCATACATATATATGGGGAGGTGCTAGCTCCAACTCGGTTTTACAGTGAAATCTGCAGGAACTTCAAACCGGCACTAGGAAACAGACTGAGAAAGCAGAGAAAAAGTGTCTCCTGCAACCCGTTCCCTTGGTGCTAGATGAACGAACGTCTCTCCACTTGCTCAGTTCTGAGAGATAAGTGTGTGTGAAAGCCGTCCTTCACCTAGTTTGTTGGGGACACAAAGTTTCTTTTCAGTTGCAAACTCCATTCCATACATATATATGGGGAGGTACAAGCTCCAACACGGTTTTACAGTGAAAACTGCAGGAACTTAAAACCGGCACTAGGAAACAGACTGAGAAAGCAGAGAAAAAGTGTCTCCTGCAACCCGTTCCCTTGGTGCTAGATGAACGAACGTCTCTCCACTTGCTCAGTTCTGAGAGGAGTGTGTGTGTGAAAGCCGTCCTTCACCTAGCTTGTTGGGAACACAAAGTTTCTTTTCAGTTGCAAACTCCATTCCATACATATATATGGTGAGGTACTAGCTCCAACTCGGTTTTACAGTGAAAACTGCAGGAACTTCAAACCGGCACTAGGAAACAGACTGAGAAAGCAGAGAAAAAGTGTCTCCTGCAACCCGTTCCCTTGGTGCTAGATGAACGAACGTCTCTCCACTTGCTCAGTTCTGAGAGATAAGTGTGTGTGAAAGCTGTCCTTCACCTAGCTTGTTGGGAACACAAAGTTTCTTTTCAGTTGCAAACTCCATTCCATACATATATATGGGGAGGTACAAGCTCCAACACGGTTTTACAGTGAAAACTGCAGGAACTTCAAACCGGCACTAGGAAACAGACTGAGAAAGCAGAGAAAAAGTGTCTCCTGCAACCCGATCCCTCGGTGCTAGATGAACGAACGTCTCTCCACTTGCTCAGTTCTGAGAGATAAGTGTGTGTGAAAGCCGTTCATCACCTAGCTTGTTGGGAACACAAAGTTTCTTTTCAGTTGCAAACTCCATTCCATACATATATATGGGGAGGTACAAGCTCCAACACGGTTTTACAGTGAAAACTGCAGGAACTTCAAACCGGCACTAGGAAACAGACGGAGAAAGCAGAGAAAAAGTGTCTCCTGCAACCCGTTCCCTTGGTGCTAGATGAACGAACGTCTCTCCACATGCTCAGTTCTGAGAGATAAGTGTGTGTGAAAGCCGTCCTTCACCTAGCTTGTTGGGAACACAAAGTTTCTTTTCAGTTGCAAACTCCATTCCATACATATATATGGGGAGGTACTAGCTCCAACTCGGTTTTACAATGAAAACTGCAGGAACTTCAAACCGGCACTAGGAAACATACTGAGAAAGCAGAGAAAAAGTGTCTCCTGCAACCCGTTCCCTTGGTGCTAGATGAACGAAGGTCTCTCCTCTTCCTCAGTTCTGAGAGATAAGTGTGTGTGAAAGCCGTCCTTCACCTAGCTTGTTGGGAACACAAAGTTTCTTTTCAGTTGCAAACTTCATTCCATACATATATACGGGGAGGTACTAGCTCCAACTCGGTTTTACAGTGAAAACTGCAGGAACTTCAAACCGGCACTAGGAAACAGACTGAGAAAGCAGAGAAAAAGTGTCTCCTGCAACCCGTTCCCTTGGTGCTAGATGAACGAACGTCTCTCCACTTGCTCAGTTCTGAGAGATAAGTGTGTGTGAAAGCTGTCCTTCACCTAGCTTGTTGGGAACACAAAGTTTCTTTTCAGTTGCAAACTCCATTCCATACATATATATGGGGAGGTACAAGCTCCAACACGGTTTTACAGTGAAAACTGCAGGAACTTCAAACCGGCACTAGGAAACAGACTGAGAAAGCAGAGAAAAAGTGTCTCCTGCAACCCGTTCCCTCGGTGCTAGATGAACGAACGTCTCTCCACATGCTCAGTTCTGAGAGATAAGTGTGTGTGAAAGCCGTCCTTCACCTAGCTTGTTGGGAACACAAATTTTCTTTTCAGTTGCAAACTCCATTCCATTCATATATATGGGGAGGTACTAGCTCCAACACGGTTTTACAATGAAAACTGCAGGAACTTCAAACCGGCACTAGGAAACATACTGAGAAAGCAGAGAAAAAGTGTCTCCTGCAACCCGTTCCCTTGGTGCTAGATGAACGAAGGTCTCTCCTCTTCCTCAGTTCTGAGAGATAAGTGTGTGTGAAAGCCGTCCTTCACCTAGCTTGTTGGGAACACAAAGTTTCTTTTCAGTTGCAAACTCCATTCCATACATATATATGGGGAGGTACTAGCTCCAACTCGGTTTTACAGTGAAAACTGCAGGAACTTCAAACCGGCACTAGGAAACAGACTGAGAAAGCAGAGAAAAAGTGTCTCCTGCAACCCGTTCCCTCGGTGCTAGATGAACGAACGTCTCTCCACATGCTCAGTTCTGAGAGATAAGTGTGTGTGAAAGCCGTCCTTCACCTAGCTTGTTGGGAACACAAAGTTTCTGTTCAGTTGCAAACTCAATTCCATACATATATATGGGGAGGTAGAAGTTCCAACACGGTTTTACAGTGAAAACTGCAGGAACTTCAAACCGGCACTAGGAAACAGACTGAGAAAGCAGAGAAAAAGTGTCTCCTGCAAACCGTTCCCTTGGTGCTAGATGAACGAACGTCTCTCCACTTGCTCAGTTCTGAGAGATAAGTGTGTGTGAAAGCCATCCTTCACCTAGCTTGTTGGGAACACAAAGTTTCTTTTCAGTTGCAAACTCCATTCCATACATATATATGAGGAGGTAGAAGCTCCAACACGGTTTTACAGTGAAAACTGCAGGAACTTTAAACCGGCAGTAGGAAACAGACTGAGAAGGCAGAGAAAAAGTGTCTCCTGCAACCCGTTCCCTTGGTGCTAGATGAACGAAATTCTCTCCATTTGCTCAGTTCTGAGAGATAAGTGTGTGTGAAAGCCGTCCTTCACCTAGCTTGTTGGGAACACAAAGTTTCTTTTCAGTTGCAAACTCCATTCCATGCATATATATGGGGAGGTACTAGCTCCAACTCCGTTTTACAGTGAAAACTGCAGAAACTTCAAACCGGCACTAGGAAACAGACTGAGAAAGCAGAGAAAAAGTGTCTCCTGCAACCCGTTCCCTTGGTGCTAGATGAACGAAGGTCTCTCCACTTGCTCAGTTCTGAGAGATAACTGTGTGTGAAAGCCGTCCTTCACCTAGCTTGTTGGGAACACAAAGTTTCTTTTCAGTTGCAAACTCCATTCCATACATATATATGGGGAGGTACTAGCTCCAACTCGGTTTTACAGTGAAAACAGCAGGAACATCAAACCGGCACTAGGAAACAGACTGAGAAAGCAGAGAAAAAGTGTCTCCTGCAACCCGTTCCCTTGGTGCTAGATGAACGAACGTCTCTCCACTTGCTCAGTTCTGAGAGATAAGTGTGTGTGAAAGCCGTCCTTCACCTAGCTTGTTGGGAACACAAAGTTTCTTTTCAGTTGGCAAATCCATTCAATACATATATATGGGAGGTAGAAGTTCCAACTCGGTTTTACAGTAAAATCTGCAGGAACTTCAAACCGGCACTAGGAAACAGACGGAGAAAGCAGAGAAAAATTGTCTCCTGCAACCCGTTCCCTTGGTGCTAAATGAACGAACGTCTCTCCACTTGCTCAGTTCTGAGAGATAAGTGTGTGTGAAAGCCGTCCTTCACCTAGCTTGTTGGGAACACAAAGTTTTTTTTCAGTTGGCAACTTCATTCCATACATATATATGGGGAGGTAGAAGTTCCAACACGGTTTTACAGTGAAAACTGCAGGAACTTCAAACCGGCACTAGGAAACAGACTGAGAAGGCAGAGAAAAAGTGTCTCCTGCAACCCGTTCCCTTGGTGCTAGATGAACGAACGTCTCTCCACTTGTTCAGTTCTGAGAGATAAGTGTGTGTGAAAGCCGTCCTTCACCTAGCTTGTTGGGAACACAAAGTTTCTTTTCAGTTGCAAACTCCATTCCATACATATATATGAGGAGGAAGAAGCTCCAACACGGTTTTACAGTGAAAACTGCAGGAACTTTAAACCGGCAGTAGGAAACAGACTGAGAAGGCAGAGAAAAAGTGTCTCCTGCAAACCTTTCCCTTGGTGCTAGATGAACGAACGTCTCTCCACTTGCTCAGTTCTGAGAGATAAGTGTGTGTGAAAGCCGTCCTTCACCTAGCTTGTTGGGAACACAAAGTTTCTTTTCAGTTGCAAACTCCATTCCATACATATATATGGGGAGGTATTAGCTCCAACTCGGATTTACAGTGAAAACTGCAGGAACTTCAAACCGGCACTAGGAAACAGACTGAGAAAGCAGAGAAAAAGTGTCTCCTGCAACCCGTTCCCTTGGTGCTAGATGAACGAACGTCTCTCCACTTGCTCAGTTCTGAGACATAAGTGTGTGTGAAAGCCGTCCTTCACCTAGCTTGTTGGGGACACAAAGATTCTTTTCAGTTGCAAACTCCATTCCATACATATATATGGGGAGGTACAAGCTCCAACACGGTTTTACAGTGAAAACTGCAGGAACTTCAAAACGGCACTAGGAAAAAGACTGAGAAAGCAGAGAAAAAGTGTCTCCTGCAACCCGTTCCCTTGGTGCTAGATGAACGAACGTCTCTCCACTTGCTCAGTTCTGAGAGGAAAGTGTGTGTGAAAGCCGTCCTTCACCTAGCTTGTTGGGAACACAAAGTTTCTTTTCAGTTGCAAACTCCATTCCATACATATATATGAGGAGGTAGAAGATCCAACACGGTTTTACAGTGAAAACTGCAGGAACTTCAAACCGGCACTAGGAAACAGACTGAGAAAGCAGAGAAAAATGTCTCCTGCAACCCGTTCCCTTGGTGCTAGATGAACGAAATTCTCTCAACTTGCTCAGTTCTGAGAGATAAGTGTGTGTGAAAGCCGTCCTTCACCTAGCTTGTTGGGAACACAAAGTTTCTTTTCAGTTGCAAACTCCATTCCATACATATATATGGGGAGGTACTAGCTCCAACTCGGTTTTACAGTGAAAACTGCAGGAACTTCAAACCGGCACTAGGAAACAGACTGAGAAAGCAGAGAAAAATGTCTCCTGCAACCCGTTCCCTTGGTGCTAGATGAACGAAATTCTCTCAACTTGCTCAGTTCTGAGAGATATGTGTGTGTGAAAGCCGTCCTTCACCTAGCTTGTTGGGAACACAAAGTTTCTTTTCAGTTGCAAACTCCATTCCATACATATATATGGGGAGGTACTAGCTCCAACTCCGTTTTACAGTGAAAACTGCAGGAACTTCAAACCGGCACTAGGAAACAGACTGAGAAACCAGAGAAAAATGTCTCCTGCAACCCGTTCCCTTGGTGCTAGATGAACGAAATTCTCTCAACTTGCTCAGCTCTGAGAGATAAGTGTGTGTGAAAGCCGTCCTTCACCTAGCTTGTTGGGAACACAAAGTTTCTTTTCAGTTGCAAACTCCATTCCATACATATATATGGGTTGGTACTAGCTCCAACTCCGTTTTACAGTGAAAACTGCAGGAACTTCAAACCGGCACTAGGAAACAGACTGAGAAAGCAGAGAAAAAGTGTCTCCTGCAACCCGTTCCCTTGGTGCTAGATGAACGAACGTCTCTCCACTTGCTCAGTTCTGAGAGATAAGTGTGTGTGAAAGCCGTCCTTCACCTAGCTTGTTGGGAACACAAAGTTTCTTTTCAGTTGCAAACTCCATTCCATACATATATATGGGGAGGTACTAGCTCCAACTCGGATTTACAGTGAAAACTGCAGGAACTTCAAACCGGCACTAGGAAACAGACTGAGAAAGCAGAGAAAAAGTGTCTCCTGCAACCCGTTCCCTTGGTGCTAGATGAACGAACGTCTCTCCACTTGTTCAGTTCTGAGACATAAGTGTGTGTGAAAGCCGTCCTTCACCTAGCTTGTTGGGAACACAAAGTTTTTTTTCAGTTGGCAACTTCATTCCATACATATATATGGGGAGGTAGAAGTTCCAACACGGTTTTACAGTGAAAACTGCAGGAACTTCAAACCGGCACTAGGAAACAGACTGAGAAGGCAGAGAAAAAGTGTCTCCTGCAACCCGTTCCCTTGGTGCTAGATGAACGAACGTCTCTCCACTTGTTCAGTTCTGAGAGATAAGTGTGTGTGAAAGCCGTCCTTCACCTAGCTTGTTGGGAACACAAAGTTTCTTTTCAGTTGCAAACTCCATTCCATAAATATATATGAGGAGGTAGAAGCTCCAACACGGTTTTACAGTGAAAACTGCAGGAACTTTAAACCGGCAGTAGGAAACAGACTGAGAAGGCAGAGAAAAAGTGTCTCCTGCAAACCTTTCCCTTGGTGCTAGATGAACGAACGTCTCTCCACTTGCTCAGTTCTGAAAGATAAGTGTGTGTGAAAGCCGTCCTTCACCTAGCTTGTTGGGAACACAAAGTTTCTTTTCAGTTGCAAACTCCATTCCATACATATATATGGGGAGGTACTAGCTCCAACTCGGATTTACAGTGAAAACTGCAGGAACTTCAAACCGGCACTAGGAAACAGACTGAGAAAGCAGAGAAAAAGTGTCTCCTGCAACCCGTTCCCTTGGTGCTAGATGAACGAACGTCTCTCCACTTGCTCAGTTCTGAGACATAAGTGTGTGTGAAAGCCGTCCTTCACCTAGCTTGTAGGGGACACAAAGTTTCTTTTCAGTTGCAAACTCCATTCCATACATATATATGGGGAGGTACAAGCTCCAACACGGTTTTACAGTGAAAACTGCAGGAACTTCAAACCGGCACTAGGAAAAAGACTGAGAAAGCAGAGAAAAAGTGTCTCCTGCAACCCGTTCCCTTGGTGCTAGATGAACGAACGTCTCTCCACTTGCTCAGTTCTGAGAGGAAAGTGTGTGTGAAAGCCGTCCTTCACCTAGCTTGTTGGGAACACAAAGTTTCTTTACAGTTGCAAACTCCATTCCATACATATATATGAGGAGGTAGAAGATTCAACACGGTTTTACAGTGAAAACTGCAGGAACTTCAAACCGGCACTAGGAAACAGACTGAGAAAGCAGAGAAAAATGTCTCCTGCAACCCGTTCCCTTGGTGCTAGATGAACGAAATTCTCTCAACTTGCTCAGTTCTGAGAGATAAGTGTGTGTGAAAGCCGTCCTTCAACTAGCTTGTTGGAAACACAAAGTTTCTTTTCAGTTGCAAACTCCATTCCATACATATATATGGGGAGGTACTAGCTCCAACTCCGTTTTACAGTGAAAACTGCAGGAACTTCAAACCGGCACTAGGAAACAGACTGAGAAAGCAGAGAAAAATGTCTCCTGCAACCCGTTCCCTTGGTGCTAGATGAACGAAATTCTCTCAACTTGCTCAGTTCTGAGAGATAAGTGTGTGTGAAAGCCGTCCTTCACCTAGCTTGTTGGGAACACAAAGTTTCTTTTCAGTTGCAAACTCCATTCCATACATATATATGAGGAGGTAGAAGCTCCAACACGGTTTTACAGTGAAAACTGCAGGAACTTTAAACCGGCAGTAGGAAACAGACTGAGAAGGCAGAGAAAAAGTGTCTCCTGCAAACCTTTCCCTTGGTGCTAGATGAACGAACGTCTCTCCACTTGCTCAGTTCTGAAAGATAAGTGTGTGTGAAAGCCGTCCTTCACCTAGCTTGTTGGGAACACAAAGTTTCTTTTCAGTTGCAAACTCCATTCCATACATATATATGGGGAGGTACTAGCTCCAACTCGGATTTACAGTGAAAACTGCAGGAACTTCAAACCGGCACTAGGAAACAGACTGAGAAAGCAGAGAAAAAGTGTCTCCTGCAACCCGTTCCCTTGGTGCTAGATGAACGAAGGTCTCTCCACTTGCTCAGTTCTGAGAGATAACTGTGTGTGAAAGCCGTCCTTCACCTAGCTTGTTGGGAACACAAAGTTTCTTTTCAGTTGCAAACTCCATTCCATACATATATATGGGGAGGTACTAGCTCCAACTCGGTTTTACAGTGAAAACAGCAGGAACATCAAACCGGCACTAGGAAACAGACTGAGAAAGCAGAGAAAAAGTGTCTCCTGCAACCCGTTCCCTTGGTACTAGATGAACGAACGTCTCTCCACTTGCTCAGTTCTGAGAGATAAGTGTGTGTGAAAGCCGTCCTTCACCTAGCTTGTTGGGAACACAAAGTTTCTTTTCAGTTGGCAAATCCATTCAATACATATATATGGGAGGTAGAAGTTCCAACTCGGTTTTACAGTAAAATCTGCAGGAACTTCAAACCGGCACTAGGAAACAGACGGAGAAAGCAGAGAAAAATTGTCTCCTGCAACCCGTTCCCTTGGTGCTAAATGAACGAACGTCTCTCCACTTGCTCAGTTCTGAGAGATAAGTGTGTGTGAAAGCCGTCCTTCACCTAGCTTGTTGGGAACACAAAGTTTTTTTTCAGTTGGCAACTTCATTCCATACATATATATGGGGAGGTAGAAGTTCCAACACGGTTTTACAGTGAAAACTGCAGGAACTTCAAACCGGCACTAGGAAACAGACTGAGAAGGCAGAGAAAAAGTGTCTCCTGCAACCCGTTCCCTTGGTGCTAGATGAACGAACGTCTCTCCACTTGTTCAGTTCTGAGAGATAAGTGTGTGTGAAAGCCGTCCTTCACCTAGCTTGTTGGGAACACAAAGTTTCTTTTCAGTTGCAAACTCCATTCCATACATATATATGAGGAGGAAGAAGCTCCAACACGGTTTTACAGTGAAAACTGCAGGAACTTTAAACCGGCAGTAGGAAACAGACTGAGAAGGCAGAGAAAAAGTGTCTCCTGCAAACCTTTCCCTTGGTGCTAGATGAACGAACGTCTCTCCACTTGCTCAGTTCTGAGAGATAAGTGTGTGTGAAAGCCGTCCTTCACCTAGCTTGTTGGGAACACAAAGTTTCTTTTCAGTTGCAAACTCCATTCCATACATATATATGGGGAGGTATTAGCTCCAACTCGGATTTACAGTGAAAACTGCAGGAACTTCAAACCGGCACTAGGAAACAGACTGAGAAAGCAGAGAAAAAGTGTCTCCTGCAACCCGTTCCCTTGGTGCTAGATGAACGAACGTCTCTCCACTTGCTCAGTTCTGAGACATAAGTGTGTGTGAAAGCCGTCCTTCACCTAGCTTGTTGGGGACACAAAGATTCTTTTCAGTTGCAAACTCCATTCCATACATATATATGGGGAGGTACAAGCTCCAACACGGTTTTACAGTGAAAACTGCAGGAACTTCAAAACGGCACTAGGAAAAAGACTGAGAAAGCAGAGAAAAAGTGTCTCCTGCAACCCGTTCCCTTGGTGCTAGATGAACGAACGTCTCTCCACTTGCTCAGTTCTGAGAGGAAAGTGTGTGTGAAAGCCGTCCTTCACCTAGCTTGTTGGGAACACAAAGTTTCTTTTCAGTTGCAAACTCCATTCCATACATATATATGAGGAGGTAGAAGATCCAACACGGTTTTACAGTGAAAACTGCAGGAACTTCAAACCGGCACTAGGAAACAGACTGAGAAAGCAGAGAAAAATGTCTCCTGCAACCCGTTCCCTTGGTGCTAGATGAACGAAATTCTCTCAACTTGCTCAGTTCTGAGAGATAAGTGTGTGTGAAAGCCGTCCTTCACCTAGCTTGTTGGGAACACAAAGTTTCTTTTCAGTTGCAAACTCCATTCCATACATATATATGGGGAGGTACTAGCTCCAACTCGGTTTTACAGTGAAAACTGCAGGAACTTCAAACCGGCACTAGGAAACAGACTGAGAAAGCAGAGAAAAACGTCTCCTGCAACCCGTTCCCTTGGTGCTAGATGAACGAAATTCTCTCAACTTGCTCAGTTCTGAGAGATATGTGTGTGTGAAAGCCGTCCTTCACCTAGCTTGTTGGGAACACAAAGTTTCTTTTCAGTTGCAAACTCCATTCCATACATATATATGGGGAGGTACTAGCTCCAACTCCGTTTTACAGTGAAAACTGCAGGAACTTCAAACCGGCACTAGGAAACAGACTGAGAAACCAGAGAAAAATGTCTCCTGCAACCCGTTCCCTTGGTGCTAGATGAACGAAATTCTCTCAACTTGCTCAGCTCTGAGAGATAAGTGTGTGTGAAAGCCGTCCTTCACCTAGCTTGTTGGGAACACAAAGTTTCTTTTCAGTTGCAAACTCCATTCCATACATATATATGGGTTGGTACTAGCTCCAACTCCGTTTTACAGTGAAAACTGCAGGAACTTCAAACCGGCACTAGGAAACAGACTGAGAAAGCAGAGAAAAAGTGTCTCCTGCAACCCGTTCCCTTGGTGCTAGATGAACGAACGTCTCTCCACTTGCTCAGTTCTGAGAGATAAGTGTGTGTGAAAGCCGTCCTTCACCTAGCTTGTTGGGAACACAAAGTTTCTTTTCAGTTGCAAACTCCATTCCATACATATATATGGGGAGGTACTAGCTCCAACTCGGATTTACAGTGAAAACTGCAGGAACTTCAAACCGGCACTAGGAAACAGACTGAGAAAGCAGAGAAAAAGTGTCTCCTGCAACCCGTTCCCTTGGTGCTAGATGAACGAACGTCTCTCCACTTGTTCAGTTCTGAGACATAAGTGTGTGTGAAAGCCGTCCTTCACCTAGCTTGTTGGGAACACAAAGTTTTTTTTCAGTTGGCAACTTCATTCCATACATATATATGGGGAGGTAGAAGTTCCAACACGGTTTTACAGTGAAAACTGCAGGAACTTCAAACCGGCACTAGGAAACAGACTGAGAAGGCAGAGAAAAAGTGTCTCCTGCAACCCGTTCCCTTGGTGCTAGATGAACGAACGTCTCTCCACTTGTTCAGTTCTGAGAGATAAGTGTGTGTGAAAGCCGTCCTTCACCTAGCTTGTTGGGAACACAAAGTTTCTTTTCAGTTGCAAACTCCATTCCATAAATATATATGAGGAGGTAGAAGCTCCAACACGGTTTTACAGTGAAAACTGCAGGAACTTTAAACCGGCAGTAGGAAACAGACTGAGAAGGCAGAGAAAAAGTGTCTCCTGCAAACCTTTCCCTTGGTGCTAGATGAACGAACGTCTCTCCACTTGCTCAGTTCTGAAAGATAAGTGTGTGTGAAAGCCGTCCTTCACCTAGCTTGTTGGGAACACAAAGTTTCTTTTCAGTTGCAAACTCCATTCCATACATATATATGGGGAGGTACTAGCTCCAACTCGGATTTACAGTGAAAACTGCAGGAACTTCAAACCGGCACTAGGAAACAGACTGAGAAAGCAGAGAAAAAGTGTCTCCTGCAACCCGTTCCCTTGGTGCTAGATGAACGAACGTCTCTCCACTTGCTCAGTTCTGAGACATAAGTGTGTGTGAAAGCCGTCCTTCACCTAGCTTGTAGGGGACACAAAGTTTCTTTTCAGTTGCAAACTCCATTCCATACATATATATGGGGAGGTACAAGCTCCAACACGGTTTTACAGTGAAAACTGCAGGAACTTCAAACCGGCACTAGGAAAAAGACTGAGAAAGCAGAGAAAAAGTGTCTCCTGCAACCCGTTCCCTTGGTGCTAGATGAACGAACGTCTCTCCACTTGCTCAGTTCTGAGAGGAAAGTGTGTGTGAAAGCCGTCCTTCACCTAGCTTGTTGGGAACACAAAGTTTCTTTTCAGTTGCAAACTCCATTCCATACATATATATGAGGAGGTAGAAGATTCAACACGGTTTTACAGTGAAAACTGCAGGAACTTCAAACCGGCACTAGGAAACAGACTGAGAAAGCAGAGAAAAATGTCTCCTGCAACCCGTTCCCTTGGTGCTAGATGAACGAAATTCTCTCAACTTGCTCAGTTCTGAGAGATAAGTGTGTGTGAAAGCCGTCCTTCAACTAGCTTGTTGGAAACACAAAGTTTCTTTTCAGTTGCAAACTCCATTCCATACATATATATGGGGAGGTACTAGCTCCAACTCCGTTTTACAGTGAAAACTGCAGGAACTTCAAACCGGCACTAGGAAACAGACTGAGAAAGCAGAGAAAAATGTCTCCTGCAACCCGTTCCCTTGGTGCTAGATGAACGAAATTCTCTCAACTTGCTCAGTTCTGAGAGATAAGTGTGTGTGAAAGCCGTCCTTCACCTAGCTTGTTGGGAACACAAAGTTTCTTTTCAGTTGCAAACTCCATTCCATACATATATATGAGGAGGTAGAAGCTCCAACACGGTTTTACAGTGAAAACTGCAGGAACTTTAAACCGGCAGTAGGAAACAGACTGAGAAGGCAGAGAAAAAGTGTCTCCTGCAAACCTTTCCCTTGGTGCTAGATGAACGAACGTCTCTCCACTTGCTCAGTTCTGAAAGATAAGTGTGTGTGAAAGCCGTCCTTCACCTAGCTTGTTGGGAACACAAAGTTTCTTTTCAGTTGCAAACTCCATTCCATACATATATATGGGGAGGTACTAGCTCCAACTCGGATTTACAGTGAAAACTGCAGGAACTTCAAACCGGCACTAGGAAACAGACTGAGAAAGCAGAGAAAAAGTGTCTCCTGCAACCCGTTCCCTTGGTGCTAGATGAACGAACGTCTCTCCACTTGCTCAGTTCTGAGACATAAGTGTGTGTGAAAGCCGTCCTTCACCTAGCTTGTAGGGGACACAAAGTTTCTTTTCAGTTGCAAACTCCATTCCATACATATATATGGGGAGGTACAAGCTCCAACACGGTTTTACAGTGAAAACTGCAGGAACTTCAAACCGGCACTAGGAAAAAGACTGAGAAAGCAGAGAAAAAGTGTCTCCTGCAACCCGTTCCCTTGGTGCTAGATGAACGAACGTCTCTCCACTTGCTCAGTTCTGAGAGGAAAGTGTGTGTGAAAGCCGTCCTTCACCTAGCTTGTTGGGAACACAAAGTTTCTTTTCAGTTGCAAACTCCATTCCATACATATATATGAGGAGGTAGAAGATTCAACACGGTTTTACAGTGAAAACTGCAGGAACTTCAAACCGGCACTAGGAAACAGACTGAGAAAGCAGAGAAAAATGTCTCCTGCAACCCGTTCCCTTGGTGCTAGATGAACGAAATTCTCTCAACTTGCTCAGTTCTGAGAGATAAGTGTGTGTGAAAGCCGTCCTTCAACTAGCTTGTTGGAAACACAAAGTTTCTTTTCAGTTGCAAACTCCATTCCATACATATATATGGGGAGGTACTAGCTCCAACTCCGTTTTACAGTGAAAACTGCAGGAACTTCAAACCGGCACTAGGAAACAGACTGAGAAAGCAGAGAAAAATGTCTCCTGCAACCCGTTCCCTTGGTGCTAGATGAACGAAATTCTCTCAACTTGCTCAGTTCTGAGAGATAAGTGTGTGTGAAAGCCGTCCTTCACCTAGCTTGTTGGGAACACAAAGTTTCTTTTCAGTTGCAAACTCCATTCCATACATATATATGGGGAGGTACTAGCTCCAACTCCGTTTTACAGTGAAAACTGCAGGAACTTCAAACCGGCACTAGGAAACAGACTGAGAAACCAGAGAAAAATGTCTCCTGCAACCCGTTCCCTTGGTGCTAGATGAACGAAATTCTCTCAACTTGCTCAGTTCTGAGAGATAAGTGTGTGTGAAAGCCGTCCTTCACCTAGCTTATTGGGAACACAAAGTTTCTTTTCAGTTGCAAACTCCATTCCATACATATATATGGGTTGGTACTAGCTCCAACTCCGTTTTACAGTGAAAACTGCAGGAACTTCAAACCGGCACTAGGAAACAGACTGAGAAAGCAGAGAAAAAGTGTCTCCTGCAACCCGTTCCCTTGGTGCTAGATGAACGAACGTCTCTCCACTTGCTCAGTTCTGAGAGATAAGTGTGTGTGAAAGCCGTCCTTCACCTAGCTTGTTGGGAACACAAAGTTTCTTTTCAGTTGCAAACTCCATTCCATACATATATATGGGGAGGTACTAGCTCCAACTCGGATTTACAGTGAAAACTGCAGGAACTTCAAACCGGCACTAGGAAACAGACTGAGAAAGCAGAGAAAAAGTGTCTCCTGCAACCCGTTCCCTTGGTGCTAGATGAACGAACGTCTCTCCACTTGCTCAGTTCTGAGACATAAGTGTGTGTGAAAGCCGTCCTTCACCTAGCTTGTTGGGGACACAAAGTTTCTTTTCAGTTGCAAACTCCATTCCATACATATATATGGGGAGGTACAAGCTCCAACACGGTTTTACAGTGAAAACTGCAGGAACTTCAAACCGGCACTAGGAAAAAGACTGAGAAAGCAGAGAAAAAGTGTCTCCTGCAACCCGTTCCCTTGGTGCTAGATGAACGAACGTCTCTCCACTTGCTCAGTTCTGAGAGGAAAGTGTGTGTGAAAGCCGCCCTTCACCTAGCTTGTTGGGAACACAAAGTTTCTTTTCAGTTGCAAACTCCATTCCATACATATATATGAGGAGGTAGAAGATCCAACACGGTTTTACAGTGAAAACTGCAGGAACTTCAAACCGGCACTAGGAAACAGACTGAGAAAGCAGAGAAAAATGTCTCCTGCAACCCGTTCCCTTGGTGCTAGATGAACGAAATTCTCTCAACTTGCTCAGTTCTGAGAGATAAGTGTGTGTGAAAGCCGTCCTTCACCTAGCTTGTTGGGAACACAAAGTTTCTTTTCAGTTGCAAACTCCATTCCATACATATATATGGGGAGGTACTAGCTCCAACTCCGTTTTACAGTGAAAACTGCAGGAACTTCAAACCGGCACTAGGAAACAGACTGAGAAAGCAGAGAAAAAGTGTCTCCTGCAACCCGTTCCCTTGGTGCTAGATGAACGAACGTCTCTCCACTTGCTCAGTTCTGAGAGATAAGTGTGTGTGAAAGCCGTCCTTCACCTAGCTTGTTGGGAACACAAAGTTTCTTTTCAGTTGCAAACTCCATTCCATACATATATATGGGGAGGTACTAGCTCCAACACGGTTTTACAGTGAAAACTGCAGGAACTTCAAACCGGCACTAGGAAAAAGACTGAGAAAGCAGAGAAAAAGTGTCTCCTGCAACCCGTTCCCTTGGTGCTAGATGAACGAACGTCTCTCCACTTGCTCAGTTCTGAGAGGAAAGTGTGTGTGAAAGCCGTCCTTCACCTAGCTTGTTGGGAACACAAAGTTTCTTTTCAGTTGCAAACTCCATTCCATACATATATATGAGGAGGTAGAAGATCCAACACGGTTTTACAGTGAAAACTGCAGGAACTTCAAACCGGCACTAGGAAACAGACTGAGAAAGCAGAGAAAAAAGTCTCCTGCAACCCGTTCCCTTGGTGCTAGATGAACGAAATTCTCTCAACTTGCTCAGTTCTGAGAGATAAGTGTGTGTGAAAGCCGTCCTTCACCTAGCTTGTTGGGAACACAAAGTTTCTTTTCAGTTGCAAACTCCATTCCATACATATATATGGGGAGGTACTAGCTCCAACTCCGTTTTACAGTGAAAACTGCAGGAACTTCAAACCGGCACTAGGAAACAGACTGAGAAAGCAGAGAAAAAGTGTCTCCTGCAACCCGTTCCCTTGGTGCTAGATGAACGAACGTCTCTCCACTTGCTCAGTTCTGAGAGATAAGTGTGTGTGAAAGCCGTCCTTCACCTAGCTTGTTGGGAACACAAAGTTTCTTTTCAGTTGCAAACTCCATTCCATACATATATATGGGGAGGTACTAGCTCCAACTCGGTTTTACAGTGAAAACTGCAGGAACATCAAACCGGCACTAGGAAACAGACTGAGAAAGCAGAGAAAAAGTGTCTCCTGCAACCCGTTCCCTTGGTGCTAGATGAACGAACGTCTCTCCACTTGCTCATTTCTGAGAGATAAGTGTGTGTGAAAGCCATCCTTCACCTAGCTTGTTGGGAACACAAAGTTTCTTTTCAGTTGGCAACTCCATTCAATACATATATAAGGGAGGTAGAAGTTCCAACTCGGTTTTACAGTAAAATCTGCAGGAACTTCAAACCGGCACTAGTAAACAGACGGAGAAAGCAGAGAAAAATTGTCTCCTGCAACCCGTTCCCTTGGTGCTAGATGAACGAACGTCTCTCCACTTGCTCAGTTCTGAGAGATAAGTGTGTGTGAAAGCCGTCCTTCACCTAGCTTGTTGGGAACACAAAGTTTCTTTTCAGTTGCAAACTCCATTCCATACATATATATGGGGAGGTACTAGCTCCAACACGGTTTTACAGTGAAAACTGCAGGAACTTCAAACCGGCACTAGGAAAAAGACTGAGAAAGCAGAGAAAAAGTGTCTCCTGCAACCCGTTCCCTTGGTGCTAGATGAACGAACGTCTCTCCACTTGCTCAGTTCTGAGAGGAAAGTGTGTGTGAAAGCCGTCCTTCACCTAGCTTGTTGGGAACACAAAGTTTCTTTTCAGTTGCAAACTCCATTCCATACATATATATGGGGAGGTACAAGCTCCAACACGGTTTTACAGTGAAAACTGCAGGAACTTCAAACCGGCACTAGGAAACAGACTGAGAAAGCAGAGAAAAAAGTCTCCTGCAACCCGTTCCCTTGGTGCTAGATGAACGAAATTCTCTCAACTTGCTCAGTTCTGAGAGATAAGTGTGTGTGAAAGCCGTCCTTCACCTAGCTTGTTGGGAACACAAAGTTTCTTTTCAGTTGCAAACTCCATTCCATACATATATATGGGGAGGTACTAGCTCCAACTCCGTTTTACAGTGAAAACTGCAGGAACTTCAAACCGGCACTAGGAAACAGACTGAGAAAGCAGAGAAAAAGTGTCTCCTGCAACCCGTTCCCTTGGTGCTAGATGAACGAACGTCTCTCCACTTGCTCAGTTCTGAGAGATAAGTGTGTGTGAAAGCCGTCCTTCACCTAGCTTGTTGGGAACACAAAGTTTCTTTTCAGTTGCAAACTCCATTCCATACATATATATGGGGAGGTACTAGCTCCAACTCGGTTTTACAGTGAAAACTGCAGGAACATCAAACCGGCACTAGGAAACAGACTGAGAAAGCAGAGAAAAAGTGTCTCCTGCAACCCGTTCCCTTGGTGCTAGATGAACGAACGTCTCTCCACTTGCTCATTTCTGAGAGATAAGTGTGTGTGAAAGCCATCCTTCACCTAGCTTGTTGGGAACACAAAGTTTCTTTTCAGTTGGCAACTCCATTCAATACATATATAAGGGAGGTAGAAGTTCCAACTCGGTTTTACAGTAAAATCTGCAGGAACTTCAAACCGGCACTAGTAAACAGACGGAGAAAGCAGAGAAAAATTGTCTCCTGCAACCCGTTCCCTTGGTGCTAGATGAACGAACGTCTCTCCACTTGCTCAGTTCTGATAGATAAGTGTGTGTGAAAGCCGTCCTTCACCTAGCTTGTTGGGAACACAAAGTTTCTTTTCAGTTGCAAACTCCATTCCATACATATATATGGGGAGGTACTAGCTCCAACACGGTTTTACAGTGAAAACTGCAGGAACTTCAAACCGGCACTAGGAAAAAGACTGAGAAAGCAGAGAAAAAGTGTCTCCTGCAACCCGTTCCCTTGGTGCTAGATGAACGAACGTCTCTCCACTTGCTCAGTTCTGAGAGGAAAGTGTGTGTGAAAGCCGTCCTTCACCTAGCTTGTTGGGAACACAAAGTTTCTTTTCTAGTTGCAAACTCCATTCCATACATATATATGAGGAGGTAGAAGATCCAACACGGTTTTACAGTGAAAACTGCAGGAACTTCAAACCGGCACTAGGAAACAGACTGAGAAAGCAGAGAAAAAAGTCTCCTGCAACCCGTTCCCTTGGTGCTAGATGAACGAAATTCTCTCAACTTGCTCAGTTCTGAGAGATAAGTGTGTGTGAAAGCCGTCCTTCACCTAGCTTGTTGGGAACACAAAGTTTCTTTTCAGTTGCAAACTCCATTCCATACATATATATGGGGAGGTACTAGCTCCAACTCCGTTTTACAGTGAAAACTGCAGGAACTTCAAACCGGCACTAGGAAACAGACTGAGAAAGCAGAGAAAAAGTGTCTCCTGCAACCCGTTCCCTTGGTGCTAGATGAACGAACGTCTCTCCACTTGCTCAGTTCTGAGAGATAAGTGTGTGTGAAAGCCGTCCTTCACCTAGCTTGTTGGGAACACAAAGTTTCTTTTCAGTTGCAAACTCCATTCCATACATATATATGGGGAGGTACTAGCTCCAACTCGGTTTTACAGTGAAAACTGCAGGAACATCAAACCGGCACTAGGAAACAGACTGAGAAAGCAGAGAAAAAGTGTCTCCTGCAACCCGTTCCCTTGGTGCTAGATGAACGAACGTCTCTCCACTTGCTCATTTCTGAGAGATAAGTGTGTGTGAAAGCCATCCTTCACCTAGCTTGTTGGGAACACAAAGTTTCTTTTCAGTTGGCAACTCCATTCAATACATATATAAGGGAGGTAGAAGTTCCAACTCGGTTTTACAGTAAAATCTGCAGGAACTTCAAACCGGCACTAGTAAACAGACGGAGAAAGCAGAGAAAAATTGTCTCCTGCAACCCGTTCCCTTGGTGCTAGATGAACGAACGTCTCTCCACTTGCTCAGTTCTGAGAGATAAGTGTGTGTGAAAGCCGTCCTTCACCTAGCTTGTTGGGAACACAAAGTTTTTTTTCAGTTGGCAACTTCATTCCATACATATATATGGGGAGGTAGAAGTTCCAACACGGTTTTACAGTGAAAACTGCAGGAACTTCAAACCGGCACTAGGAAAAAGACTGAGAAAGCAGAGAAAAAGTGTCTCCTGCAACCCGTTCCCTTGGTGCTAGATGAACGAACGTCTCTCCACTTGCTCAGTTCTGAGAGATAAGTGTGTGTGAAAGCCGTCCTTCACCTAGCTTGTTGGGAACACAAAGTTTCTTTTCAGTTGCAAACTCCATTCCATACATATATATGAGGAGGTAGAAGCTCCAACACGGTTTTACAGTGAAAACTGCAGGAACTTTAAACCGGCAGTAGGAAACAGACTGAGAAGGCAGAGAAAAAGTGTCTCCTGCAACCCTTTCCCTTGGTGCTAGATGAACGAACGTCTCTCCACTTGCTCATTTCTGAGAGATAATTGTGTGTGAAAGCCATCTTTCACCTAGCTTGTTGGGAACACAAAGTTTCTTTTCAGTTGGCAACTCCATTCAATACATATATAAGGGAGGTAGAAGTTCCAACTCGGTTTTACAGTAAAATCTGCAGGAACTTCAAACCGGCACTAGTAAACAGACGGAGAAAGCAGAGAAAAATTGTCTCCTGCAACCCGTTCCCTTGGTGCTAGATGAACGAACGTCTCTCCACTTGCTCAGTTCTGAGAGATAAGTGTGTGTGAAAGCCGTCCTTCACCTAGCTTGTTGGGAACACAAAGTTTTTTTTCAGTTGGCAACTTCATTCCATACATATATATGGGGAGGTAGAAGTTCCAACACGGTTTTACAGTGAAAACTGCAGGAACTTCAAACCGGCACTAGGAAAAAGACTGAGAAAGCAGAGAAAAAGTGTCTCCTGCAACCCGTTCCCTTGGTGCTAGATGAACGAACGTCTCTCCACTTGCTCAGTTCTGAGAGATAAGTGTGTGTGAAAGCCGTCCTTCACCTAGCTTGTTGGGAACACAAAGTTTCTTTTCAGTTGCAAACTCCATTCCATACATATATATGAGGAGGTAGAAGCTCCAACACGGTTTTACAGTGAAAACTGCAGGAACTTTAAACCGGCAGTAGGAAACAGACTGAGAAGGCAGAGAAAAAGTGTCTCCTGCAATCCGTTCCCTTGGTGCTAGATGAACGAACGTCTCTCCACTTGCTCAGTTCTGAGAGATAAGTGTGTGTGAAAGCCGTTCTTCACCTAGCATGTTGGGGACACAAAGTTTCTTTTCAGTTGAAACTCCATTCCATACATATATATGGGGAGGTACAAGCTCCAACACGCTTTTACAGTGAAAACTGCAGGAACTTCAAACCGGCACTAGGAAACAGACTGAGAAAGCAGAGAAATAGTGTATCCTGCAACCCGTTCCCTTGGTGCTAGATGAACGAACGTCTCTCCACTTGCTCAGTTCTGAGAGGAATGTGTGTGTGAAAGCCGTCCTTCACCTAGCTTGTTGGGAACACAAAGTTTCTTTTCAGTTGCAAACTCCATTCCATACATATATATGAGGAGGTAGAAACTCCAACACGGTTTTACAGTGAAATCTGCAGGAACTTTAAACCGGCACTAGGAAACAGACTGAGAAGGCAGAGAAAAAGTGTCTCCTGCAACCCTTTCCCTTGGTGCTAGATGAACGAACGTCTCTCCACTTGCTCAGTTCTGAGAGATAAGTGTGTGTGAAAGCCGTACTTCACCTAGCTTGTTGGGAACACAAAGTTTCTTTTCAGTTGCAAACTCCATTGCATACATATATATGGGGTGGTACTAGCTTCAAATCGGTTTTACAGTGAAAACTGCAGGAACTTCAAACCGGCACTAGGAAACAGACTGAGAAAGCAGAGAAAAAGTGTCTCCTGCAACCCGTTCCCTTGGTGCTAGATGAACGAACGTCTCTCCACTTGCTCAGTTCTGAGAGATAAGTGTGTGTGAAAGCCGTACTTCACCTAGCTTGTTGGGAACACAAAGTTTCTTTTCAGTTGCAAACTCCATTCCATACATATATATGGGGAGGTACTAGCTCCAACTCGGTTTTACAGTGAAAACTGCAGGAACTTCAAACCGGCACTAGGAAACAGACTGAGAAAGCAGAGAAAAAGTGTCTCCTGCAACCCGTTCCCTTGGTGCTAGATGAACGAAGGTCTCTCCTCTTCCTCAGTTCTGAGAGAAAAGTGTGTGTGAAAGCCGTCCTTCACCTAGCTTGTTGGGAACACAAAGTTTCTTTTCAGTTGCAAACTCCATTCCATACATATATATGGGGAGGTACTAGCTCCAACTCGGTTTTACAGTGAAAACTGCAGGAACTTCAAACCGGCACTAGGAAACAGACTGAGAAAGCAGAGAAAAAGTGTCTCCTGCAACCCGTTCCCTTGGTGCTAGATGAACGAACGTCTCTCCACTTGCTCAGTTCTGAGAGATAAGTGTGTGTGAAAGCCATCCTTCACCTAGCTTGTTGGGTACACAAAGTTTCTTTTCAGTTGCAAACTCCATTCCATACATATACATGAGGAGGTAGAAGCTCCAACACGGTTTTACAGTGAAAACTGCAGGAACTTTAAAACGGCAGTAGGAAACAGACTGAGAAGGCAGAGAAAAATTGTCTCCTGCAACCCTTTCCCTTGGTGCTAGATGAACGAACGTCTCTCCACTTGCTCAGTTCTGAGAGATAAGTGTGTGTGAAAGCCGTCCTTCACCTAGCTTGTTGGGAACACAAAGTTTCTTTTCAGTTGCAAACTCCATTCCATACATATATATGGGGAGGTGCTAGCTCCAACTCGGTTTTACAGTGAAATCTGCAGGAACTTCAAACCGGCACTAGGAAACAGGCTGAGAAAGCAGAGAAAAAGTGTCTCCTGCAACCCGTTCCCTTGGTGCTAGATGAACGAACGTCTCTCCACTTGCTCAGTTCTGAGAGATAAGTGTGTGTGAAAGCCGTCCTTCACCTAGTTTGTTGGGGACACAAAGTTTCTTTTCAGTTGCAAACTCCATTCCATACATATATATGGGGAGGTACAAGCTCCAACACGGTTTTACAGTGAAAACTGCAGGAACTTAAAACCGGCACTAGGAAACAGACTGAGAAAGCAGAGAAAAAGTGTCTCCTGCAACCCGTTCCCTTGGTGCTAGATGAACGAACGTCTCTCCACTTGCTCAGTTCTGAGAGGAGTGTGTGTGTGAAAGCCGTCCTTCACCTAGCTTGTTGGGAACACAAAGTTTCTTTTCAGTTGCAAACTCCATTCCATACATATATATGGTGAGGTACTAGCTCCAACTCTGTTTTACAGTGAAAACTGCAGGAACTTCAAACCGGCACTAGGAAACAGACTGAGAAAGCAGAGAAAAAGTGTCTCCTGCAACCCGTTCCCTTGGTGCTAGATGAACGAACGTCTCTCCACTTGCTCAGTTCTGAGAGATAAGTGTGTGTGAAAGCTGTCCTTCACCTAGCTTGTTGGGAACACAAAGTTTCTTTTCAGTTGCAAACTCCATTCCATACATATATATGGGGAGGTACAAGCTCCAACACGGTTTTACAGTGAAAACTGCAGGAACTTCAAACCGGCACTAGGAAACAGACTGAGAAAGCAGAGAAAAAGTGTCTCCTGCAACCCGATCCCTCGGTGCTAGATGAACGAACGTCTCTCCACTTGCTCAGTTCTGAGAGATAAGTGTGTGTGAAAGCCGTTCATCACCTAGCTTGTTGGGAACACAAAGTTTCTTTTCAGTTGCAAACTCCATTCCATACATATATATGGGGAGGTACAAGCTCCAACACGGTTTTACAGTGAAAACTGCAGGAACTTCAAACCGGCACTAGGAAACAGACGGAGAAAGCAGAGAAAAAGTGTCTCCTGCAACCCGTTCCCTTGGTGCTAGATGAACGAACGTCTCTCCACATGCTCAGTTCTGAGAGATAAGTGTGTGTGAAAGCCGTCCTTCACCTAGCTTGTTGGGAACACAAAGTTTCTTTTCAGTTGCAAACTCCATTCCATACATATATATGGGGAGGTACTAGCTCCAACTCGGTTTTACAATGAAAACTGCAGGAACTTCAAACCGGCACTAGGAAACATACTGAGAAAGCAGAGAAAAAGTGTCTCCTGCAACCCGTTCCCTTGGTGCTAGATGAACGAAGGTCTCTCCTCTTCCTCAGTTCTGAGAGATAAGTGTGTGTGAAAGCCGTCCTTCACCTAGCTTGTTGGGAACACAAAGTTTCTTTTCAGTTGGCAACTCCATTCAATACATATATATGGGAGGTAGAAGTTCCAACTAGGTTTTACAGTAAAATCTGCAGGAACTTCAAACCGGCACTAGGAAACAGACTGAGAAAGCAGAGAAAAATTGTCTCCTGCAACCCGTTCCCTTGGTGCTAGATGAACGAACGTCTCTCCACTTGCTCAGTTCTGATAGATAAGTGTGTGTGAAAGCCGTCCTTCACCTAGCTTGTTGGGAACACAAAGTTTTTTTTCAGTTGGCAACTTCATTCCATACATATATATGGGGAGGTAGAAGTTCCAACACGGTTTTACAGTGAAAACTGCAGGAACTTCAAACCGGCACTAGGAAACAGACTGAGAAAGCAGAGAAAAAGTGTCTCCTGCAACCCTTTCCCTTGGTGCTAGATGAACGAACGTTTCTCCACTTGCTCAGTTCTGAGAGATAAGTGTGTGTGAAAGCCGTCCTTCACCTAGCTTGTTGGGAACACAAAGTTTCTTTTCAGTTGCAAACTCCATTCCATACATATATATGGGGAGGTGCTAGCTCCAACTCGGTTTTACAGTGAAAACTGCAGGAACTTCAAACCGGCACTAGGAAACAGACTGAGAAAGCAGAGAAAAAGTGTCTCCTGCAACCCGTTCCCTTGGTGCTAGATGAACGAACGTCTCTCCACTTGCTCAGTTCTGAGAGATAAGTGTGTGTGAAAGCCGTCCTTCACCTAGCTTGTTGGGGACACAAAGTTTCTTTTCAGTTGCAAACTCCATTCCATACATATATATGGGGAGGTACAAGCTCCAACACTGTTTTACAGTGAAAACTGCAGGATCTTAAAACCGGCACTAGGAAACAGACTGAGAAAGCAGAGAAAAAGTGTCTCCTGCAACCCGTTCCCTTGGTGCTAGATGAACGAACGTCTCTCCACTTGCTCAGTTCTGAGAGGAAAGTGTGTGTGAAAGCCGACCTTCACCTAGCCTTTTGGGAACACAAAGTTTCTTTTCAGTTGCAAACTCCATTCCATACATATATATGAGGAGGTAGAAGCTCCAACACGGTTTTACAGTGAAAACTGCAGGAACTTTAAACCGGCACTAGGAAACAGACAGAGAAAGCAGAGAAAAAGTGTCTCCTGCAACCCGTTCCCTTGGTGCTAGATGAACGAACGCCTCTCCACTTGCTCAGTTCTGAGGGATAAGTGTGTGTGAAAGCCTTCCTTCACCTAGCTTGTTGGGAACACAAAGTTTCTTTTCAGTTGCAAACTCCATTCCATACATATATATGGGGAGGTATTAGCTCCAACTCGGGTTTACAGTGAAAACTGCAGGAACTTCAAACCGGCACTAGGAAACAGACTGAGAAAGCAGAGAAAAAGTGTCTCCTGCAACCCGTTCCCTTGGTGCTAGATGAACGAACGTCTCTCCACTTGCTCAGTTCTGAGAGATAAGTGTGTGTGAAAGCTGTCCTTCACCTAGCTTGTTGGGAACACAAAGTTTCTTTTCAGTTGCAAACTCCATTCCATATATATATATGGGGAGGTACAAGCTCCAACATGATTTTACAGTGAAAACTGCAGGAACTTCAAACCGGCACTAGGAAACAGACTGAGAAAGCAGAGAAAAAGTGTCTCCTGCAACCCGTTCCCTCGGTGCTAGATGAACGAACGTCTCTCCACTTGCTCAGTTCTGAGAGATAAGTGTGTGTGAAAGCCGTTCTTCACCTAGCTTGTTGGGAACACAAAGTTTCTTTTCAGTTGCAAACTCCATTCCATACATATATATGGGGAGGTACAAGCTCCAACACGGTTTTACAGTGAAAACTGCAGGAACTTCAAACCGGCACTAGGAAACAGACTGAGAAAGCAGAGAAAAATTGTCTCCTGCAAACCGTTCCCTTGGTGCTAGATGAACGAACGTCTCTCCACATGCTCAGTTCTGAGAGATAAGGGTGTGTGAAGGCCGTCCTTCACCTAGCTTGTTGGGAACACAAAGTTTCTTTTCAGTTGCAAACTCCATTCCATACATATATATGGGGAGGTACTAGCTCCAACTCGGTTTTACAATGAAAACTGCAGGAACTTCAAACCGGCACTAGGAAACATACTGAGAAAGCAGAGAAAAAGTGTCTCCTGCAACCCGTTCCCTTGGTGCTAGATGAACGAACGTCTCTCCTCTTCCTCAGTTCTGAGAGATAAGTGTGTGTGAAAGCCGTCCTTCACCTAGCTTGTTGGGAACACAAAGTTTCTTTTCAGTTGCAAACTCCATTCCATACATATATATGGGGAGGTACTAGCTCCAACTCGGTTTTACAGTGAAAACTGCAGGAACTTCAAACCGGCACTAGGAAACAGACTGAGAAAGCAGAGAAAAAGTGTCTCCTGCAACCCGTTCCCTTGGTGCTAGATGAACGAACGTCTCTCCACTTGCTCAGTTCTGAGAGATAATTGTGTGTGAAAGCTGTCCTTCACCTAGCTTGTTGGGAACACAAAGTTTCTTTTCAGTTGCAAACTCCATTCCATACATATATATGGGGAGGTACAAGCTCCAACACGGTTTTACAGTGAAAACTGCAGGAACTTCAAACCGGCACTAGGAAACAGACTGAGAAAGCAGAGAAAAAGTGTCTCCTGCAACCCGTTCCCTCGGTGCTAGATGAACGAACGTCTCTCCACTTGCTCAGTTCTGAGAGATAAGTGTGTGTGAAAGCCGTTCTTCAACTAGCTTGTTGGGAACACAAAGTTTCTTTTCAGTTGCAAACTCCATTCCATACATATATATGGGG
The DNA here is from genome assembly GCF_036321535.1 of Camelus dromedarius. Lineage (NCBI taxonomy): Eukaryota > Metazoa > Chordata > Mammalia > Artiodactyla > Camelidae > Camelus > Camelus dromedarius. Next base: position 3,096,582 of record NW_026989816.1, read on the forward strand.
AGGTACAAGCTCCAACACGGTTTTACAGTGAAAACTGCAGGAACTTCAAACCGGCACTAGGAAACAGACTGAGAAAGCAGAGAAAAAGTGTCTCCTGCAACCCGTTCCCTTGGTGCTAGATGAACGAACGTCTCTCCACATGCTCAGTTCTGAGAGATAAGTGTGTGTGAAAGCCGTCCTTCACCTAGCTTGTTGGGAACACAAAGTTTCTTTTCAGTTGCAAACTCCATTCCATACATATATACGGGGAGGTACTAGCTCCAAATCGGTTTTACAATGAAAACTGCAGGAACTTCAAACCGGCACTAGGAAACATACTGAGAAAGCAGAGAAAAAGTGTCTCCTGCAACCCGTTCCCTTGGTGCTAGATGAACGAAGGTCTCTCCTCTTCCTCAGTTCTGAGAGATAAGTGTGTGTGAAAGCCGTCCTTAACCTAGCTTGTTGGGAACACAAAGTTTCTTTTCAGTTGCAAACTCCATTCCATACGTATATACGGGGAGGTACTAGCTCCAACTCGGTTTTACAGTGAAAACTGCAGGAACTTCAAACCGGCACTAGGAAACAGACTGAGAAAGCAGAGAAAAAGTGTCTCCTGCAACCCGTTCCCTTGGTGCTAGATGAACGAACGTCTCTCCACTTGCTCAGTTCTGAGAGATAAGTGTGTGTGAAAGCTGTCCTTCACCTAGCTTGTTGGGAACACAAAGTTTCTTTTCAGTTGCAAACTCCATTCCATACATATATATGGGGAGGTACAAGCTCCAACACGGTTTTACAGTGAAAACTGCAGGAACTTCAAACCGGCACTAGGAAACAGACTGAGAAAGCAGAGAAAAAGTGTCTCCTGCAACCCGTTCCCTCGGTGCTAGATGAACGAACGTCTCTCCACATGCTCAGTTCTGAGAGATAAGTGTGTGTGAAAGCCGTCCTTCACCTAGCTTGTTGGGAACACAAAGTTTCTTTTCAGTTGCAAACTCCATTCCATACATATATATGGGGAGGTACTAGCTCCAACTCGGTTTTACAATGAAAACTGCAGGAACTTCAAACCGGCACTAGGAAACATACTGAGAAAGCAGAGAAAAAGTGTCTCCTGCAACCCGTTCCCTTGGTGCTAGATGAACGAAGGTCTCTCCTCTTCCTCAGTTCTGAGAGAAAAGTGTGTGTGAAAGCCGTCCTTCACCTAGCTTGTTGGGAACACAAAGTTTCTTTTCAGTTGCAAACTCCATTCCATACATATATATGGGGAGGTACTAGCTCCAACTCGGTTTTACAGTGAAAACTGCAGGAACTTCAAACCGGCACTAGGAAACAGACTGAGAAAGCAGAGAAAAAGTGTCTCCTGCAACCCGTTCCCTTGGTGCTAGATGAACGAACGTCTCTCCACTTGCTCAGTTCTGAGAGATAAGTGTGTGTGAAAGCCATCCTTCACCTAGCTTGTTGGGTACACAAAGTTTCTTTTCAGTTGCAAACTCCATTCCATACATATACATGAGGAGGTAGAAGCTCCAACACGGTTTTACAGTGAAAACTGCAGGAACTTTAAAACGGCAGTAGGAAACAGACTGAGAAGGCAGAGAAAAATTGTCTCCTGCAACCCTTTCCCTTGGTGCTAGATGAACGAACGTCTCTCCACTTGCTCAGTTCTGAGAGATAAGTGTGTGTGAAAGCCGTCCTTCACCTAGCTTGTTGGGAACACAAAGTTTCTTTCCAGTTGCAAACTCCATTCCATACATATATATGGGGAGGTGCTAGCTCCAACTCGGTTTTACAGTGAAATCTGCAGGAACTTCAAACCGGCACTAGGAAACAGACTGAGAAAGCAGAGAAAAAGTGTCTCCTGCAACCCGTTCCCTTGGTGCTAGATGAACGAACGTCTCTCCACTTGCTCAGTTCTGAGAGATAAGTGTGTGTGAAAGCCGTCCTTCACCTAGTTTGTTGGGGACACAAAGTTTCTTTTCAGTTGCAAACTCCATTCCATACATATATATGGGGAGGTACAAGCTCCAACACGGTTTTACAGTGAAAACTGCAGGAACTTAAAACCGGCACTAGGAAACAGACTGAGAAAGCAGAGAAAAAGTGTCTCCTGCAACCCGTTCCCTTGGTGCTAGATGAACGAACGTCTCTCCACTTGCTCAGTTCTGAGAGGAGTGTGTGTGTGAAAGCCGTCCTTCACCTAGCTTGTTGGGAACACAAAGTTTCTTTTCAGTTGCAAACTCCATTCCATACATATATATGGTGAGGTACTAGCTCCAACTCGGTTTTACAGTGAAAACTGCAGGAACTTCAAACCGGCACTAGGAAACAGACTGAGAAAGCAGAGAAAAAGTGTCTCCTGCAACCCGTTCCCTTGGTGCTAGATGAACGAACGTCTCTCCACTTGCTCAGTTCTGAGAGATAAGTGTGTGTGAAAGCTGTCCTTCACCTAGCTTGTTGGGAACACAAAGTTTCTTTTCAGTTGCAAACTCCATTCCATACATATATATGGGGAGGTACAAGCTCCAACACGGTTTTACAGTGAAAACTGCAGGAACTTCAAACCGGCACTAGGAAACAGACTGAGAAAGCAGAGAAAAAGTGTCTCCTGCAACCCGATCCCTCGGTGCTAGATGAACGAACGTCTCTCCACTTGCTCAGTTCTGAGAGATAAGTGTGTGTGAATGCCGTTCATCACCTAGCTTGTTGGGAACACAAAGTTTCTTTTCAGTTGCAAACTCCATTCCATACATATATATGGGGAGGTACAAGCTCCAACACGGTTTTACAGTGAAAACTGCAGGAACTTCAAACCGGCACTAGGAAACAGACGGAGAAAGCAGAGAAAAAGTGTCTCCTGCAACCCGTTCCCTTGGTGCTAGATGAACGAACGTCTCTCCACATGCTCAGTTCTGAGAGATAAGTGTGTGTGAAAGCCGTCCTTCACCTAGCTTGTTGGGAACACAAAGTTTCTTTTCAGTTGCAAACTCCATTCCATACATATATATGGGGAGGTACTAGCTCCAACTCGGTTTTACAATGAAAACTGCAGGAACTTCAAACCGGCACTAGGAAACATACTGAGAAAGCAGAGAAAAAGTGTCTCCTGCAACCCGTTCCCTTGGTGCTAGATGAACGAAGGTCTCTCCTCTTCCTCAGTTCTGAGAGATAAGTGTGTGTGAAAGCCGTCCTTCACCTAGCTTGTTGGGAACACAAAGTTTCTTTTCAGTTGCAAACTTCATTCCATACATATATACGGGGAGGTACTAGCTCCAACTCGGTTTTACAGTGAAAACTGCAGGAACTTCAAACCGGCACTAGGAAACAGACTGAGAAAGCAGAGAAAAAGTGTCTCCTGCAACCCGTTCCCTTGGTGCTAGATGAACGAACGTCTCTCCACTTGCTCAGTTCTGAGAGATAAGTGTGTGTGAAAGCTGTCCTTCACCTAGCTTGTTGGGAACACAAAGTTTCTTTTCAGTTGCAAACTCCATTCCATACATATATATGGGGAGGTACAAGCTCCAACACGGTTTTACAGTGAAAACTGCAGGAACTTCAAACCGGCACTAGGAAACAGACTGAGAAAGCAGAGAAAAAGTGTCTCCTGCAACCCGTTCCCTCGGTGCTAGATGAACGAACGTCTCTCCACATGCTCAGTTCTGAGAGATAAGTGTGTGTGAAAGCCGTCCTTCACCTAGCTTGTTGGGAACACAAATTTTCTTTTCAGTTGCAAACTCCATTCCATTCATATATATGGGGAGGTACTAGCTCCAACACGGTTTTACAATGAAAACTGCAGGAACTTCAAACCGGCACTAGGAAACATACTGAGAAAGCAGAGAAAAAGTGTCTCCTGCAACCCGTTCCCTTGGTGCTAGATGAACGAAGGTCTCTCCTCTTCCTCAGTTCTGAGAGATAAGTGTGTGTGAAAGCCGTCCTTCACCTAGCTTGTTGGGAACACAAAGTTTCTTTTCAGTTGCAAACTCCATTCCATACATATATATGGGGAGGTACTAGCTCCAACTCGGTTTTACAGTGAAAACTGCAGGAACTTCAAACCGGCACTAGGAAACAGACTGAGAAAGCAGAGAAAAAGTGTCTCCTGCAACCCGTTCCCTCGGTGCTAGATGAACGAACGTCTCTCCACATGCTCAGTTCTGAGAGATAAGTGTGTGTGAAAGCCGTCCTTCACCTAGCTTGTTGGGAACACAAAGTTTCTGTTCAGTTGCAAACTCCATTCCATACATATATATGGGGAGGTAGAAGTTCCAACACGGTTTTACAGTGAAAACTGCAGGAACTTCAAACCGGCACTAGGAAACAGACTGAGAAAGCAGAGAAAAAGTGTCTCCTGCAAACCGTTCCCTTGGTGCTAGATGAACGAACGTCTCTCCACTTGCTCAGTTCTGAGAGATAAGTGTGTGTGAAAGCCATCCTTCACCTAGCTTGTTGGGAACACAAAGTTTCTTTTCAGTTGCAAACTCCATTCCATACATATATATGAGGAGGTAGAAGCTCCAACACGGTTTTACAGTGAAAACTGCAGGAACTTTAAACCGGCAGTAGGAAACAGACTGAGAAGGCAGAGAAAAAGTGTCTCCTGCAACCCGTTCCCTTGGTGCTAGATGAACGAAATTCTCTCCATTTGCTCAGTTCTGAGAGATAAGTGTGTGTGAAAGCCGTCCTTCACCTAGCTTGTTGGGAACACAAAGTTTCTTTTCAGTTGCAAACTCCATTCCATGCATATATATGGGGAGGTACTAGCTCCAACTCCGTTTTACAGTGAAAACTGCAGAAACTTCAAACCGGCACTAGGAAACAGACTGAGAAAGCAGAGAAAAAGTGTCTCCTGCAACCCGTTCCCTTGGTGCTAGATGAACGAAGGTCTCTCCACTTGCTCAGTTCTGAGAGATAACTGTGTGTGAAAGCCGTCCTTCACCTAGCTTGTTGGGAACACAAAGTTTCTTTTCAGTTGCAAACTCCATTCCATACATATATATGGGGAGGTACTAGCTCCAACTCGGTTTTACAGTGAAAACAGCAGGAACATCAAACCGGCACTAGGAAACAGACTGAGAAAGCAGAGAAAAAGTGTCTCCTGCAACCCGTTCCCTTGGTGCTAGATGAACGAACGTCTCTCCACTTGCTCAGTTCTGAGAGATAAGTGTGTGTGAAAGCCGTCCTTCACCTAGCTTGTTGGGAACACAAAGTTTCTTTTCAGTTGGCAAATCCATTCAATACATATATATGGGAGGTAGAAGTTCCAACTCGGTTTTACAGTAAAATCTGCAGGAACTTCAAACCGGCACTAGGAAACAGACGGAGAAAGCAGAGAAAAATTGTCTCCTGCAACCCGTTCCCTTGGTGCTAAATGAACGAACGTCTCTCCACTTGCTCAGTTCTGAGAGATAAGTGTGTGTGAAAGCCGTCCTTCACCTAGCTTGTTGGGAACACAAAGTTTTTTTTCAGTTGGCAACTTCATTCCATACATATATATGGGGAGGTAGAAGTTCCAACACGGTTTTACAGTGAAAACTGCAGGAACTTCAAACCGGCACTAGGAAACAGACTGAGAAGGCAGAGAAAAAGTGTCTCCTGCAACCCGTTCCCTTGGTGCTAGATGAACGAACGTCTCTCCACTTGTTCAGTTCTGAGAGATAAGTGTGTGTGAAAGCCGTCCTTCACCTAGCTTGTTGGGAACACAAAGTTTCTTTTCAGTTGCAAACTCCATTCCATACATATATATGAGGAGGAAGAAGCTCCAACACGGTTTTACAGTGAAAACTGCAGGAACTTTAAACCGGCAGTAGGAAACATACTGAGAAGGCAGAGAAAAAGTGTCTCCTGCAAACCTTTCCCTTGGTGCTAGATGAACGAACGTCTCTCCACTTGCTCAGTTCTGAGAGATAAGTGTGTGTGAAAGCCGTCCTTCACCTAGCTTGTTGGGAACACAAAGTTTCTTTTCAGTTGCAAACTCCATTCCATACATATATATGGGGAGGTATTAGCTCCAACTCGGATTTACAGTGAAAACTGCAGGAACTTCAAACCGGCACTAGGAAACAGACTGAGAAAGCAGAGAAAAAGTGTCTCCTGCAACCCGTTCCCTTGGTGCTAGATGAACGAACGTCTCTCCACTTGCTCAGTTCTGAGACAAAAGTGTGTGTGAAAGCCGTCCTTCACCTAGCTTGTTGGGGACACAAAGATTCTTTTCAGTTGCAAACTCCATTCCATACATATATATGGGGAGGTACAAGCTCCAACACGGTTTTACAGTGAAAACTGCAGGAACTTCAAAACGGCACTAGGAAAAAGACTGAGAAAGCAGAGAAAAAGTGTCTCCTGCAACCCGTTCCCTTGGTGCTAGATGAACGAACGTCTCTCCACTTGCTCAGTTCTGAGAGGAAAGTGTGTGTGAAAGCCGTCCTTCACCTAGCTTGTTGGGAACACAAAGTTTCTTTTCAGTTGCAAACTCCATTCCATACATATATATGAGGAGGTAGAAGATCCAACACGGTTTTACAGTGAAAACTGCAGGAACTTCAAACCGGCACTAGGAAACAGACTGAGAAAGCAGAGAAAAATGTCTCCTGCAACCCGTTCCCTTGGTGCTAGATGAACGAAATTCTCTCAACTTGCTCAGTTCTGAGAGATAAGTGTGTGTGAAAGCCGTCCTTCACCTAGCTTGTTGGGAACACAAAGTTTCTTTTCAGTTGCAAACTCCATTCCATACATATATATGGGGAGGTACTAGCTCCAACTCGGTTTTACAGTGAAAACTGCAGGAACTTCAAACCGGCACTAGGAAACAGACTGAGAAAGCAGAGAAAAATGTCTCCTGCAACCCGTTCCCTTGGTGCTAGATGAACGAAATTCTCTCAACTTGCTCAGTTCTGAGAGATATGTGTGTGTGAAAGCCGTCCTTCACCTAGCTTGTTGGGAACACAAAGTTTCTTTTCAGTTGCAAACTCCATTCCATACATATATATGGGGAGGTACTAGCTCCAACTCCGTTTTACAGTGAAAACTGCAGGAACTTCAAACCGGCACTAGGAAACAGACTGAGAAACCAGAGAAAAATGTCTCCTGCAACCCGTTCCCTTGGTGCTAGATGAACGAAATTCTCTCAACTTGCTCAGCTCTGAGAGATAAGTGTGTGTGAAAGCCGTCCTTCACCTAGCTTGTTGGGAACACAAAGTTTCTTTTCAGTTGCAAACTCCATTCCATACATATATATGGGTTGGTACTAGCTCCAACTCCGTTTTACAGTGAAAACTGCAGGAACTTCAAACCGGCACTAGGAAACAGACTGAGAAAGCAGAGAAAAAGTGTCTCCTGCAACCCGTTCCCTTGGTGCTAGATGAACGAACGTCTCTCCACTTGCTCAGTTCTGAGAGATAAGTGTGTGTGAAAGCCGTCCTTCACCTAGCTTGTTGGGAACACAAAGTTTCTTTTCAGTTGCAAACTCCATTCCATACATATATATGGGGAGGTACTAGCTCCAACTCGGATTTACAGTGAAAACTGCAGGAACTTCAAACCGGCACTAGGAAACAGACTGAGAAGGCAGAGAAAAAGTGTCTCCTGCAACCCGTTCCCTTGGTGCTAGATGAACGAACGTCTCTCCACTTGTTCAGTTCTGAGAGATAAGTGTGTGTGAAAGCCGTCCTTCACCTAGCTTGTTGGGAACACAAAGTTTCTTTTCAGTTGCAAACTCCATTCCATACATATATATGAGGAGGTAGAAGCTCCAACACGGTTTTACAGTGAAAACTGCAGGAACTTTAAACCGGCAGTAGGAAACAGACTGAGAAGGCAGAGAAAAAGTGTCTCCTGCAAACCTTTCCCTTGGTGCTAGATGAACGAACGTCTCTCCACTTGCTCAGTTCTGAAAGATAAGTGTGTGTGAAAGCCGTCCTTCACCTAGCTTGTTGGGAACACAAAGTTTCTTTTCAGTTGCAAACTCCATTCCATACATATATATGGGTAGGTACTAGCTCCAACTCGGATTTACAGTGAAAACTGCAGGAACTTCAAACCGGCACTAGGAAACAGACTGAGAAAGCAGAGAAAAAGTGTCTCCTGCAACCCGTTCCCTTGGTGCTAGATGAACGAACGTCTCTCCACTTGCTCAGTTCTGAGACATAAGTGTGTGTGAAAGCCGTCCTTCACCTAGCTTGTAGGGGACACAAAGTTTCTTTTCAGTTGCAAACTCCATTCCATACATATATATGGGGAGGTACAAGCTCCAACACGGTTTTACAGTGAAAACTGCAGGAACTTCAAACCGGCACTAGGAAAAAGACTGAGAAAGCAGAGAAAAAGTGTCTCCTGCAACCCGTTCCCTTGGTGCTAGATGAACGAACGTCTCTCCACTTGCTCAGTTCTGAGAGGAAAGTGTGTGTGAAAGCCGTCCTTCACCTAGCTTGTTGGGAACACAAAGTTTCTTTTCAGTTGCAAACTCCATTCCATACATATATATGAGGAGGTAGAAGATTCAACACGGTTTTACAGTGAAAACTGCAGGAACTTCAAACCGGCACTAGGAAACAGACTGAGAAAGCAGAGAAAAATGTCTCCTGCAACCCGTTCCCTTGGTGCTAGATGAACGAAATTCTCTCAACTTGCTCAGTTCTGAGAGATAAGTGTGTGTGAAAGCCGTCCTTCAACTAGCTTGTTGGAAACACAAAGTTTCTTTTCAGTTGCAAACTCCATTCCATACATATATATGGGGAGGTACTAGCTCCAACTCCGTTTTACAGTGAAAACTGCAGGAACTTCAAACCGGCACTAGGAAACAGACTGAGAAAGCAGAGAAAAATGTCTCCTGCAACCCGTTCCCTTGGTGCTAGATGAACGAAATTCTCTCAACTTGCTCAGTTCTGAGAGATAAGTGTGTGTGAAAGCCGTCCTTCACCTAGCTTGTTGGGAACACAAAGTTTCTTTTCAGTTGCAAACTCCATTCCATACATATATATGGGGAGGTACTAGCTCCAACTCGGATTTACAGTGAAAACTGCAGGAACTTCAAACCGGCACTAGGAAACAGACTGAGAAGGCAGAGAAAAAGTGTCTCCTGCAACCCGTTCCCTTGGTGCTAGATGAACGAACGTCTCTCCACTTGTTCAGTTCTGAGAGATAAGTGTGTGTGAAAGCCGTCCTTCACCTAGCTTGTTGGGAACACAAAGTTTCTTTTCAGTTGCAAACTCCATTCCATACATATATATGAGGAGGTAGAAGCTCCAACACGGTTTTACAGTGAAAACTGCAGGAACTTTAAACCGGCAGTAGGAAACAGACTGAGAAGGCAGAGAAAAAGTGTCTCCTGCAAACCTTTCCCTTGGTGCTAGATGAACGAACGTCTCTCCACTTGCTCAGTTCTGAAAGATAAGTGTGTGTGAAAGCCGTCCTTCACCTAGCTTGTTGGGAACACAAAGTTTCTTTTCAGTTGCAAACTCCATTCCATACATATATATGGGTAGGTACTAGCTCCAACTCGGATTTACAGTGAAAACTGCAGGAACTTCAAACCGGCACTAGGAAACAGACTGAGAAAGCAGAGAAAAAGTGTCTCCTGCAACCCGTTCCCTTGGTGCTAGATGAACGAACGTCTCTCCACTTGCTCAGTTCTGAGACATAAGTGTGTGTGAAAGCCGTCCTTCACCTAGCTTGTAGGGGACACAAAGTTTCTTTTCAGTTGCAAACTCCATTCCATACATATATATGGGGAGGTACAAGCTCCAACACGGTTTTACAGTGAAAACTGCAGGAACTTCAAACCGGCACTAGGAAAAAGACTGAGAAAGCAGAGAAAAAGTGTCTCCTGCAACCCGTTCCCTTGGTGCTAGATGAACGAACGTCTCTCCACTTGCTCAGTTCTGAGAGGAAAGTGTGTGTGAAAGCCGTCCTTCACCTAGCTTGTTGGGAACACAAAGTTTCTTTTCAGTTGCAAACTCCATTCCATACATATATATGAGGAGGTAGAAGATTCAACACGGTTTTACAGTGAAAACTGCAGGAACTTCAAACCGGCACTAGGAAACAGACTGAGAAAGCAGAGAAAAATGTCTCCTGCAACCCGTTCCCTTGGTGCTAGATGAACGAAATTCTCTCAACTTGCTCAGTTCTGAGAGATAAGTGTGTGTGAAAGCCGTCCTTCAACTAGCTTGTTGGAAACACAAAGTTTCTTTTCAGTTGCAAACTCCATTCCATACATATATATGGGGAGGTACTAGCTCCAACTCCGTTTTACAGTGAAAACTGCAGGAACTTCAAACCGGCACTAGGAAACAGACTGAGAAAGCAGAGAAAAATGTCTCCTGCAACCCGTTCCCTTGGTGCTAGATGAACGAAATTCTCTCAACTTGCTCAGTTCTGAGAGATAAGTGTGTGTGAAAGCCGTCCTTCACCTAGCTTGTTGGGAACACAAAGTTTCTTTTCAGTTGCAAACTCCATTCCATACATATATATGGGGAGGTACTAGCTCCAACTCCGTTTTACAGTGAAAACTGCAGGAACTTCAAACCGGCACTAGGAAACAGACTGAGAAACCAGAGAAAAATGTCTCCTGCAACCCGTTCCCTTGGTGCTAGATGAACGAAATTCTCTCAACTTGCTCAGTTCTGAGAGATAAGTGTGTGTGAAAGCCGTCCTTCACCTAGCTTGTTGGGAACACAAAGTTTCTTTTCAGTTGCAAACTCCATTCCATACATATATATGGGTTGGTACTAGCTCCAACTCCGTTTTACAGTGAAAACTGCAGGAACTTCAAACCGGCACTAGGAAACAGACTGAGAAAGCAGAGAAAAAGTGTCTCCTGCAACCCGTTCCCTTGGTGCTAGATGAACGAACGTCTCTCCACTTGCTCAGTTCTGAGAGATAAGTGTGTGTGAAAGCCGTCCTTCACCTAGCTTGTTGGGAACACAAAGTTTCTTTTCAGTTGCAAACTCCATTCCATACATATATATGGGGAGGTACTAGCTCCAACTCGGATTTACAGTGAAAACTGCAGGAACTTCAAACCGGCACTAGGAAACAGACTGAGAAAGCAGAGAAAAAGTGTCTCCTGCAACCCGTTCCCTTGGTGCTAGATGAACGAACGTCTCTCCACTTGCTCAGTTCTGAGACATAAGTGTGTGTGAAAGCCGTCCTTCACCTAGCTTGTTGGGGACACAAAGTTTCTTTTCAGTTGCAAACTCCATTCCATACATATATATGGGGAGGTACAAGCTCCAACACGGTTTTACAGTGAAAACTGCAGGAACTTCAAACCGGCACTAGGAAAAAGACTGAGAAAGCAGAGAAAAAGTGTCTCCTGCAACCCGTTCCCTTGGTGCTAGATGAACGAACGTCTCTCCACTTGCTCAGTTCTGAGAGGAAAGTGTGTGTGAAAGCCGCCCTTCACCTAGCTTGTTGGGAACACAAAGTTTCTTTTCAGTTGCAAACTCCATTCCATACATATATATGAGGAGGTAGAAGATCCAACACGGTTTTACAGTGAAAACTGCAGGAACTTCAAACCGGCACTAGGAAACAGACTGAGAAAGCAGAGAAAAATGTCTCCTGCAACCCGTTCCCTTGGTGCTAGATGAACGAAATTCTCTCAACTTGCTCAGTTTTGAGAGATAAGTGTGTGTGAAAGCCGTCCTTCACCTAGCTTGTTGGGAACACAAAGTTTCTTTTCAGTTGCAAACTCCATTCCATACATATATATGGGGAGGTACTAGCTCCAACTCCGTTTTACAGTGAAAACTGCAGGAACTTCAAACCGGCACTAGGAAACAGACTGAGAAAGCAGAGAAAAAGTGTCTCCTGCAACCCGTTCCCTTGGTGCTAGATGAACGAACGTCTCTCCACTTGCTCAGTTCTGAGAGATAAGTGTGTGTGAAAGCCGTCCTTCACCTAGCTTGTTGGGAACACAAAGTTTCTTTTCAGTTGCAAACTCCATTCCATACATATATATGGGGAGGTACTAGCTCCAACACGGTTTTACAGTGAAAACTGCAGGAACTTCAAACCGGCACTAGGAAAAAGACTGAGAAAGCAGAGAAAAAGTGTCTCCTGCAACCCGTTCCCTTGGTGCTAGATGAACGAACGTCTCTCCACTTGCTCAGTTCTGAGAGGAAAGTGTGTGTGAAAGCCGTCCTTCACCTAGCTTGTTGGGAACACAAAGTTTCTTTTCAGTTGCAAACTCCATTCCATACATATATATGAGGAGGTAGAAGATCCAACACGGTTTTACAGTGAAAACTGCAGGAACTTCAAACCGGCACTAGGAAACAGACTGAGAAAGCAGAGAAAAAAGTCTCCTGCAACCCGTTCCCTTGGTGCTAGATGAACGAAATTCTCTCAACTTGCTCAGTTCTGAGAGATAAGTGTGTGTGAAAGCCGTCCTTCACCTAGCTTGTTGGGAACACAAAGTTTCTTTTCAGTTGCAAACTCCATTCCATACATATATATGGGGAGGTACTAGCTCCAACTCCGTTTTACAGTGAAAACTGCAGGAACTTCAAACCGGCACTAGGAAACAGACTGAGAAAGCAGAGAAAAAGTGTCTCCTGCAACCCGTTCCCTTGGTGCTAGATGAACGAACGTCTCTCCACTTGCTCAGTTCTGAGAGATAAGTGTGTGTGAAAGCCGTCCTTCACCTAGCTTGTTGGGAACACAAAGTTTCTTTTCAGTTGCAAACTCCATTCCATACATATATATGGGGAGGTACTAGCTCCAACTCGGTTTTACAGTGAAAACTGCAGGAACATCAAACCGGCACTAGGAAACAGACTGAGAAAGCAGAGAAAAAGTGTCTCCTGCAACCCGTTCCCTTGGTGCTAGATGAACGAACGTCTCTCCACTTGCTCATTTCTGAGAGATAAGTGTGTGTGAAAGCCATCCTTCACCTAGCTTGTTGGGAACACAAAGTTTCTTTTCAGTTGGCAACTCCATTCAATACATATATAAGGGAGGTAGAAGTTCCAACTCGGTTTTACAGTAAAATCTGCAGGAACTTCAAACCGGCACTAGTAAACAGACGGAGAAAGCAGAGAAAAATTGTCTCCTGCAACCCGTTCCCTTGGTGCTAGATGAACGAACGTCTCTCCACTTGCTCAGTTCTGAGAGATAAGTGTGTGTGAAAGCCGTCCTTCACCTAGCTTGTTGGGAACACAAAGTTTCTTTTCAGTTGCAAACTCCATTCCATACATATATATGGGGAGGTACTAGCTCCAACACGGTTTTACAGTGAAAACTGCAGGAACTTCAAACCGGCACTAGGAAAAAGACTGAGAAAGCAGAGAAAAAGTGTCTCCTGCAACCCGTTCCCTTGGTGCTAGATGAACGAACGTCTCTCCACTTGCTCAGTTCTGAGAGGAAAGTGTGTGTGAAAGCCGTCCTTCACCTAGCTTGTTGGGAACACAAAGTTTCTTTTCAGTTGCAAACTCCATTCCATACATATATATGAGGAGGTAGAAGATCCAACACGGTTTTACAGTGAAAACTGCAGGAACTTCAAACCGGCACTAGGAAACAGACTGAGAAAGCAGAGAAAAAAGTCTCCTGCAACCCGTTCCCTTGGTGCTAGATGAACGAAATTCTCTCAACTTGCTCAGTTCTGAGAGATAAGTGTGTGTGAAAGCCGTCCTTCACCTAGCTTGTTGGGAACACAAAGTTTCTTTTCAGTTGCAAACTCCATTCCATACATATATATGGGGAGGTACTAGCTCCAACTCCGTTTTACAGTGAAAACTGCAGGAACTTCAAACCGGCACTAGGAAACAGACTGAGAAAGCAGAGAAAAAGTGTCTCCTGCAACCCGTTCCCTTGGTGCTAGATGAACGAACGTCTTTCCACTTGCTCAGTTCTGAGAGATAAGTGTGTGTGAAAGCCGTCCTTCACCTAGCTTGTTGGGAACACAAAGTTTCTTTTCAGTTGCAAACTCCATTCCATACATATATATGGGGAGGTACTAGCTCCAACTCGGTTTTACAGTGAAAACTGCAGGAACATCAAACCGGCACTAGGAAACAGACTGAGAAAGCAGAGAAAAAGTGTCTCCTGCAACCCGTTCCCTTGGTGCTAGATGAACGAACGTCTCTCCACTTGCTCATTTCTGAGAGATAAGTGTGTGTGAAAGCCATCCTTCACCTAGCTTGTTGGGAACACAAAGTTTCTTTTCAGTTGGCAACTCCATTCAATACATATATAAGGGAGGTAGAAGTTCCAACTCGGTTTTACAGTAAAATCTGCAGGAACTTCAAACCGGCACTAGTAAACAGACGGAGAAAGCAGAGAAAAATTGTCTCCTGCAACCCGTTCCCTTGGTGCTAGATGAACGAACGTCTCTCCACTTGCTCAGTTCTGAGAGATAAGTGTGTGTGAAAGCCGTCCTTCACCTAGCTTGTTGGGAACACAAAGTTTTTTTTCAGTTGGCAACTTCATTCCATACATATATATGGGGAGGTAGAAGTTCCAACACGGTTTTACAGTGAAAACTGCAGGAACTTCAAACCGGCACTAGGAAAAAGACTGAGAAAGCAGAGAAAAAGTGTCTCCTGCAACCCGTTCCCTTGGTGCTAGATGAACGAACGTCTCTCCACTTGCTCAGTTCTGAGAGATAAGTGTGTGTGAAAGCCGTCCTTCACCTAGCTTGTTGGGAACACAAAGTTTCTTTTCAGTTGCAAACTCCATTCCATACATATATATGAGGAGGTAGAAGCTCCAACACGGTTTTACAGTGAAAACTGCAGGAACTTTAAACCGGCAGTAGGAAACAGACTGAGAAGGCAGAGAAAAAGTGTCTCCTGCAACCCTTTCCCTTGGTGCTAGATGAACGAACGTCTCTCCACTTGCTCAGTTCTGAGAGATAAGTGTGTGTGAAAGCCGTCCTTCACCTAGCTTGTTGGGAACACAAAGTTTCTTTTCAGTTGCAAACTCCATTCCATACATATATATGGGGAGGTACTAGCTCCAACTCGGTTTTACAGTGAAAACTGCAGGAACTTCAAACCGGCACTAGGAAACAGACTGAGAAAGCAGAGAAAAAGTGTCTCCTGCAATCCGTTCCCTTGGTGCTAGATGAACGAACGTCTCTCCACTTGCTCAGTTCTGAGAGATAAGTGTGTGTGAAAGCCGTTCTTCACCTAGCTTGTTGGGGACACAAAGTTTCTTTTCAGTTGAAACTCCATTCCATACATATATATGGGGAGGTACAAGCTCCAACACGCTTTTACAGTGAAAACTGCAGGAACTTCAAACCGGCACTAGGAAACAGACTGAGAAAGCAGAGAAATAGTGTATCCTGCAACCCGTTCCCTTGGTGCTAGATGAACGAACGTCTCTCCACTTGCTCAGTTCTGAGAGGAATGTGTGTGTGAAAGCCGTCCTTCACCTAGCTTGTTGGGAACACAAAGTTTCTTTTCAGTTGCAAACTCCATTCCATACATATATATGAGGAGGTAGAAACTCCAACACGGTTTTACAGTGAAATCTGCAGGAACTTTAAACCGGCACTAGGAAACAGACTGAGAAGGCAGAGAAAAAGTGTCTCCTGCAACCCTTTCCCTTGGTGCTAGATGAACGAACGTCTCTCCACTTGCTCAGTTCTGAGAGATAAGTGTGTGTGAAAGCCGTCCTTTACCTAGCTTGTTGGGAACACAAAGTTTCTTTTCAGTTGCAAACTCCATTGCATACATATATATGGGGTGGTACTAGCTTCAAATCGGTTTTACAGTGAAAACTGCAGGAACTTCAAACCGGCACTAGGAAACAGACTGAGAAAGCAGAGAAAAAGTGTCTCCTGCAACCCGTTCCCTTGGTGCTAGATGAACGAACGTCTCTCCACTTGCTCAGTTCTGAGAGATAAGTGTGTGTGAAAGCCGTCCTTCACCTAGCTTGTTGGGAACACAAAGTTTCTTTTCAGTTGCAAACTCCATTCCATACATATATATGGGGAGGTACTAGCTCCAACTCGGTTTTACAGTGAAAACTGCAGGAACTTCAAACCGGCACTAGGAAACAGACTGAGAAAGCAGAGAAAAAGTGTCTCCTGCAACCCGTTCCCTCGGTGCTAGATGAACGAACGTCTCTCCACTTGCTCAGTTCTGAGAGATAAGTGTGTGTGAAAGCTGTCCTTCACCTAGCTTGTTGGGAACACAAAGTTTCTTTTCAGTTGCAAACTCCATTCCATACATATATATGGGGAGGTACAAGCTCCAACACGGTTTTACAGTGAAAACTGCAGGAACTTCAAACCGGCACTAGGAAACAGACTGAGAAAGCAGAGAAAAAGTGTCTCCTGCAACCCGTTCCCTTGGTGCTAGATGAACGAACGTCTCTCCACTTGCTCAGTTCTGAGAGATAAGTGTGTGTGAAAGCCGTCCTTCACCTAGCTTGTTGGGAACACAAAGTTTCTTTTTAGTTGCAAACTCCATTTCATACATATATATGAGGAGGTTGAAGCTCCAACACGGTTTTACAGTGAAAACTGCAGGAACTTTAAACCGGCAGTAGGAAACAGACTGAGAAGGCAGAGAAAAAGTGTCTCCGGCAACCCTTTCCATTGGTGCTAGATGAACGAACGTCTCTCCACATGCTCAGTTCTGAGAGATAAGTGTGTGTGAAAGCCGTCCTTCACCTAGCTTGTTGGGAACACAAAGTTTCTTTTCAGTTGCAAACTCCATTCCATACATATATATGGGGAGGTACAAGCTCCAACACGGTTTTACAGTGAAAACAGCAGGAACTTCAAACCGGCACTAGGAAACAGACTGAGAAAGCAGAGAAAAAGTGTCTCCTGCAACCCGTTCCCTTGGTGCTAGATGAACGAAGGTCTCTCCTCTTCCTCAGTTCTGATAGATAAGTGTGTGTGAAAGCCGTCCTTCACCTAGCTTGTTGGGAACACAAAGTTTCTTTTCAGTTGCAAACTCCATTCCATACATATATATGGGGAGGTAGAAGTTCCAACACGGTTTTACAGTGAAAACTGCAGGAACTTCAAACCGGCACTAGGAAACAGACTGAGAAAGCAGAGAAAAAGTGTCTCCTGCAACCCGTTCCCTTGGTGCTAGATGAACGAACGTCTCTCCACTTGCTCAGTTCTGAGAGATAAGTGTGTGTGAAAGCCATCCTTCACCTAGCTTGTTGGGAACACAAAGTTTCTTTTCAGTTGCAAACTCCATTCCATACATATATATGAGGAGGTAGAATCTCCAACACGGTTTTACAGTGAAAACTGCAGGAACTTTAAACCGGCAGTAGGAAACAGACTGAGAAGGCAGAGAAAAAGTGTCTCCTGCAACCCGTTCCCTTGGTGCTAGATGAACGAAATTCTCTCCACTTGCTCAGTTCTGAGAGATAAGTGTGTGTGAAAGCCGTCCTTCACCTAGCTTGTTGGGAACACAAAGTTTCTTTTCAGTTGCAAACTCCATTCCATACATATATATGGGGAGGTACTAGCTCCAACTCCGTTTTACAGTGAAAACTGCAGGAACTTCAAACCGGCACTAGGAAACAGACTGAGAAAGCAGAGAAAAAGTGTCTCCTGCAACCCGTTCCCTTGGTGCTAGATGAACGAAGGTCTCTCCTCTTCCTCAGTTCTGATAGATAAGTGTGTGTGAAAGCCGTCCTTCACCTAGCTTGTTGGGAACACAAAGTTTCTTTTCAGTTGCAAACTCCATTCCATACATATATATGGGGAGGTACTAGCTCCAACCCGGTTTTACAATGAAAACTGCAGGACCTTCAAACCGGCACTAGGAAACAGACTGAGAAAGCAGAGAAAAAGTGTCTCCTGCAACCCGTTCCCTTGGTGCTAGATGAACGAAGGTCTCTCCTCTTCCTCAGTTCTGATAGATAAGTGTGTGTGAAAGCCGTCCTTCACCTAGCTTGTTGGGAACACAAAGTTTCTTTTCAGTTGCAAACTCCATTCCATACATATATATGGGGAGGTAGAAGTTCCAACACGGTTTTACAGTGAAAACTGCAGGAACTTCAAACCGGCACTAGGAAACAGACTGAGAAAGCAGAGAAAAAGTGTCTCCTGCAACCCGTTCCCTTGGTGCTAGATGAACGAACGTCTCTCCACTTGCTCAGTTCTGAGAGATAAGTGTGTGTGAAAGCCATCCTTCACCTAGCTTGTTGGGAACACAAAGTTTCTTTTCAGTTGCAAACTCCATTCCATACATATATATGAGGAGGTAGAATCTCCAACACGGTTTTACAGTGAAAACTGCAGGAACTTTAAACCGGCAGTAGGAAACAGACTGAGAAGGCAGAGAAAAAGTGTCTCCTGCAACCCGTTCCCTTGGTGCTAGATGAACGAAATTCTCTCCACTTGCTCAGTTCTGAGAGATAAGTGTGTGTGAAAGCCGTCCTTCACCTAGCTTGTTGGGAACACAAAGTTTCTTTTCAGTTGCAAACTCCATTCCATACATATATATGGGGAGGTACTAGCTCCAACTCCGTTTTACAGTGAAAACTGCAGGAACTTTAAACCGGCAGTAGGAAACAGACTGAGAAGGCAGAGAAAAAGTGTCTCCTGCAAAACTTTCCCTTGGTGCTAGATGAACGAACGTCTCTCCACTTGCTCAGTTCTGAGAGATAAGTGTGTGTGAAAGCCGTCCTTCACCTAGCTTGTTGGGAACAAAAAGTTTCTTTTCAGTTGCAAACTCCATTCCATACATATATATGAGGAGGTAGAAGCTCCAACACGGTTTTACAGTGAAAACTGCAGGAACTTTAAACCGGCAGTAGGAAACAGACTGAGAAGGCAGAGAAAAAGTGTCTCCTGCAACCCGTTCCCTTGGTGCTAGATGAACGAAATTCTCTCCACTTGCTCAGTTCTGAGAGATAAGTGTGTGTGAAAGCCGTCCTTCACCTAGCTTGTTGGGAACACAAAGTTTCTTTTCAGTTGCAAACTCCATTCCATACATATATATGGGGAGGTACTAGCTCCAACTCCGTTTTACAGTGAAAACTGCAGGAACTTCAAACCGGCACTAGGAAACAGACTGAGAAAGCAGAGAAAAAGTGTCTCCTGCAACCCGTTCCCTTGGTGCTAGATGAACGAACGTCTCTCCACTTGCTCAGTTCTGAGAGATAAGTGTGTGTGAAAGCCGTCCTTCACCTTGCTTGTTGGGAACACATAGTTTCTTTTCAGTTGCAAACTCCATTCCATACATATATATGGGGAGGTACTAGCTCCAACTCGGTTTTACAGTGAAAACTGCAGGAACATCAAACCGGCACTAGGAAACAGACTGAGAAAGCAGAGAAAAAGTGTCTCCTGCAACCCGTTCCCTTGGTGCTAGATGAACGAACGTCTCTCCACTTGCTCAGTTCTGAGAGATAAGTGTGTGTGAAAGCCGTCCTTCACCTAGCTTGTTGGGAACACAAAGTTTTTTTTCAGTTGGCAACTTCATTCCATACATATATATGGGGAGGTAGAAGTTCCAACACGGTTTTACAGTGAAAACTGCAGGAACTTCAAACCGGCACTAGGAAACAGACTGAGAAAGCAGAGAAAAAGTGTCTCCTGCAACCCGTTCCCTTGGTGCTAGATGAACAAACGTCTCTCCACTTGCTCAGTTCTGAGAGATAAGTGTGTGTGAAAGCCGTCCTTCACCTAGCTTGTTGGGAACACAAAGTTTCTTTTCAGTTGCAAACTCCATTCCATACATATATATGAGGAGGTAGAAGCTCCAACACGGTTTTACAGTGAAAACTGCAGGAACTTTAAACCGGCAGTAGGAAACAGACTGAGAAGGCAGAGAAAAAGTGTCTCCTGCAAACCTTTCCCTTGGTGCTAGATGAACGAACGTCTCTCCACTTGCTCAGTTCTGAGAGATAAGTGTGTGTGAAAGCCGTCCTTCACCTAGCTTGTTGGGAACACAAAGTTTCTTTTCAGTTGCAAACTCCATTCCATACATATATATGGGGAGGTACTAGCTCCAACTCGGTTTTACAGTGAAAACTGCAGGAACATCAAACCGGCACTTGGAAACAGACTGAGAAAGCAGAGAAAAAGTGTCTCCTGCAACCCGTTCCCTTGGTGCTAGATGAACGAACGTCTCTCCACTTGCTCAGTTCTGAGAGATAAGTGTGTGTGAAAGCCGTCCTTCACCTAGCTTGTTGGGGACACAAAGTTTCTTTTCAGTTGCAAACTCCATTCCATACATATATATGGGGAGGTACAAGCTCCAACAAGGTTTTACAGTGAAAACTGCAGGAACTTCAAACCGGCACTAGGAAACAGACTGAGAATGCAGAGAAAAGTGTCTCCTGAAACCCGTTCCCTTGGTGATAGATGAACGAACGTCTCTCCACTTGCTCTGTTCTGAGAGGAATGTGTGTGTGAAAGCCGTCCTTCACCTAGCTTGTTGGGAACACAAAGTTTCTTTTCAGTTGCAAACTCCATTCCATACATATATATGAGGAGGTAGAAGCTCCAACACGGTTTTACAGTGAAAACTGCAGGAACTTTAAACCGGCACGAGGAAACATACTGAGAAGGCAGAGAAAAAGTGTCTCCTGCAACCCTTTCCCTTGGTGCTAGATGAACGAACGTCTCTCCACTTGCTCAGTTCTGAGAGATAAGTGTGTGTGAAAGCCGTTCTTTACCTAGCTTGTTGGGAACACAAAGTTTCTTTTCAGTTGCAAACTCCATTCCATACATATATATGGGGTGGTACTAGCTCCAACACGGTTTTACAGTGAAAACTGCAGGAACTTCAAACCGGCACTAGGAAACAGACTGAGAATGCAGAGAAAAAGTGTCCCTGCATCCCGTTCCCTTGGTGCTAGATGAACGAAAGTCTCTCCACTTGCTCTGTTCTGAGAGGAATGTGTGTGTGAAAGCCGTCCTTCACCTAGCTTGTTGGGAACACAAAGTTTCTTTTCAGTTGCAAACTCCATTGCATACATATATATGGGGAGGTACTAGCTCCAACTCGGATTTACAGTGAAAACTGCAGGAACTTCAAACCGGCACTAGGAAACAGACTGAGAAAGCAGAGAAAATGTGTCTCCTGCAACCCGTTCCCTTGGTGCTAGATGAACGAACGTCTCTCCACTTGCTCAGTTCTGAGAGATAAGTGTGTGTGAAAGCCGTCCTTCACCTAGCTTGTTGGGGACACAAAGTTTCTTTTCAGTTGCAAACTCCATTCCATACATATATATGGGGAGGTACAAGCTCCAACACGGTTTTACAGTGAAAACTGCAGGAACTTAAAAACCGGCACTAGGAAACAGACTGAGAAAGCAGAGAAAAAGTGTCTCCTGCAACCCGTTCCCTTGGTGCTAGATGAACGAACGTCTCTCCACTTGCTCAGTTCTGAGAGATAAGTGTGTGTGAAAGCCGTCCTTCACCTAGCTTGTTGGGAACACAAAGTTTCTTTTCAGTTGCAAACTCCATTCCATACATATATATGAGGAGGTAGAAGCTCCAACACGGTTTTACAGTGAAAACTGCAGGAACTTCAAACCGGCACTAGGAAACAGACTGAGAAGGCAGAGAAAAAGTGTCTCCTGCAACCCGTTCCCTTGGTGCTAGATGAACGAAATTCTCTCCACTTGCTCAGTTCTGAGAGATAATTGTGTGTGAAAGCCGTCCTTCACCTAGCTTGTTGGGAACACAAAGTTTCTTTTCAGTTGCAAACTCCATTCCATACATATATATGGGGAGGTACTAGCTCCAACTCGGTTTTACAGAGAAAACTGCAGGAACATCAAACCGGCACTAGGAAACAGACTGAGAAAGCAGAGAAAAAGTGTCTCCTGCAACCCGTTCCCTTGGTGCTAGATGAACGAACGTCTCTCCACTTGCTCAGTTCTGAGAGATAAGTGTGTGTGAAAGCCATCCTTCACCTAGCTTGTTGGGAACACAAAGTTTCTTTTCAGTTGGCAACTTCATTCCATACATATATATGGGGAGGTAGAAGTTCCAACACGATTTTACAGTGAAAACTGCAGGAACTTCAAACCGGCACTAGGAAACAGACTGAGAAAGCAGAGAAAAAGTGTCTCCTGCAACCCGTTCCCTTGGTGCTAGATGAACGAACGTCTCTCCACTTGCTCAGTTCTGAGAGATAAGTGTGTGTGAAAGCCATCCTTCACCTAGCTTGTTGGGAACACAAAGTTTCTTTTCAGTTGCAAACTCCATTCCATACATATATATGGGGAGGTAGAAGCTCCAACACGGTTTTACAGTGAAAACTGCAGGAACTTCAAACCGGCACTAGGAAACAGACTGAGAAAACAGAGAAATAGTGTCTCCTGCAACCCGTTCCCTTGGTGCTAGATGAACGAACGTCTCTCCACTTGCTCAGTTCTGAGAGGAATGTGTGTGTGAAAGCCGTCCTTCACCTAGCTTGTTGGGAACACAAAGTTTCTTTTCAGTTGCAAACTCCATTCCATACATATATATGGGGAGGTACTAGCTCCAACTCCGTTTTACAGTGAAAACTGCAGGAACTTCAAACCGGCACTAGGAAACAGACTGAGAAAGCAGAGAAAAAGTGTCTCCTGCAACCCGTTCCCTTGGTGCTAGATGAACGAACGTCTCTCCAGTTGCTCAGTTCTGAGAGATAAGTGTGTGTGAAAGCCGTCCTTCACCTAGCTTGTTGGGAACACAAAGTTTCTTTTCAGTTGGCAACTTCATTCCATACATATATATGGGGAGGTAGAAGTTCCAACACGGTTTTACAGTGAAAACTGCAGGAACTTCAAACCGGCACTAGGAAACAGACTGAGAAAGCAGAGAAAAAGTGTCTCCTGCAACCCGTTCCCTTGGTGCTAGATGAACGAACGTCTCTCCACTTGCTCAGTTCTGAGAGATAAGTGTGTGTGAAAGCCGTCCTTCACCTAGCTTGTTGGGAACACAAAGTTTCTTTTCAGTTGCAAACTCCATTCCATACATATATATGGGGAGGTACTAGCTCCAACTCGGTTTTACAGTGAAAACTGCAGGAACTTCAAACCGGCACTAGGAAACAGACTGAGAAAGCAGAGAAAAAGTGTCTCCTGCAACCCGTTCCCTTGGTGCTAGATGAACGAACGTCTCTCCACTTGCTCAGTTCTGAGAGATAAGTGTGTGTGAAAGCCGTCCTTCAACTAGCTTGTTGGGGACACAAAGTTTCTTTTCAGTTGCAAACTCCATTCCATACATATATATGGGGAGGTACAAGCTCCAACAAGGTTTAACAGTGAAAACTGCAGGAACTTCAAACCGGCACTAGGAAACAGACTGAGAATGCAGAGAAAAAGTGTCTCCTGAAACCCGTTCCCTTGGTGCTAGATGAACGAACGTCTCTCCACTTGCTCAGTTCTGAGAGGAATGTGTGTGTGAAAGCCGTCCTTCACCTAGCTTGTTGGGAACACAAAGTTTCTTTTCAGTTGCAAACTCCATTCCATACATATATATGGGGAGGTACTAGCTCCAACTCGGATTTACAGTGAAAACTGCAGGAACTTCAAACCGGCACTAGGAAACAGACTGAGAAAGCAGAGAAAAAGTGTCTCCTGCAACCCGTTCCCTTGGTGCTAGATGAACGAACGTCTTTCCACTTGCTCAGTTCTGAGAGATAAGTGTGTGTGAAAGCCGTCCTTCACCTAGCTTGTTGGGGACACAAAGTTTCTTTTCAGTTGCAAACTCCATTCCATACATATATATGGGGAGGTACTAGCTCCAACTCCGTTTTACAGTGAAAACTGCAGGAACTTCAAACCGGCACTAGAAAACAGACTGAGAAAGCAGAGAAAAAGTGTCTCCTGCAACCCGTTCCCTTGGTGCTAGATGAACGAAAGTCTCTCCACTTGCTCAGTTCTGAGAGATAAGTGTGTGTGAAAGCCGTCCTTCAACTAGCTTGTTGGGGACACAAAGTTTCTTTTCAGTTGCAAACTCCATTCCATACATATATATGGGGAGGTACAAGCTCCAACAAGGTTTTACAGTGAAAACTGCAGGAACTTCAAACCGGCACTAGGAAACAGACTGAGAATGCAGAGGAAAAGTGTCTCC
Organism: Camelus dromedarius; assembly: GCF_036321535.1. NCBI lineage: Eukaryota > Metazoa > Chordata > Mammalia > Artiodactyla > Camelidae > Camelus > Camelus dromedarius. The sequence continues at coordinate 3,120,565 of NW_026989816.1, forward strand.
TGAAACCCGTTCCCTTTGTGCTAGATGAACGAACGTCTCTCCACTTGCTCAGTTCTGAGAGGAATGTGTGTGTGAAAGCCGTCCTTCACCTAGCTTGTTGGGAACACAAAGTTTCTTTTCAGTTGCAAACTGCATTCCATACATATATATGGGGAGGTACTAGCTCCAACACGGATTTACAGTGAAAACTGCAGGAACTTCAAACCGGCACTAGGAAACAGACTGAGAAAGCAGAGAAAAAGTGTCTCCTGCAACCCGTTCCCTTGGTGCTAGATGAACGAACGTCTCTCCACTTGCTCAGTTCTGAGAGATAAGTGTGTGTGAAAGCCGTCCTTCACCTAGCTTGTTGGGGACACAAAGTTTCTTTTCAGTTGCAAACTCCATTCCATACATATATATGGGGAGGTACTAGCTCCAACTCCGTTTTACAGTGAAAACTGCAGGAACTTCAAACCGGCACTAGAAAACAGACTGAGAAAGCAGAGAAATAGTGTCTCCTGCAACCCGTTCCCTTGGTGCTAGATGAACGAAAGTCTCTCCACTTGCTCAGTTCTGAGAGATAAGTGTGTGTGAAAGCCGTCCTTCAACTAGCTTGTTGGGGACACAAAGTTTCTTTTCAGTTGCAAACTCCATTCCATACATATATATGGGGAGGTACAAGCTCCAACAAGGTTTTACAGTGAAAACTGCAGGAACTTCAAACCGGCACTAGGAAACAGACTGAGAATGCAGAGAAATAGTGTCTCCTGCAACCCGTTCCCTTGGTGCTAGATGAACGAACGTCTCTCCACTTGCTCAGTTCTGAGAGGAATGTGTGTGTGAAAGCCGTCCTTCACCTAGCTTGTTGGGAACACAAAGTTTCTTTTCAGTTGCAAACTCCATTCCATACATATATATGGGGAGGTACTAGCTCCAACTCGGATTTACAGTGAAAACTGCAGGAACTTCAAACCGGCACTAGGAAACAGACTGAGAAAGCAGAGAAAAAGTGTCTCCTGCAACCCGTTCCCTTGGTGCTAGATGAACGAACGTCTCTCCACTTGCTCAGTTCTGAGAGATAAGTGTGTGTGAAAGCCGTCCTTCACCTAGCTTGTTGGGGACACAAAGTTTCTTTTCAGTTGCAATCTCCATTCCATACATATATATGGGGAGGTACTAGCTCCAACTCCGTTTTACAGTGAAAACTGCAGGAACTTCAAACCAGCAGTAGGAAACAGACTGAGAAGGCAGAGAAAAAGTGTCTCCTGCAACCCTTTCCCTTGGTGCTAGATGAACAAACGTCTCTCCACTTGCTCAGTTCTGAGAGATAAGTGTGTGTGAAAGCCGTCCTTCACCTAGCTTGTTGGGAACACAAAGTTTCTTTTCAGTTGCAAACTCCATTCCATACATATATATGGGGAGGTACAAGCTCCAACACGGTTTTACAGTGAAAACTGCAGGAACTTCAAACCGGCACTAGGAAACAGACTGTGAAAGCAGAGAAAAAGTGTCTCCTGCAACCCGTTCCCTTGGTGCTAGATGAACGAAATTCTCTCCACTTGCTCAGTTCTGAGAGATAAGTGTGTGTGAAAGCCGTCCTTCACCTAGCTTGTTGGGAACACAAAGTTTCTTTTCAGTTGCAAACTCCATTCCATACATATATATGGGGAGGTACTAGCTCCAACTCGGTTTTACAGTGAAAACTGCAGGAACATCAAACCGGCACTAGGTAACAGACTGAGAAAGCAGAGAAAAAGTGTCTCCTGCAACCCGTTCCCTTGGTGCTAGATGAACGAACGTCTCTCCACTTGCTCAGTTCTGAGAGATAAGTGTGTGTGAAAGCCATCCTTCACCTAGCTTGTTGGGAACACAAAGTTTCTTTTCAGTTGGCAACTCCATTCAATACATTTATATGGGAGGTAGAAGTTCCAACTCGGTTTTACAGTAAAATCTGCAGGAACTTCAAACCGGCACTAGTAAACAGATGGAGAAAGCAGAGAAAAATTGTCTCCTGCAACCCGTTCCCTTGGTGCTAGATGAACGAACGTCTCTCCACTTGCTCAGTTCTGAGAGATAAGTGTGTGTGAAAACCGTCCTTCACCTAGCTTGTTGGGAACACAAAGTTTTTTTTCAGTTGGCAACTTCATTCCATACATATATATGGGGAGGTAGAAGTTCCAACACGGTTTTACAGTGAAAACTGCAGGAACTTCAAACCGGCACTAGGAAACAGACTGAGAAAGCAGAGAAATAGTGTCTCCTGCAACCCGTTCCCTTGGTGCTAGATGAACGAACGTCTCTCCACTTGCTCAGTTCTGAGAGGAATGTGTGTGTGAAAGCCGTCCTTCACCTAGCTTGTTGGGAACACAAAGTTTCTTTTCAGTTGCAAACTCCATTCCATACATATATATGAGGAGGTAGAAGCTCCAACACGGTTTTACAGTGAAAACTGCAGGAACTTTAAACCGGCACTAGGAAACAGACTGAGAAGGCAGAGAAAAAGTGTCTCCTGCAACCCTTTCCCTTGGTGCTAGATGAACGAACGTCTCTCCACTTGCTCAGTTCTGAGAGATAAGTGTGTGTGAAAGCCGTCCTTTACCTAGCTTGTTGGGAACACAAAGTTTCTTTTCAGTTGCAAACTCCATTCCATACATATATATGGGGTGGTACTAGCTCCAAATCGGTTTTACAGTGAAAACTGCAGGAACTTCAAACCGGCACTAGGAAACAGACTGAGAAAGCAGAGAAAAAGTGTCTCCTGCAACCCGTTCCCTTGGTGCTAGATGAACGAACGTCTCTCCACTTGCTCAGTTCTGAGAGATAAGTGTGTGTGAAAGCCGTCCTTCACCTAGCTTGTTGGGAACACAAAGTTTCTTTTCAGTTGCAAACTCCATTCCATACATATATATGGGGAGGTACTAGCTCCAACTCGGTTTTACAGTGAAAACTGCAGGAACTTCAAACCGGCACTAGGAAACAGACTGAGAAAGCAGAGAAAAAGTGTCTCCTGCAACCCGTTCCCTCGGTGCTAGATGAACGAACGTCTCTCCACTTGCTCAGTTCTGAGAGATAAGTGTGTGTGAAAGCTGTCCTTCACCTAGCTTGTTGGGAACACAAAGTTTCTTTTCAGTTGCAAACTCCATTCCATACATATATATGAGGAGGTAGAAGCTCCAACACGGTTTTACAGTGAAAACTGCAGGAACTTTAAACCGGCACTAGGAAACAGACTGAGAAGGCAGAGAAAAAGTGTCTCCTGCAACCCTTTCCCTTGGTGCTAGATGAACGAACGTCTCTCCACTTGCTCAGTTCTGAGAGATAAGTGTGTGTGAAAGCCGTCCTTTACCTAGCTTGTTGGGAACACAAAGTTTCTTTTCAGTTGCAAACTCCATTCCATACATATATATGGGGTGGTACTAGCTCCAAATCGGTTTTACAGTGAAAACTGCAGGAACTTCAAACCGGCACTAGGAAACAGACTGAGAAAGCAGAGAAAAAGTGTCTCCTGCAACCCGTTCCCTTGGTGCTAGATGAACGAACGTCTCTCCACTTGCTCAGTTCTGAGAGATAAGTGTGTGTGAAAGCCGTCCTTCACCTAGCTTGTTGGGAACACAAAGTTTCTTTTCAGTTGCAAACCCCATTCCATACATATATATGGGGAGGTACTAGCTCCAACTCGGTTTTACAGTGAAAACTGCAGGAACTTCAAACCGGCTCTAGGAAACAGACTGAGAAAGCAGAGAAAAAGTGTCTCCTGCAACCCGTTCCCTCGGTGCTAGATGAACGAACGTCTCTCCACTTGCTCAGTTCTGAGAGATAAGTGTGTGTGAAAGCTGTCCTTCACCTAGCCTGTTGGGAACACAAAGTTTCTTTTCAGTTGCAAACTCCATTCCATACATATATATGGGGAGGTACAAGCTCCAACACGGTTTTACAGTGAAAACTGCAGGAACTTCAAACCGGCACTAGGAAACAGACTGAGAAAGCAGAGAAAAAGTGTCTCCTGCAACCCGTTCCCTTGGTGCTAGATGAACGAACGTCTCTCCACTTGCTCAGTTCTGAGAGATAAGTGTGTGTGAAAGCCGTCCTTCACCTAGCTTGTTGGGAACACAAAGTTTCTTTTCAGTTGCAAACTCCATTCCATACATATATATGGGGAGGTACTAGCTCCAACTCGGTTTTACAGTGAAAACTGCAGGAACATCAAACCGGCACTAGGTAACAGACTGAGAAAGCAGAGAAAAAGTGTCTCCTGCAACCCGTTCCCTTGGTGCTAGATGAACGAACGTCTCTCCACTTGCTCAGTTCTGAGAGATAAGTGTGTGTGAAAGCCATCCTTCACCTAGCTTGTTGGGAACACAAAGTTTCTTTTCAGTTGGCAACTCCATTCAATACATTTATATGGGAGGTAGAAGTTCCAACTCGGTTTTACAGTAAAATCTGCAGGAACTTCAAACCGGCACTAGTAAACAGATGGAGAAAGCAGAGAAAAATTGTCTCCTGCAACCCGTTCCCTTGGTGCTAGATGAACGAACGTCTCTCCACTTGCTCAGTTCTGAGAGATAAGTGTGTGTGAAAACCGTCCTTCACCTAGCTTGTTGGGAACACAAAGTTTTTTTTCAGTTGGCAACTTCATTCCATACATATATATGGGGAGGTAGAAGTTCCAACACGGTTTTACAGTGAAAACTGCAGGAACTTCAAACCGGCACTAGGAAACAGACTTAGAAAGCAGAGAAATAGTGTCTCCTGCAACCCGTTCCCTTGGTGCTAGATGAACGAACGTCTCTCCACTTGCTCAGTTCTGAGAGGAATGTGTGTGTGAAAGCCGTCCTTCACCTAGCTTGTTGGGAACACAAAGTTTCTTTTCAGTTGCAAACTCCATTCCATACATATATATGAGGAGGTAGAAGCTCCAACACGGTTTTACAGTGAAAACTGCAGGAACTTTAAACCGGCACTAGGAAACAGACTGAGAAGGCAGAGAAAAAGTGTCTCCTGCAACCCTTTCCCTTGGTGCTAGATGAACGAACGTCTCTCCACTTGCTCAGTTCTGAGAGATAAGTGTGTGTGAAAGCCGTCCTTTACCTAGCTTGTTGGGAACACAAAGTTTCTTTTCAGTTGCAAACTCCATTCCATACATATATATGGGGTGGTACTAGCTCCAAATCGGTTTTACAGTGAAAACTGCAGGAACTTCAAACCGGCACTAGGAAACAGACTGAGAAAGCAGAGAAAAAGTGTCTCCTGCAACCCGTTCCCTTGGTGCTAGATGAACGAACGTCTCTCCACTTGCTCAGTTCTGAGAGATAAGTGTGTGTGAAAGCCGTCCTTCACCTAGCTTGTTGGGAACACAAAGTTTCTTTTCAGTTGCAAACTCCATTCCATACATATATATGGGGAGGTACTAGCTCCAACTCGGTTTTACAGTGAAAACTGCAGGAACTTCAAACCGGCACTAGGAAACAGACTGAGAAAGCAGAGAAAAAGTGTCTCCTGCAACCCGTTCCCTCGGTGCTAGATGAACGAACGTCTCTCCACTTGCTCAGTTCTGAGAGATAAGTGTGTGTGAAAGCTGTCCTTCACCTAGCTTGTTGGGAACACAAAGTTTCTTTTCAGTTGCAAACTCCATTCCATACATATATATGAGGAGGTAGAAGCTCCAACACGGTTTTACAGTGAAAACTGCAGGAACTTTAAACCGGCACTAGGAAACAGACTGAGAAGGCAGAGAAAAAGTGTCTCCTGCAACCCTTTCCCTTGGTGCTAGATGAACGAACGTCTCTCCACTTGCTCAGTTCTGAGAGATAAGTGTGTGTGAAAGCCGTCCTTTACCTAGCTTGTTGGGAACACAAAGTTTCTTTTCAGTTGCAAACTCCATTCCATACATATATATGGGGTGGTACTAGCTCCAAATCGGTTTTACAGTGAAAACTGCAGGAACTTCAAACCGGCACTAGGAAACAGACTGAGAAAGCAGAGAAAAAGTGTCTCCTGCAACCCGTTCCCTTGGTGCTAGATGAACGAACGTCTCTCCACTTGCTCAGTTCTGAGAGATAAGTGTGTGTGAAAGCCGTCCTTCACCTAGCTTGTTGGGAACACAAAGTTTCTTTTCAGTTGCAAACTCCATTCCATACATATATATGGGGAGGTACTAGCTCCAACTCGGTTTTACAGTGAAAACTGCAGGAACTTCAAACCGGCACTAGGAAACAGACTGAGAAAGCAGAGAAAAAGTGTCTCCTGCAACCCGTTCCCTCGGTGCTAGATGAACGAACGTCTCTCCACTTGCTCAGTTCTGAGAGATAAGTGTGTGTGAAAGCTGTCCTTCACCTAGCCTGTTGGGAACACAAAGTTTCTTTTCAGTTGCAAACTCCATTCCATACATATATATGGGGAGGTACAAGCTCCAACACGGTTTTACAGTGAAAACTGCAGGAACTTCAAACCGGCACTAGGAAACAGACTGAGAAAGCAGAGAAAAAGTGTCTCCTGCAACCCGTTCCCTTGGTGCTAGATGAAGGAACGTCTCTCCACTTGCTCAGTTCTGAGAGATAAGTGTGAGTGAAAGCCGTCCTTCACCTAGCTTGTTGGGAACACAAAGTTTCTTTTCAGTTGCAAACTCCATTCCATACATATATATGGGGAGGTACTAGCTCCAACTCGGTTTTACAGTGAAAACTGCAGGAACATCAAACCGGCACTAGGTAACAGACTGAGAAAGCAGAGAAAAAGTGTCTCCTGCAACCCGTTCCCTTGGTGCTAGATGAACGAACGTCTCTCCACTTGCTCAGTTCTGAGAGATAAGTGTGTGTGAAAGCCATCCTTCACCTAGCTTCTTGGGAACACAAAGTTTCTTTTCAGTTGGCAACTCCATTCAATACATTTATATGGGAGGTAGAAGTTCCAACTCGGTTTTACAGTAAAATCTGCAGGAACTTCAAACCGGCACTAGTAAACAGATTGAGAAAGCAGAGAAAAATTGTCTCCTGCAACCCGTTCCCTTGGTGCTAGATGAACGAACGTCTCTCCACTTGCTCAGTTCTGAGAGATAAGTGTGTGTGAAAGCCGTCCTTCACCTAGCTTGTTGGGAACACAAAGTTTTTTTTCAGTTGGCAACTTCATTCCATACATATATATGGGGAGGTAGAAGTTCCAACACGGTTTTACAGTGAAAACTGCAGGAACTTCAAACCGGCACTAGGAAACAGACTGAGAAAGCAGAGAAAAAGTGTCCCCTGCAACCCGTTCCCTTGGTGCTAGATGAACGAACGTCTCTCCACTTGCTCAGTTCTGAGAGATAAGTGTGTGTGAAAGCCATCCTTCACCTAGCTTGTTGGGAACACAAAGTTTCTTTTCAGTTGTAAACTCCATTCCATACATATATATGAGGAGGTAGAAGCTCCAACACGGTTTTACAGTGAAAACTGCAGGAACTTTAAACCGGCAGTAGGAAACAGACTGAGAAGGCAGAGAAAAAGTGTCTCCTGCAACCCTTTCCCTTGGTGCTAGATGAACGAACGTCTCTCCACTTGCTCAGTTCTGAGAGAAAAGTGTGTGTGAAAGCCGTCCTTCACCTAGCTTGTTGGGAACACAAAGTTTCTTTTCAGTTGCAAACTCCATTCCATACATATATATGGGGAGGTAGAAGCTCCAACACGGTTTTACAGTGAAAACTGCAGGAACTTCAATCCGGCACTAGGAAACAGACTGAGAAAGCAGAGAAAAAGTGTCTCCTGCAATCCGTTCCCTTGGTGCTAGATGAACGAACGTCTCTCCACTTGCTCAGTTCTGAGAGATAAGTGTGTGTGAAAGCCGTTCTTCACCTATCTTGTTGGGGACACAAAGTTTCTTTTCAGTTGCAAACTCCATTCCATACATATATATGGGGAGGTACAAGCTCCAACACGGTTTTACAGTGAAAACTGCAGGAACTTCAAACCGGCAATAGGAAACAGACTGAGAAAGCAGAGAAATAGTGTCTCCTGCAACCCGTTCCCTTGGTGCTAGATGAACGAACGTCTCTCCACTTGCTCAGTTCTGAGAGGAATGTGTGTGTGAAAGCCGTCCTTCACCTAGCTTGTTGGGAACACAAAGTTTCTTTTCAGTTGCAAACTCCATTCCATACATATATATGAGGAGGTAGAAGCTCCAACTCGGTTTTACAGTGAAAACTGCAGGAACTTCAAACCGGCACTAGGAAACAGACTGAGAAAGCAGAGAAAAAGTGGCTCCTGCAACCCGTTCCCTCGGTGCTAGATGAACGAACGTCTCTCCACTTGCTCAGTTCTGAGAGATAAGTGTGTGTGAAAGCTGTCCTTCACCTAGCTTGTTGGGAACACAAAGTTTCTTTTCAGTTGCAAACTCCATTCTATACATATATATGGGGAGGTACTAGCTCCAACTCGGTTTTACAGTGAAAACTGCAGGAACATCAAACCGGCACTAGGTAACAGACTGAGAAAGCAGAGAAAAAGTGTCTCCTGCAACCCGTTCCCTTGGTGCTAGATGAACGAACGTCTCTCCACTTGCTCAGTTCTGAGAGATAAGTGTGTGTGAAAGCCATCCTTCACCTAGCTTGTTGGGAACACAAAGTTTCTTTTCAGTTGGCAACTCCATTCAATACATTTATATGGGAGGTAGAAGTTCCAACTCGGTTTTACAGTAAAATCTGCAGGAACTTCAAACCGGCACTAGTAAACAGATGGAGAAAGCAGAGAAAAATTGTCTCCTGCAACCCGTTCCCTTGGTGCTAGATGAACGAACGTCTCTCCACTTGCTCAGTTCTGAGAGATAAGTGTGTGTGAAAACCGTCCTTCACCTAGCTTGTTGGGAACACAAAGTTTTTTTTCAGTTGGCAACTTCATTCCATACATATATATGGGGAGGTAGAAGTTCCAACACGGTTTTACAGTGAAAACTGCAGGAACTTCAAACCGGCACTAGGAAACAGACTGAGAAAGCAGAGAAAAAGTATCCCCTGCAACCCGTTCCCTTGGTGCTAGATGAACGAACGTCTCTCCACTTGCTCAGTTCTGAGAGATAAGTGTGTGTGAAAGCCATCCTTCACCTAGCTTGTTGGGAACACAAAGTTTCTTTTCAGTTGCAAACTCCATTCCATACATATATATGAGGAGGTAGAAGCTCCAACACGGTTTTACAGTGAAAACTGCAGGAACTTTAAACCGGCAGTAGGAAACAGACTGAGAAGGCAGAGAAAAAGTGTCTCCTGCAACCCTTTCCCTTGGTGCTAGATGAACGAACGTCTCTCCACTTGCTCAGTTCTGAGAGATAAGTGTGTGTGAAAGCCGTCCTTCACCTAGCTTGTTGGGAACACAAAGTTTCTTTTCAGTTGCAAACTCCATTCCATACATATATATGGGGAGGTAGAAGCTCCAACACGGTTTTACAGTGAAAACTGCAGGAACTTCAAACCGGCACTAGGAAACAGACTGAGAAAGCAGAGAAAAAGTGTCTCCTGCAATCCGTTCCCTAGGTGCTAGATGAACGAACGTCTCTCCACTTGCTCAGTTCTGAGAGATAAGTGTGTGTGAAAGCCGTTCTTCACCTATCTTGTTGGGGACACAAAGTTTCTTTTCAGTTGCAAACTCCATTCCATACATATATATGGGGAGGTACAAGCTCCAACACGGTTTTACAGTGAAAACTGCAGGAACTTCAAACCGGCAATAGGAAACAGACTGAGAAAGCAGAGAAATAGTGTCTCCTGCAACCCGTTCCCTTGGTGCTAGATGAACGAACGTCTCTCCACTTGCTCAGTTCTGAGAGGAATGTGTGTGTGAAAGCCGTCCTTCACCTAGCTTGTTGGGAACACAAAGTTTCTTTTCAGTTGCAAACTCCATTCCATACATATATATGAGGAGGTAGAAGCTCCAACTCGGTTTTACAGTGAAAACTGCAGGAACTTCAAACCGGCACTAGGAAACAGACTGAGAAAGCAGAGAAAAAGTGGCTCCTGCAACCCGTTCCCTCGGTGCTAGATGAACGAACGTCTCTCCACTTGCTCAGTTCTGAGAGATAAGTGTGTGTGAAAGCTGTCCTTCACCTAGCTTGTTGGGAACACAAAGTTTCTTTTCAGTTGCAAACTCCATTCTATACATATATATGGGGAGGTTCAAGCTCCAACACGGTTTTACAGTGAAAACTGCAGGAACTTCAAACCGGCACTAGGAAACAGACTGAGAAAGCAGAGAAAAAGTGTCTCCTCCAACCCGTTCCCTTGGTGCTAGATGAACGAACGTCTCTCCACTTGCTCAGTTCTGAGAGATAAGTGTGAGTGAAAGCCGTCCTTCACCTAGCTTGTTGGGAACACAAAGTTTCTTTTCAGTTGCAAACTCCATTCCATACATATATATGGGGAGGTACAATCTCCAACACGGTTTTACAGTGAAAACTGCAGGAACTTCATACCGGCACTAGGAAACAGACTGAGAAAGCAGAGAAAAAGTGTCTCCTGCAACCCGTTCCCTTGGTGCTAGATGAACGAACGTCTCTCCACTTGCTAGGTTCTGAGAGATAAGTGTGTGTGAAAGCCGTCCTTCACCTAGCTTGTTGGGAACACAAAGTTTCTTTTCAGTTGCAAACTCCATTCCATACATATATATGAGGAGGTAGAAGCTCCAACACGGTTTTACAGTGAAAACTGCAGGAACTTTAAACCGGCAGTAGGAAACAGACTGAGAAGTCAGAGAAAAAGTGTCTCCTGCAACCCTTTCCCTTGGTGCTAGATGAACGAACGTCTCTCCACATGCTCAGTTCTGAGAGATAAGTGTGTGTGAAAGCCGTCCTTCACCTTGCTTGTTGGGAACACAAAGTTTCTTTTCAGTTGCAAACTCCATTCCATACATATATATGGGGAGGTACAAGCTCCAACACGGTTTTACAGTGAAAACTGCAGGAACTTCAAACCGGCACTAGGAAACAGACTGAGAAAGCAGAGAAAAAGTGTCTCCTGCAACCCGTTCCCTTGGTGCTAGATGAACGAAAGTCTCTCCACTTGCTCAGTTCTGAGAGATAAGTGTGTGTGAAAGCCGTCCTTCACCTAGCTTGTTGGGAACACAAAGTTTCTTTTCAGTTGCAAACTCCATTCCATACATATATATGAGGAGGTAGAAGCTCCAACACGGTTTTACAGTGAAAACTGCAGGAACTTTAAACCGGCAGTAGGAAACAGTCTGAGAAGGCAGAGAAAAAGAGTCCCCTGCAACCCGTTCCCTTGGTGCTAGATGAACGAACGACTCTCCACTTCTTCAGTTCTGAGAGATAAGTGTGTGTGAAAGCCGTCCTTCACCTAGCTTGTTGGGAACACAAAGTTTCTTTTCAGTTGCAAACTCCATTCCATACATATATATGGGGAGGTACAAGCTCCAACACGGTTTTACAGTGAAAACTGCAGGAACTTCAAACCGGCACTAGGAAACAAACTGAGAAAGCAGAGAAAAATTGTCTCCTGCAACCCGTTCCCTTGGTGCTAGATGAACGAAATTCTCTCCACTTGCTCAGTTCTGAGAGATAAGTGTGTGTGAAAGCCGTCCTTCACCTAGCTTGTTGGGAACACAAAGTTTCTTTTCAGTTGCAAACTCCATTCCATACATATATATGGGGAGGTACTAGCTCCAACTCCGTTTTACAGTGAAAACTGCAGGAACTTCAATCCGGCACTAGGAAACAGACTGAGAAAGCAGAGAAAAAGTGTCTCCTGCAACCCGTTCCCTTGGTGCTAGATGAACGAACGTCTCTCCACTTGCTCAGTTCTGAGAGATAAGTGTGTGTGAAAGCCGTCCTTCACCTAGCTTGTTGGGAACACAAAGTTTCTTTTCAGTTGCAAACTCCATTCCATACATATATATGGGGAGGTACTAGCTCCAACTCGGTTTTACAGTGAAAACTGCAGGAACATCAAACCGGCACTAGGAAACAGACTGAGAAAGCAGAGAAAAAGTGTCTCCTGCAACCCGTTCCCTTGGTGCTAGATGAACGAACGTCTCTCCACTTGCTCAGTTCTGAGAGATAAGTGTGTGTGAAAGCCGTCCTTCACCTAGTTTGTTGGGAACACAAAGTTTCTTTTCAGTTGCAAACTCCATTCTATACATATATATGGGAGGTAGAAGTTCCGACTCGGTTTTACAGTAAAATCTGCAGGAACTTCAAACCGGCACTAGGAAACAGACGGAGAAAGCAGAGAAAAATTGTCTCCTGCAACCAGTTCCCTTGGTGCTAGATGAACGAACGTCTCTCCACTTGCTCAGTTCTGAGAGATAAGTGTGTGTGAAAGCCGTCCTTCACCTAGCTTGTTGGGAACACAAAGTTTTTTTTCAGTTGGCAACTTCATTCCATACATATATATGGGGAGGTAGAAGTTCCAACACGGTTTTACAGTGAAAACTGCAGGAACTTCAAACCGGCACTAGGAAACACACTGTGAAAGCAGAGAAAAAGTGTCTCCTGCAACCCGTTCCCTTGGTGTTAGATGAACGAACGTCTCTCCACTTGCTCAGTTCTGAGAGATAAGTGTGTGTGAAAGCCGTCCTTCACCTAGCTTGTTGGGAACACAAAGTTTCTTTTCAGTTGCAAACTCCATTCCATACATATATATGAGGAGGTAGAAGCTCCAACACGGTTTTACAGTGAAAACTGCAGGAACTTTAAACCGGCAGTAGGAAACAGACTGAGAAGGCAGAGAAAAAGTGTCTCCTGCAAACCTTTCCCTTGGTGCTAGATGAACGAACGTCTCTCCACTTGCTCAGTTCTGAGAGATAAGTGTGTGTGAAAGCCGTCCTTCACCTAGCTTGTTGGGAACACAAAGTTTCTTTTCAGTTGCAAACTCCATTCCATACATATATATGGGGAGGTACTAGCTCCAACTCGGTTTTACAGTGAAAACTGCAGGAACTTCAAACCGGCACTAGGAAACAGACTGAGAAAGCAGAGAAAAAGTGTCTCCTGCAACCCGTTCCCTTGGTGCTAGATGAACGAACGTCTCTCCACTTGCTCAGTTCTGAGAGATAAGTGTGTGTGAAAGCCGTCCTTCACCTAGCTTGTTGGGGACACAAAGTTTCTTTTCAGTTGCAAACTCCATTCCATACATATATATGGGGAGGTACAAGCTCCAACAAGGTTTTATAGTGAAAACTGCAGGAACTTCAAACCGGCACTAGGAAACAGACTGAGAATGCAGAGAAAAAGTGTCTCCTGCAACCCGTTCCCTTGGTGCTAGATGAACGAACGTCTCTCCACTTGCTCAGTTCTGAGAGGAATGTGTGTGTGAAAGCCGTCCTTCACCTAGCTTGTTGGGAACACAAAGTTTCTTTTCAGTTGCAAACTCCATTCCATACATATATATGAGGAGGTAGAAGCTCCAACACGGTTTTACACTGAAAACTGCAGGAACTTTAAACCGGCACGAGGAAACATACTGAGAAGGCAGAGAAAAAGTGTCTCCTGCAACCCTTTCCCTTGGTGCTAGATGAACGAACGTCTCTCCACTTGCTCAGTTCTGAGAGATAAGTGTGTGTGAAAGCCGTCCTTTACCTAGCTTGTTGGGAACACAAAGTTTCTTTTCAGTTGCAAACTCCATTCCATACATATATATGGGGTGGTACTAACTCCAACACGGTTTTACAGTGAAAACTGCAGGAACTTCAAACCGGCACTAGGAAACAGACTGAGAATGCAGAGAAAAAGTGTCTCCTGCATCCCGTTCCCTTGGTGCTAGATGAACGAACGTCTCTCCACTTGCTCAGTTCTGAGAGATAAGTGTGTGTGAAAGCCGTCCTTCACCTAGCTTGTTGGGAACACAAAGTTTCTTTTCAGTTGCAAACTCCAATCCATACATATATATGTGGAGGTACTAGGTCCAACTCGGATTTACAGTGAAAACTGCAGGAACTTCAAACCGGCACTAGGAAACAGACTGAGAAAGCAGAGAAAAAGTTTCTCCTGCAACCAGTTCCCTTGGTGCTAGATGAACGAACGTCTCTCCACTTGCTCAGTTCTGAGAGATAAGTGTGTGTGAAAGCCGTCCTTCACCTAGCTTGTTGGGGACACAAAGTTTCTTTTCAGTTGCAAACTCCATTCCATACATATATATGGGGAGGTACAAGCTCCAACACGGTTTTACAGTGAAAACTGCAGGAACTTCAAACCGGCACTAGGAAACAGACTGAGAAAGCAGAGAAAAAGTGTCTCCTGCAACCCGTTCCCTTGGTGCTAGATGAACGAACGTCTCTCCACTTGCTCAGTTCTGAGAGGAAAGTGTGTGTGAAAGCCGTCCTTCACCTAGCTTGTTGGGAACACAAAGTTTCTTTTCAGTTGCAAACTCCATTCCATACATATATATGAGGAGGTAGAAGCTCCAACACGGTTTTACAGTGAAAACTGCAGGAACTTCAAACCGGCACTAGGAAACAGACTGAGAAAGCAGAGAAAAAGTGTCTCCTGCAACCCGTTCCCTTGGTGCTAGATGAACGAAATTCTCTCCACTTGCTCAGTTCTGAGAGATAAGTGTGTGTGAAAGCCGTCCTTCACCTAGCTTGTTGGGAACACAAAGTTTCTTTTCAGTTGCAAACTCCATTCCATACATATATATGGGGAGGTACTAGCTCCAACTCCGTTTTACAGTGAAAACTGCAGGAACTTCAAACCGGCACTAGGAAACAGACTGAGAAAGCAGAGAAAAAGTGTCTCCTGCAACCCGTTCCCTTGGTGCTAGATGAACGAAAGTCTCTCCACTTGCTCAGTTCTGAGAGATAAGTGTGTGTGAAAGCAGTCCTTCACATAGCTTGTTGGGAACACAAAGTTTCTTTTCAGTTGCAAACTCCATTCCATACATATATATGGGGAGGTACTAGCTCCAACTCGGTTTTACAGTGAAAACTGCAGGAACATCAAACCGGCACTAGGAAACAGACTGAGAAAGCAGAGAAAAAGTGTCTCCTGCAACCCGTTCCCTTGGTGCTAGATGAACGAACGTCTCTCCACTTGCTCAGTTCTGAGAGATAAGTGTGTGTGAAAGCCGTCCTTCACCTAGCTTGTTGGGAACACAAAGTTTCTTTTCAGTTGCAAACTCCATTCCATACATATATATGAGGAGGTAGAAGCTCCAACACGGTTTTACAGTGAAAACTGCAGGAACTTCAAACCGGCACTAGGAAACAGACTGAGAAAGCAGAGAAAAAGTGTCTCCTGCAACCCGTTCCCTTGGTGCTAGATGAACGAAATTCTCTCCACTTGCTCAGTTCTGAGAGATAAGTGTGTGTGAAAGCCGTCCTTCACCTAGCTTGTTGGGAACACAAAGTTTCTTTTCAGTTGGCAACTCCATTCAATACATTTATATGGGAGGTAGAAGTTCCAACTCGGTTTTACAGTAAAATCTGCAGGAACTTCAAACCGGCACTAGTAAACAGATGGAGAAAGCAGAGAAAAATTGTCTCCTGCAACCCGTTCCCTTGGTGCTAGATGAACGAACGTCTCTCCACTTGCTCAGTTCTGAGAGATAAGTGTGTGTGAAAACCGTCCTTCACCTAGCTTGTTGGGAACACAAAGTTTTTTTTCAGTTGGCAACTTCATTCCATACATATATATGGGGAGGTAGAAGTTCCAACACGGTTTTACAGTGAAAACTGCAGGAACTTCAAACCGGCACTAGGAAACAGACTGAGAAAGCAGAGAAAAAGTGTCTCCTGCAACCCGTTCCCTTGGTGCTAAATGAACGAACGTCTCTCCACTTGCTCAGTTCTGAGAGATAAGTGTGTGTGAAAGCCATCCTTCACCTAGCTTGTTGGGAACACAAAGTTTCTTTTCAGTTGCAAACTCCATTCCATACATATATATGAGGACGTAGAAGCTCCAACACGGTTTTACAGTGAAAACTGCAGGAACTTTAAACCGGCAGTAGGAAACAGACTGAGAAGGCAGAGAAAAAGAGTCTCCTGCAACCCTTTCCCTTGTTGCTAGATGAACGAACGTCTCTCCACTTGCTCAGTTCTGAGAGATAAGTGTGTGTGAAAGCCGTCCTTCACCTAGCTTGTTGGGAACACAAAGTTTCTTTTCAGTTGCAAACTCCATTCCATACATATATATGGGGAGGTAGAAGCTCCAACACGGTTTTACAGTGAAAACTGCAGGAACTTCAAACTGGCACTAGGAAACAGACTGAGAAAGCAGAGAAAAAGTGTCTCCTGCAATCCGTTCCCTTGGTGCTAGATGAACGAACGTCTCTCCACTTGCTCAGTTCTGAGAGATAAGTGTGTGTGAAAGCCGTTCTTCACCTAGCTTGTTGGGGACACAAAGTTTCTTTTCAGTTGCAAACTCCATTCCATACATATATATGGGGAGGTACAAGCTCCAACACGGTTTTACAGTGAAAACTGCAGGAACTTCAAACCGGCACTAGGAAACAGACTGAGAAAGCAGAGAAATAGTGTCTCCTGCAACCCGTTCCCTTGGTGCTAGATGAACGAACGTCTCTCCACTTGCTCAGTTCTGAGAGGAATGTGTGTGTGAAAGCCGTCCTTCACCTAGCTTGTTGGGAACACAAAGTTTCTTTTCAGTTGCAAACTCCATTCCATACATATATATGAGGAGGTAGAAGCTCCAACACGGTTTTACAGTGAAAACTGCAGGAACTTTAAACCGGCACTAGGAAACAGACTGAGAAGGCAGAGAAAAAGTGTCTCCTGCAACCCTTTCCCTTGGTGCTAGATGAACGAACGTCTCTCCACTTGCTCAGTTCTGAGAGATAAGTGTGTGTGAAAGCCGTCCTTTACCTAGCTTGTTGGGAACACAAAGTTTTTTTTCAGTTGCAAACTCCATTCCATACATATATATGGGGTGGTACTAGCTCCAAATCGGTTTTACAGTGAAAACTGCATGAACTTCAAACCGGCACTAGGAAACAGACTGAGAAAGCAGAGAAAAAGTGTCTCCTGCAACCCGTTCCCTTGGTGCTAGATGAACGAACGTCTCTCCACTTGCTCAGTTCTGAGAGATAAGTGTGTGTGAAAGCCGTCCTTCACCTAGCTTGTTGGGAACACAAAGTTTCTTTTCAGTTGCAAACTCCATTCCATACATATATATGGGGAGGTACTAGCTCCAACTCGGTTTTACAGTGAAAACTGCAGGAACTTCAAACCGGCACTTTGAAACAGACTGAGAAACAGAGAAAAAGTGTCTCCTGCAACCCGTTCCCTCGGTGCTAGATGAACGAACGTCTCTCCACTTGCTCAGTTCTGAGAGATAAGTGTGTGTGAAAGCTGTCCTTCATCTAGCTTGTTGGGAACACAAAGTTTCTTTTCAGTTGCAAACTCCATTCCATACATATATATGGGGAGGTACAAGCTCCAACACGGTTTTACAGTGAAAACTGCAGGAACTTCAAACCGGCACTTTGAAACAGACTGAGAAACAGAGAAAAAGTGTCTCCTGCAACCCGTTCCCTCGGTGCTAGATGAACGAACGTCTCTCCACTTGCTCAGTTCTGAGAGATAAGTGTGTGTGAAAGCCATCCTTCACCTAGCTTGTTGGGAACACAAAGTTTCTTTTCAGTTGCAAACTCCATTCCATACATATATAAGAGGAGGTAGAAGCTCCAACACGGTTTTACAGTGAAAACTGCAGGAACTTTAAACCGGCAGTAGGAAACAGACTGAGAAGGCAGAGAAAAAGAGTCTCCTGCAACCCTTTCCCTTGGTGCTAGATGAACGAACGTCTCTCCACTTGCTCAGTTCTGAGAGATAAGTGTGTGTGAAAGCCGTCCTTCACCTAGCTTGTTGGGAACACAAAGTTTCTTTTCAGTTGCAAACTCCATTCCATACATATATATGGGGAGGTAGAAGCTCCAACACGGTTTTACAGTGAAAACTGCAGGAACTTCAAACTGGCACTAGGAAACAGACTGAGAAAGCAGAGAAAAAGTGTCTCCTGCAATCCGTTCCCTTGGTGCTAGATGAACGAACGTCTCTCCACTTCCTCAGTTCTGAGAGATAAGTGTGTGTGAAAGCCGATCTTCACCTAGCTTGTTGGGGACACAAAGTTTCTTTTCAGTTGCAAACTCCATTCCATACATATATATGGGGAGGTACAAGCTCCAACACGGTTTTACAGTGAAAACTGCAGGAACTTCAAACCGGCACTAGGAAACAGACTGAGAAAGCTGAGAAATAGTGTCTCCTGCAACCCGTTCCCTTGGTGCTAGATGAACGAACGTCTCTCCACTTGCTCAGTTCTGAGAGGAATGTGTGTGTGAAAGCCGTCCTTCACCTAGCTTGTTGGGAACACAAAGTTTCTTTTCAGTTTCAAACTCCATTCCATACATATATATGAGGAGGTAGAAGCTCCAACACGGTTTTACAGTGAAAACTGCAGGAACTTTAAACCGGCACTAGGAAACAGACTGAGAAGGCAGAGAAAAAGTGTCTCCTGCAACCCTTTCCCTTGGTGCTAGATGAACGAACGTCTCTCCACTTGCTCAGTTCTGAGAGATAAGTGTGTGTGAAAGCCGTCCTTTACCTAGCTTGTTGGGAACACAAAGTTTCTTTTCAGTTGCAAACTCCATTCCATACATATATATGGGGTGGTACTAGCTCCAAATCGGTTTTACAGTGAAAACTGCAGGAACTTCAAACCGGCACTAGGAAACAGACTGAGAAAGCAGAGAAAAAGTGTCTCCTGCAACCCGTTCCCTTGGTGCTAGATGAACGAACGTCTCTCCACTTGCTCAGTTCTGAGAGATAAGTGTGTGTGAAAGCCGTCCTTCACCTAGCTTGTTGGGAACACAAAGTTTCTTTTCAGTTGCAAACTCCATTCCATACATATATATGGGGAGGTACTAGCTCCAACTCGGTTTTACAGTGAAAACTGCAGGAACTTCAAACCGGCACTTTGAAACAGACTGAGAAACAGAGAAAAAGTGTCTCCTGCAACCCGTTCCCTCGGTGCTAGATGAACGAACGTCTCTCCACTTGCTCAGTTCTGAGAGATAAGTGTGTGTGAAAGCTGTCCTTCATCTAGCTTGTTGGGAACACAAAGTTTCTTTTCAGTTGCAAACTCCATTCCATACATATATATGGGGAGGTACAAGCTCCAACACGGTTTTACAGTGAAAACTGCAGGAACTTCAAACCGGCACTAGGAAACAGACTGAGAAAGCAGAGAAAAAGTGTCTCCTGCAACCCGTTCCCTTGGTGCTAGATGAACGAACGTCTCTCCACTTGCTCAGTTCTGAGAGATAAGTGTGAGTGAAAGCCGTCCTTCACCTAGCTTGTTGGGAACACAAAGTTTCTTTTCAGTTGCAAACTCCATTCCATACATATATATGGGGAGGTACAATCTCCAACACGGTTTTACAGTGAAAACTGCAGGAACTTCATACCGGCACTAGGAAACAGACTGAGAAAGCAGAGAAAAAGTGTCTCCTGAAACCCGTTCCCTTGGTGCTAGATGAACGAACGTCTCTCCACTTGCTAGGTTCTGAGAGATAAGTGTGTGTGAAAGCCGTCCTTCACCTAGCTTGTTGGGAACACAAAGTTTCTTTTCAGTTGCAAACTCCATTCCATACATATATATGAGGAGGTAGAAGCTCCAACACGGTTTTACAGTGAAAACTGCAGGAACTTTAAACCGGCAGTAGGAAACAGACTGAGAAGTCAGAGAAAAAGTGTCTCCTGCAACCCTTTCCCTTGGTGCTAGATGAACGAACGTCTCTCCACATGCTCAGTTCTGAGAGATAAGTGTGTGTGAAAGCCGTCCTTCACCTAGCTTGTTGGGAACACAAAGTTTCTTTTCAGTTGCAAACTCCATTCCATACATATATATGGGGAGGTACAAGCTCCAACACGGTTTTACAGTGAAAACTGCAGGAACTTCAAACCGGCACTAGGAAACAGACTGAGAAAGCAGAGAAAAAGTGTCTCCTGCAACCCGTTCCCTTGGTGCTAGATGAACGAACGTCTCTCCACTTGCTCAGTTCTGAGAGATAAGTGTGTGTGAAAGCCGTCCTTCACCTAGCTTGTTGGGAACACAAAGTTTCTTTTCAGTTGCAAACTCCATTCCATACATATATATGAGGAGGTATAAGCTCCAACACGGTTTTACAGTGAAAACTGCAGGAACTTTAAACCGGCAGTAGGAAACAGACTGAGAAGGCAGAGAAAAAGAGTCTCCTGCAACCCGTTCCCTTGGTGCTAGATGAACGAACGACTCTCCACTTGCTCAGTTCTGAGAGATAAGTGTGTGTGAAAGCCGTCCTTCACCTAGCTTGTTGGGAACACAAAGTTTCTTTTCAGTTGCAAACTCCATTCCATACATATATATGGGGAGGTACAAGCTCCAACACGGTTTTACAGTGAAAACTGCAGGAACTTCAAACCGGCACTAGGAAACAAACTGAGAAAGCAGAGAAAAAGTGTCTCCTGCAACCCGTTCCCTTGGTGCTAGATGAACGAAATTCTCTCCACTTGCTCAGTTCTGAGAGATAAGTGTGTGTGAAAGCCGTCCTTCACTTAGCTTGTTTTGAACACAAAGTTTCTTTTCAGTTGCAAACTCCATTCCATACATATATATGGGGAGGTACTAGCTCCAAGTCCGTTTTGCTGTGAAAACTGCAGGAACTTCAAACCGGCACTAGGAAACAGACTGAGAAAGCAGAGAAAAAGTGTCTCCTGCAACCCGTTCCCTTGGTGCTAGATGAACGAACGTCTCTCCACTTGCTCAGTTCTGAGAGATAAGTGTGTGTGAAAGCCGTCCTTCACCTAGCTTGTTGGGAACACAAAGTTTCTTTTCAGTTGCAAACTCCATTCCATACATATATATGGGGAGGTACTAGCTCCAACTCCGTTTTACAGTGAAAACTGCAGGAACATCAAACCGGCACTAGGAAACAGACTGAGAAAGCAGAGAAAAAGTGTCTCCTGCAACCCGTTCCCTTGGTGCTAGATGAACGAACGTCTCTCCACTTGCTCAGTTCTGAGAGATAAGTGTGTGTGAAAGCCTTCCTTCACCTAGCTTGTTGGGAACACAAAGTTTCTTTTCAGTTGGCAACTGCATTCAATACATATATATGGGAGGTAGAAGTTCCAACTCGGTTTTACAGTAAAATCTGCAGGAACTTCAAACCGGCACTAGGAAACAGATGGAGAAAGCAGAGAAATATTGTCTCCTGCAACCCGTTCCCTTGGTGCTAGATGAACGAACGTCTCTCCACTTGCTCAGTTCTGAGAGATAATTGTGTGTGAAAGCCGTCCTTCACCTAGCTTGTTGGGAACACAAAGTTTCTTTTCAGTTGCAAACTCCATTCCATACATATATATGAGGAGGTAGAAGCTCCAACACGGTTTTACAGTGAAAACTGCAGGAACTTTAAACCGGCAGTAGGAAACAGACTGAGAAGGCAGAGAAAAAGTGTCTCCTGCAACCCTTTCCCTTGGTGCTAGATGAACGAACGTCTCTGAACTTGCTCAGTTCTGAGAGATAAGTGTGTGTGAAAGCCGTCCTTCACCTAGCTTGTTGGGAACACAAAGTTTCTTTTCAGTTGCAAACTCCATTCCATACATATATATGGGGAGGTACTAGCTCCAACTCGGTTTTACAGTGAAAACTGCAGGAACTTCAAACCGGCACTAGGAAACAGACTAAGAAAGCAGAGAAAAAGTGTCTCCTGCAACCCGTTCCCTTGGTGCTAGATGAACGAACGTCTCTCCACTTGCTCAGTTCTGAGAGATATGTGTGTGTGAAAGCCGTTCTTCACCTAGCTTGTTGGGGACACAAAGTTTCTTTTCAGTTGCAAACTCCATTCCATACATATATATGGGGAGGTACAAGCTCCAACACGGTTTTACAGTGAAAACTGCAGGAACTTCAAACCGGCACTAGGAAACAGACTGAGAAAGCAGAGAAATAGTGTCTCCTGCAACCCGTTCCCTTGGTGCTAGATGAACGAACGTCTCTCCACTTGCTCAGTTCTGAGAGATAAGTGTGTGTGAAAGCCGTTCTTCACCTAGCTTGTTGGGGACACAAAGTTTCTTTTCAGTTGCAAACTCCATTCCATACATATATATGGGGAGGTACAAGCTCCAACACGGTTTTACAGTGAAAACTGCAGGAACTTCAAACCGGCACTAGGAAACAGACTGAGAATGCAGAGAAATAGTGTCTCCTGCAACCCGTTCCCTTGGTGCTAGATGAACGAACGTCTCTCCACTTGCTCAGTTCTGAGAGGAATGTGTGTGTGAAAGCCGTCCTTCACCTAGCTTGTTGGGAACACAAAGTTTCTTTTCAGTTGCAAACTCCATTCCATACATATATATGGGGAGGTACTAGCTCCAACTCGGTTTTACAATGAAAACTGCAGGAACTTCAAACCGGCACTAGGAAACATACTGAGAAAGCAGAGAAAAAGTGTCTCCTGCAACCCGTTCCCTTGGTGCTAGATGAACGAAGGTCTCTCCTCTTCCTCAGTTCTGAGAGATAAGTGTGTGTGAAAGCCGTCCTTCACCTAGCTTGTTGGGAACACAAAGTTTCTTTTCAGTTGCAAACTCCATTCCATACATATATATGGGGAGGTACAAGCTCCAACTCCGTTTTACAGAGAAAACTGCAGGAACTTCAAACCGGCACTAGGAAACAGACTGAGAAAGCAGAGAAAAAGTGTCTCCTGCAACCCGTTCCCTTGGTGCTAGATGAACGAACGTCTCTCCACTTGCTCAGTTCTGAGAGATAAGTGTGTGTGAAAGCCGTCCTTCACCTAGCTTGTTGGGAACACAAAGTTTTTTTTCAGTTGGCAACTCCATTCCATACATATATATGGGGAGGTAGAAGTTCCAACACGGTTTTACAGTGAAAACTGCAGGAACTTCAAACCGGCACTAGGAAACAGACTGAGAAAGCAGAGAAAAAGTGTCTCCTGAAACCCGTTCCCTTGGTGCTAGATGAACGAACGTCTCTCCACTTGCTCAGTTCTGAGAGATAAGTGTGTGTGAAAGCCGTCCTTCACCTAGCTTGTTGGGAACACAAAGTTTCTTTTCAGTTGCAAACTCCATTCCATACATATATATGGGGAGGTACAAGCTCCAACACGGTTTTACAGTGAAAACTGCAGGAAATTCAAACCGGCACTAGGAAACAGACTGAGAATGCAGAGAAAAAGTGTCTCCTGCAACCCGTTCCCTTGGTGCTAGATGAACGAACGTCTCTCCACTTGCTCAGTTCTGAGAGATAAGTGTGTGTGAAAGCAGTCCTTCACCTAGCTTGTTGGGAACACAAAGTTTCTTTTCAGTTGGCAACTCCATTCAATACATATATATGGGAGGTAGAAGTTCCAACTCGGTTTTACAGTAAAATCTGCAGGAACTTCAAACCGGCACTAGGAAACAGACGGAGAAAGCAGAGAAAAATTGTCTCCTGCAACCCGTTCCCTTGGTGCTAGATGAACGAACGTCTCTCCACTTGCTCAGTTCTGAGAGATAAGTGTGTGTGAAAGCCGTCCTTCACCTAGCTTGTTGGGAACACAAAGATTTTTTTCAGTTGGCAACTTCATTCCATACATATATATGGGGAGGTAGAAGTTCCAACACGGTTTTACAGTGAAAACTGCAGGAACTTCAAACCGGCACTAGGAAACAGACTGAGAAAGCAGAGAAAAAGTGTCTCCTGCAACCCGTTCCCTTGGTGCTAGATGAACGAACGTCTCTCCACTTGCTCAGTTCTGAGAGATAAGTGTGTGTGAAAGCCGTCCTTCACCTAGCTTGTTGGGAACACAAAGTTTCTTTTCAGTTGCAAACTCCATTCCATACATATACATGAGGAGGTAGAAGCTCCAACACGGTTTTACAGTGAAAACTGCAGGAACTTTAAACCGGCAGTAGGAAACAGACTGAGAAGGCAGAGAAAAATTGTCTCCTGCAACCCTTTCCCTTGGTGCTAGATGAACGAACGTCTCTCCACTTGCTCAGTTCTGAGAGATAAGTGTGTGTGAAAGCCGTCCTTCACCTAGCTTGTTGGGAACACAAAGTTTCTTTTCAGTTGGCAACTACATTCAATACATATATATGGGGAGTTGCTAGCTCAAACTCGGTTTTACAGTGAAAACTGCAGGAACTTCAAACCGGCACTAGGAAACAGACTGAGAAAGCAGAGAAAAAGTGTCTCCTGCAACCCGTTCCCTTGGTGCTAGATGAACGAACATCTCTCCACTTGCTCAGTTCTGAGAGATAAGTGTGTGTGAAAGCCGTCCTTCACCTAGTTTGTTGGGGACACAAAGTTTCTTTTCAGTTGCAAACTCCATTCCATACATATATATGGGGAGGTAGAAGCTCCAACACGGTTTTACAGTGAAAACTGCAGGAACTTAAAACCGGCACTAGGAAACAGACTGAGAAAGCAGAGAAAAAGTGTCTCCTGTAACCGTTCCCTTGGTGCTAGATGAACGAACGTCTCTCCACTTGCTCAGTTCTGAGAGGAAAGTGTGTGTGAAAGCCGTACTTCACCTAACTTGTTGGGAACACAAAGTTTCTTTTCAGTTGCAAACTCCATTGCATACATATATATGGGGAGGTACAAGCTCCAACACGGTTTTACAGTGAAAACTGCAGGAACTTCAAATCGGCACTAGGAAACAGACTGAGAAAGCAGAGAAAAAGTGTCTCCTGCAACCCGTTCCCTCGGTGCTAGATGAACGAACGTCTCTCCACTTGCTCAGTTCTGAGTGATAAGTGTGTGTGAAAGCCGTTCTTCACCTAGCTTGTTGGAACACAAAGTTTCTTTTCATTTGCAAACTCCATTCCATACATATATATGGGGAGGTACAAGCTCCAACACGGTTTTACAGTGAAAACTGCAGGAACTCCAAACCGGCACTAGGAAACAGACTGAGAAAGCAGAGAAAAAGTGTCTCCTGCAACCCGTTCCCTTGGTGCTAGATGAACGAACGTCTCTCCACTTGCTCAGTTCTGAGAGATAAGTGTGTGTGAAAGCAGTCCTTCACCTAGATTTTTGGGAACACAAAGTTTCTTTTCAGTTGCAAACTCCATTCCATACATATATATGGGGAGGTAGAAGTTCCAACACGGTTTTACAGTGAAAACTGCAGGAACTTCAAACCGGCACTAGGAAACAGACTGAGAAAGCAGAGAAAAAGTGTCTCCTGCAACCCGTTCCCTTGGTGCTAGATGAACGAACGTCTCTCCACTTGCTCAGTTCTGAGAGATAAGTGTGTGTGAAAGCTGTCCTTCACCTAGCTTGTTGGGAACACAAAGTTTCTTTTCAGTTGCAAACTCCATTCCATACATATATATGGGGAGGTACAAGCTCCAACACGGTTTTACAGTGAAAACTGCAGGAACTTCAAACCGGCACTAGGAAACAGACTGAGAAAGCAGAGAAAAAGTGTCTCCTGCAACCCTTTCTCTCGGTGCTAGATGAACGAACGTCTCTCCACTTGCTCAGTTCTGAGAGATAAGTGTGTGTGAAAGCCGTTCTTCACCTAGCTTGTTGGGAACACAAAGTTTCTTTTCAGTTGCAAACTCCATTCCATACATATATATGGGGAGGTACAAGCTCCAACACGGTTTTACAGTGAAAACTGCAGGAACTTCAAACCGGCACTAGGAAACAGACTGAGAAAGCAGAGAAAAAGTGTCTCCTGCAACCCGTTCCCTTGGTGCTAGATGAACGAACGTCTCTCCACATGCTCAGTTCTGAGAGATAAGTGTGTGTGAAAGCCGTCCTTCACCTAGCTTGTTGGGAACACAAAGTTTCTTTTCAGTTGCAAACTCCATTCCATACATATATATGGGGAGGTACTAGCTCCAACTCGGTTTTACAATGAAAACTGCAGGAACTTCAAACCGGCACTAGGAAACATACTGAGAAAGCAGAGAAAAAGTGTCCCCTGCAACGCGTTCCCTTGGTGCTAGATGAACGAACGTCTCTCCACTTGCTCAGTTCTGAGAGATAAGTGTGTGTGAAAGCCGTACTTCACCTAGCTTGTTGGGAACACAAAGTTTTTTTTCAGTTGGCAACTCCATTCCATACATATATATGGGGAGGTAGAAGTTCCAACACGGTTTTACAGTGAAAACTGCAGGAACTTCAAACCGGCACTAGGAAACAGACTGAGAAAGCAGAGAAAAAGTGTCTCCTGAAATCCATTCCCTTGGTGCTAGATGAACGAACGTCTCTCCACTTGCTCAGTTCTGAGAGATAAGTGTGTGTGAAAGCCGTTCTTCACCTAGCTTGTTGGGAACACAAAGTTTCTTTTCAGTTGCAAACTCCATTCCATACATATATATGGGGAGGTCGAAGCTCCAACACGGTTTTACAGTGAAAACTGCAGGAATTTCAAACCGGCACTAGGAAACAGACTGAGAAAGCAGAGAAAAAGTGTCTCCTGCAACCCGTTCCCTTGGTGCTAGATGAACGAACGTCTCTCCACTTGCTCAGTTCTGAGAGATAAGTGTGTGTGAAAGCCGCCCTTCAACTAGCTTGTTGGGAACACAAAGTTTCTTTTCAGTTGCAAACTCCATTCCATACATATATATGGGGAGGTACAAGCTCCAACTCCGTTTTACAGAGAAAACTGCAGGAACTTCAAACCGGCACTAGGAAACAGACTGAGAAAGCAGAGAAAAAGTGTCTCCTGCAACGCGTTCCCTTGGTGCTAGATGAACGAACGTCTCTCCCCTTGCTCAGTTCTGAGAGATAAGTGTGTGTGAAAGCCGTCCTTCACCTAGCTTGTTGGGAACACAAAGTTTTTTTTCAGTTGGCAACTCCATTCCATACATATATATGGGGAGGTAGAAGTTCCAACACGGTTTTACAGTGAAAACTGCAGGAACTTCAAACCGGCACTAGGAAACAGACTGAGAAAGCAGAGAAAAAGTGTCTCCTGAAACCCGTTCCCTTGGTGCTAGATGAACGAACGTCTCTCCACTTGCTCAGTTCTGAGAGATAAGTGTGTGTGAAAGCCGTCCTTCACCTAGCTTGTTGGGAACACAAAGTTTCTTTTCAGTTGCAAACTCCATTCCATACATATATATGGGGAGGTACAAGCTCCAACACGGTTTTACAGTGAAAACTGCAGGAAATTCAAACCGGCACTAGGAAACAGACTGAGAATGCAGAGAAAAAGTGTCTCCTGCAACCCGTTCCCTTGGTGCTAGATGAACGAACGTCTCTCCACTTGCTCAGTTCTGAGAGATAAGTGTGTGTGAAAGCAGTCCTTCACCTAGCTTGTTGGGAACACAAAGTTTCTTTTCAGTTGGCAACTCCATTCAATACATATATATGGGAGGTAGAAGTTCCAACTCGGTTTTACAGTAAAATCTGCAGGAACTTCAAACCGGCACTAGGAAACAGACTGAGAAAGCAGAGAAAAATTGTCTCCTGCAACCCGTTCCCTTGGTGCTAGATGAACGAACGTCTCTCCACTTGCTCAGTTCTGAGAGATAAGTGTGTGTGAAAGCCGTCCTTCACCTAGCTTGTTGGGAACACAAAGATTTTTTTCAGTTGGCAACTTCATTCCATACATATATATGGGGAGGTAGAAGTTCCAACATGGTTTTACAGTGAAAACTGCAGGAACTTCAAACCGGCACTAGGAAACAGACTGAGAAAGCAGAGAAAAAGTGTCTCCTGCAACCCGTTCCCTTGGTGCTAGATGAACGAACGTCTCTCCACTTGCTCAGTTCTGAGAGATAAGTGTGTGTGAAAGCCGTCCTTCACCTAGCTTGTTGGGAACACAAAGTTTCTTTTCAGTTGCAAACTCCATTCCATACATATACATGAGGAGGTAGAAGCTCCAACACGGTTTTACAGTGAAAACTGCAGGAACTTTAAACCTTCAGTAGGAAACAGACTGAGAAGGCAGAGAAAAATTGTCTCCTGCAACCCTTTCCCTTGGTGCTAGATGAACGAACGTCTCTCCACTTGCTCAGTTCTGAGAGATAAGTGTGTGTGAAAGCCGTCCTTCACCTAGCTTGTTGGGAACACAAAGTTTCTTTTCAGTTGGCAACTACATTCAATACATATATATGGGGAGTTGCTAGCTCAAACTCGGTTTTACAGTGAAAACTGCAGGAACTTCAAACCGGCACTAGGAAACAGACTGAGAAAGCAGAGAAAAAGTGTCTCCTGCAACCCGTTCCCTTGGTGCTAGATGAACGAACATCTCTCCACTTGCTCAGTTCTGAGAGATAAGTGTGTGTGAAAGCCGTCCTTCACCTAGTTTGTTGGGGACACAAAGTTTCTTTTCAGTTGCAAACTCCATTCCATACATATATATGGGGAGGTAGAAGCTCCAACACGGTTTTACAGTGAAAACTGCAGGAACTTAAAACCGGCACTAGGAAACAGACTGAGAAAGCAGAGAAAAAGTGTCTCCTGTAACCGTTCCCTTGGTGCTAGATGAACGAACGTCTCTCCACTTGCTCAGTTCTGAGAGGAAAGTGTGTGTGAAAGCCGTACTTCACCTAACTTGTTGGGAACACAAAGTTTCTTTTCAGTTGCAAACTCCATTGCATACATATATATGGGGAGGTACAAGCTCCAACACGGTTTTACAGTGAAAACTGCAGGAACTTCAAATCGGCACTAGGAAACAGACTGAGAAAGCAGAGAAAAAGTGTCTCCTGCAACCCGTTCCCTCGGTGCTAGATGAACGAACGTCTCTCCACTTGCTCAGTTCTGAGTGATAAGTGTGTGTGAAAGCCGTTCTTCACCTAGCTTGTTGGAACACAAAGTTTCTTTTCATTTGCAAACTCCATTCCATACATATATATGGGGAGGTACAAGCTCCAACACGGTTTTACAGTGAAAACTGCAGGAACTCCAAACCGGCACTAGGAAACAGACTGAGAAAGCAGAGAAAAAGTGTCTCCTGCAACCCGTTCCCTTGGTGCTAGATGAACGAACGTCTCTCCACATGCTCAGTTCTGAGAGATAAGTGTGTGTGAAAGCTGTCCTTCACGTAGCTTGTTGGGAACACAAAGTTTCTTTTCAGTTGCAAACTCCATTCCATACATATATATGGGGAGGTACAAGCTCCAACACGGTTTTACAGTGAAAACTGCAGGAACTTCAAACCGGCACTAGGAAACAGACTGAGAAAGCAGAGAAAAAGTGTCTCCTGCAACCCGTTCCCTCGGTGCTAGATGAACGAACGTCTCTCCACATGCTCAGTTCTGAGAGATAAGTGTGTGTGAAAGCCGTCCTTCACCTAGCTTGTTGGGAACACAAAGTTTCTTTTCAGTTGCAAACTCCATTCCATACATATATATGGGGAGGTACTAGCTCCAACTCGGTTTTACAATGAAAACTGCAGGAACTTCAAACCGGCACTAGGAAACATACTGAGAAAGCAGAGAAAAAGTGTCTCCTGCAACCCGTTCCCTTGGTGCTAGATGAACGAAGGTCTCTCCTCTTCCTCAGTTCTGAGAGATAAGTGTGTGTGAAAGCAGTCCTTCACCTAGATTTTTGGGAACACAAAGTTTCTTTTCAGTTGCAAACTCCATTCCATACATATATATGGGGAGGTACTATGTCCAACTCGGTTTTACAGTGAAAACTGCAGGAACTTCAAACCGGCACTAGGAAACAGACTGAGAAAGCAAAGAAAAAGTGTCTCCTGCAACCCGTTCCCTTGGTGCTAGATGAACGAACGTCTCTCCACTTGCTCAGTTCTGAGAGATAAGTGTGTGTGAAAGCTGTCCTTCACCTAGCTTGTTGGGAACACAAAGTTTCTTTTCAGTTGCAAACTCCATTCCATACATATATATGGGGAGGTACAAGCTCCAACACGGTTTTACAGTGAAAACTGCAGGAACTTCAAACCGGCACTAGGAAACAGACTGAGAAAGCAGAGAAAAAGTGTCTCCTGCAACCCTTTCTCTCGGTGCTAGATGAACGAACGTCTCTCCACTTGCTCAGTTCTGAGAGATAAGTGTGTGTGAAAGCCGTTCTTCACCTAGCTTGTTGGGAACACAAAGTTTCTTTTCAGTTGCAAACTCCATTCCATACATATATATGGGGAGGTACAAGCTCCAACACGGTTTTACAGTGAAAACTGCAGGAACTTCAAACCGGCACTAGGAAACAGACTGAGAAAGCAGAGAAAAAGTGTCTCCTGCAACCCGTTCCCTTGGTGCTAGATGAACGAACGTCTCTCCACATGCTCAGTTCTGAGAGATAAGTGTGTGTGAAAGCCGTCCTTCACCTAGCTTGTTGGGAACACAAAGTTTCTTTTCAGTTGCAAACTCCATTCCATACATATATATGGGGAGGTACTAGCTCCAACTCGGTTTTACAATGAAAACTGCAGGAACTTCAAACCGGCACTAGGAAACATACTGAGAAAGCAGAGAAAAAGTGTCCCCTGCAACGCGTTCCCTTGGTGCTAGATGAACGAACGTCTCTCCACTTGCTCAGTTCTGAGAGATAAGTGTGTGTGAAAGCCGTACTTCACCTAGCTTGTTGGGAACACAAAGTTTTTTTTCAGTTGGCAACTCCATTCCATACATATATATGGGGAGGTAGAAGTTCCAACACGGTTTTACAGTGAAAACTGCAGGAACTTCAAACCGGCACTAGGAAACAGACTGAGAAAGCAGAGAAAAAGTGTCTCCTGAAATCCATTCCCTCGGTGCTAGATGAACGAACGTCTCTCCACTTGCTCAGTTCTGAGAGATAAGTGTGTGTGAAAGCCGTTCTTCACCTAGCTTGTTGGGAACACAAAGTTTCTTTTCAGTTGCAAACTCCATTCCATACATATATATGGGGAGGTCGAAGCTCCAACACGGTTTTACAGTGAAAACTGCAGGAACTTCAAACCGGCACTAGGAAACAGACTGAGAAAGCAGAGAAAAAGTGTCTCCTGCAACCCGTTCCCTTGGTGCTAGATGAACGAACGTCTCTCCACTTGCTCAGTTCTGAGAGATAAGTGTGTGTGAAAGCCGCCCTTCAACTAGCTTGTTGGGAACACAAAGTTTCTTTTCAGTTGCAAACTCCATTCCATACATATATATGAGGAGGTAGAAGCTCCAACACGGTTTTACAGTGAAAACTGCAGGAAATTTAAACCGGCAGTAGGAAACAGACTGAGAAGGTAGAGAAAAAGTGTCTCCTGCAACCCTTTCCCTTTGTGCTAGATGAACGAACGTCTCTCCACTTGCTCAGTTCTGAGAGATAAGTGTGTGTGAAAGCCGTCCTTCACCTAGCTTGTTGGGAACACAAAGTTTCTTTTCAGTTGCAAACTCCATTCCATACATATATATGGGGAGGTACTAGCTCCAACTCCGTTTTACAGTGAAAACTGCAGGAACTTCAAACCGGCACTAGGAAACAGACTGAGAAAGCAGAGAAAAAGTGTCTCCTGCAACCCTTTCCCTTGGTGCTAGATGAACGAACGTCTCTCCCCTTGCTCAGTTCTGAGAGATAAGTGTGTGTGAAAGCGGTCCTTCACCTAGCTTGTTGGGAACAGAAAGTTTCTTTTCAGTTGCAAACTCCATTCCATATATATATATGGGGAGGTACTAGCTCCAACTCCGTTTTACAGTGAAAACTGCAGGAACTTCAAACCGGCACTAGGAAACAGACTGAGAAAGCAGAGAAAAAGTGTCTCCTGCAACCCGTTCCCTTGGTGCTAGATGAACGAACGTCTCTCCACTTGCTCAGTTCTGAGAGATAAGTGTGTGTGAAAGCCGTCCTTCACCTAGTTTGTTGGGAACACAAAGTTTCTTTTCAGTTGCAAACTCCATTCCATACATATATATGGGGAGGTACTAGCTCCAACTCGGTTTTACAGTGAAAACTGCAGGAACTTCAAACCGGCACTAGGAAACAGACTGAGAAAGCAGAGAAATAGTGTCTCCTGCAACCCGTTCCCTTGGTGCTAGATGAACGAACGTCTCTCCACTTGCTCAGTTCTGAGAGATAAGTGTGTGTGAAAGACGTCCTTCACCTAGCTTGTGGGGAACACAAAGTTTCTTTTCAGTTGGCAACTACATTCAATACATATATATGGGAGGTAGAAGTTCCAACTCGGTTTTACAGTAAAAACTGCAGGAACTTCAAACGGGCACTAGGAAACAGACGGAGAAAGCAGAGAAAAATTGTCTCCTGCAACCCGTTCCCTTGGTGCTAGATGAACGAACGTCTCTCCACTTGCTCATTTCTGAGAGATAAGTGTGTGTGAAAGCCGTCCTTCACCTAGCTTGTTGGGAACACAAAGTTTTTTTTCAGTAGGCAACTTCATTCCATACATATATATGGGGAGGTAGAAGTTCCAACACGGTTTTACAGTGAAAACTGCAGGAACTTTAAACTGGCAGTAGGAAACAGACTGAGAAGGCAGAGAAAAAGTGTCTCCTGCAACCCTTTCGCTTGGTGCTAGATGAAAGAACGTCTCTCCACTTGCTCAGTTCTGAGAGATAAGTGTGTGTGAAAGCCGTCCTTCACCTAGCTTGTTGGGAACACAAAGTTTCTTTTCAGTTGCAAACTCCATTCCATACATTTATATGGGGAGGTACTAGCTCCAACTCGGTTTTACAGTGAAAACTGCAGGAACTTCAAACCGGCACTAGGAAACAGACTGAGAAAGCAGAGAAAAGTGTCTCCTGCAACCCTTTCCCTTGGTGCTAGATGAACGAACGTCTCTCCACTTGCTCAGTTCTGAGAGATAAGTGTGTGTGAAAGCCGTCCTTCACCTGGTTTTTTGGGAACACAAAGTTTCTTTTCAGTTGCAAACTCCATTCCATACATATATATGGGGAGGTACTAGCTCCAACTCGGTTTTACAGTGAAAACTGCAGGAACTTCAAACCGGCACTAGGAAACAGACTGAGAAAGCAGAGAAATAGTGTCTCCTGCAACCCGTTCCCTTGGTGCTAGATGAACGAACGTCTCTCCACTTGCTCAGTTCTGAGAGATAAGTGTGTGTGAAAGCCGTCCTTCACCTAGCTTGTTGGGAACACAAAGTTTCTTTTCAGTTGGCAACTACATTCAATACATATATATGGGAGGTAGAAGTTCCAACTCGGTTTTACAGTAAAAACTGCAGGAACTTCAAACCGGCACTAGGAAACAGACTGAGAAAGCAGAGAAAAATTGTCTCCTGCAACCCGTTCCCTTGGTGCTAGATGAACGAACGTCTCTCCACTTGCTCAGTTCTGAGAGATAAGTGTGTGTGAAAGCCGTCCTTCACCTAGCTTGTTGGGAACACAAAGTTTTTTTTCAGTTGGCAACTTCATTCCATACATATATATGGGGAGGTAGAAGTTCCAACACAGTTTTACAGTGAAAACTGCAGGAACTTCAAACCGGCACTAGGAAACAGACTGAGAAAGCAGAGAAAAAGTGTCTCCTGCAAACCGTTCCCTTGGTGCTAGATGAACGAACGTCTCTCCACTTGCTCAGTTCTGAGATATAAGTGTGTGTGAAAGCCGTCCTTCACCTAGCTTGTTGGGAACACAAAGTTTCTTTTCAGTTGCAAACTCCATTCCATACATATATGGGGAGGTACTAGCTCCAACTCGGTTTTACAGTGAAAACTGCAGGAACTTCAAACCGGCACTAGGAAACAGACTGAGAAAGCAGAGAAAAAGTGTCTCCTGCAACCCTTTCCCTTGGTGCTAGATGAACGAAAGTCTCTCCACTTGCTCAGTTCTGAGACATAAGTGTGTGTGAAAGCCGTCCTTCACCTAGCTTGTTGGGAACACAAAGTTTCTTTTCAGTTGCAAACTCCATTCCATACATATATATTGGGAGGTAGAAGCTCCAACACGGTTTTACAGTGAAAACTGCAGGAACTTCAAACCGGCACTAGGAAACAGACTGAGAAAGCAGAGAAAAAGTGTCTCCTACAACCCGTTCCCTTGGTGCTAGATGAACGAACGTCTCTCCACTTGCTCAGTTCTGAGAGATAAGTGTGTGTGAAAGCCGTCCTTCACCTAGCTTGTTGGGAACACAAAGTTTCTTTTCAGTTGCAAACTCCATTCCATACATATATGGGGAGGTACTAGCTCCAACTCGGTTTTACAGTGAAAACTGCAGGAACTTCAAACCGGCACTAGGAAACAGACTGAGAAAGCAGAGAAAAAGTGTCTCCTGCAACCCTTTCCCTTGGTGCTAGATGAACGAAAGTCTCTCCACTTGCTCAGTTCTGAGACATAAGTGTGTGTGAAAGCCGTCCTTCACCTAGCTTGTTGGGAACACAAAGTTTCTTTTCAGTTGCAAACTCCATTCCATACATATATATTGGGAGGTAGAAGCTCCAACACGGTTTTACAGTGAAAACTGCAGGAACTTCAAACCGGCACTAGGAAACAGACTGAGAAAGCAGAGAAAAAGTGTCTCCTACAACCCGTTCCCTTGGTGCTAGATGAACGAACGTCTCTCCACTTGCTCAGTTCTGAGAGATAAGTGTGTGTGAAAGCCGTCCTTCACCTAGCTTGTTGGGAACACAAAGTTTCTTTTCAGTTGCAAACTCCATTCCATACATATATATTGGGAGGTAGAAGCTCCAACACGGTTTTACAGTGAAAACTGCAGGAACTTCAAACCGGCACTAGGAAACAGACTGAGAAAGCAGAGAAAAAGTGTCTCCTGCAACCCGTTCCCTTGGTGCTAGATGAACGAACGTCTCTCCACTTGCTCAGTTCTGAGAGATAAGTGTGTGTGAAAGCCGTCCTTCACCTAGCTTGTTGGGAACACAAAGTTTCTTTTCAGTTGCAAACTCCATTCCATACATATATATGGGGAGGTACTAGCTCCAACTCGGTTTTACAGTGAAAACTGCAGGAACATCAAACCGGCACTAGGAAACAGACTGAGAAAGCAGAGAAAAAGTGTCTCCTGCAACCCGTTCCCTTGGTGCTAGATGAACGATCGTCTCTCCACTTGCTCAGTTCTGAGAGATAAGTGTGTGTGAAAGCCGTCCTTCACCTAGCTTGTTGGGAACACAAAGTTTCTTTTCAGTTGCAAACTCCATTCCATACATATATATGGGGAGGTACTAGCTCCAACTCGGTTTGACAGTGAAAACTGCAGGAACTTCAAACCGGCACTAGGAAACAGACTGAGAAAGCAGAGAAGAAGTGTCTCCTGCAACCCGTTCCCTTGGTGCTAGATGAACGAACGTCTCTCCACTTGCTCAGTTCTGAGAGATAAGTGTGTGTGAAAGCCGTTCTTCACCTAGCTTGTTGGGAACAAAAGTTTCTTTTCAGTTGCTAACTCCATTCCATACATATATATGGGGAGGTACAAGCTCCAACTCGATTTTACAGTGAAAACTGCAGGAACATCAAACCTGCACTAGGAAACAGACTGAGAAAGCAGAGAAAAAGTGTCTCCTGCAACCCGTTCCCTTGGTGCTAGATGAACGAACGTCTCTCCACTTGCTCATTTCTGAGAGATAAGTGTGTGTGAAAGCCGTCCTTCACCTAGCTTGTTGGGAACACAAAGTTTTTTTTCAGTAGGCAACTTCATTCCATACATATATATGGGGAGGTAGAAGTTCCAACACGGTTTTACAGTGAAAACTGCAGGAACTTTAAACTGGCAGTAGGAAACAGACTGAGAAGGCAGAGAAAAAGTGTCTCCTGCAACCCTTTCGCTTGGTGCTAGATGAAAGAACGTCTCTCCACTTGCTCAGTTCTGAGAGATAAGTGTGTGTGAAAGCCGTCCTTCACCTAGCTTGTTGGGAACACAAAGTTTCTTTTCAGTTGCAAACTCCATTCCATACATTTATATGGGGAGGTACTAGCTCCAACTCGGTTTTACAGTGAAAACTGCAGGAACTTCAAACCGGCACTAGGAAACAGACTGAGAAAGCAGAGAAAAGTGTCTCCTGCAACCCTTTCCCTTGGTGCTAGATGAACGAACGTCTCTCCACTTGCTCAGTTCTGAGAGATAATTGTGTGTGAAAGCCGTCCTTCACTTAGCTTGTTGGGAACACAAAGTTTCTTTTCAGTTGCAAACTCTATTCCATACATATATACGGGGAGGTACTAGCTCCAACTCCGTTTTACAGTGAAAACTGCAGGAACTTCAAACCGGCACTAGGAAACAGACTGAGAAAGCAGAGAAAAAGTGTCTCCTGCAACCCGTTCCCTTGGTGCTAGATGAACGAACGTCTCTCCACTTGCTCAGTTCTGAGAGATAAGTGTGTGTGAAAGCCGTCCTTCACCTGGTTTTTTGGGAACACAAAGTTTCTTTTCAGTTGCAAACTCCATTCCATACATATATATGGGGAGGTACTAGCTCCAACTCGGTTTTACAGTGAAAACTGCAGGAACTTCAAACCGGCACTAGGAAACAGACTGAGAAAGCAGAGAAATAGTGTCTCCTGCAACCAGTTCCCTTGGTGCTAGATGAACGAACGTCTCTCCACTTGCTCAGTTCTGAGAGATAAGTGTGTGTGAAAGCCGTCCTTCACCTAGCTTGTTGGGAACACAAAGTTTCTTTTCAGTTGGCAACTACATTCAATACATATATATGGGAGGTAGAAGTTCCAACTCGGTTTTACAGTAAAAACTGCAGGAACTTCAAACCGGCACTAGGAAACAGACTGAGAAAGCAGAGAAAAATTGTCTCCTGCAACCCGTTCCCTTGGTGCTAGATGAACGAACGTCTCTCCACTTGCTCAGTTCTGAGAGATAAGTGTGTGTGAAAGCCGTCCTTCACCTAGCTTGTTGGGAACACAAAGTTTTTTTTCAGTTGGCAACTTCATTCCATACATATATATGGGGAGGTAGAAGTTCCAACACAGTTTTACAGTGAAAACTGCAGGAACTTCAAACCGGCACTAGGAAACAGACTGAGAAAGCAGAGAAAAAGTGTCTCCTGCAAACCGTTCCCTTGGTGCTAGATGAACGAACGTCTCTCCACTTGCTCAGTTCTGAGATATAAGTGTGTGTGAAAGCCGTCCTTCACCTAGCTTGTTGGGAACACAAAGTTTCTTTTCAGTTGCAAACTCCATTCCATACATATATGGGGAGGTACTAGCTCCAACTCGGTTTTACAGTGAAAACTGCAGGAACTTCAAACCGGCACTAGGAAACAGACTGAGAAAGCAGAGAAAAAGTGTCTCCTGCAACCCTTTCCCTTGGTGCTAGATGAACGAAAGTCTCTCCACTTGCTCAGTTCTGAGACATAAGTGTGTGTGAAAGCCGTCCTTCACCTAGCTTGTTGGGAACACAAAGTTTCTTTTCAGTTGCAAACTCCATTCCATACATATATATTGGGAGGTAGAAGCTCCAACACGGTTTTACAGTGAAAACTGCAGGAACTTCAAACCGGCACTAGGAAACAGACTGAGAAAGCAGAGAAAAAGTGTCTCCTACAACCCGTTCCCTTGGTGCTAGATGAACGAACGTCT
Source organism: Camelus dromedarius (assembly GCF_036321535.1). Classification (NCBI taxonomy): domain Eukaryota; kingdom Metazoa; phylum Chordata; class Mammalia; order Artiodactyla; family Camelidae; genus Camelus; species Camelus dromedarius. The sequence goes on from NW_026989816.1 coordinate 3,157,925, forward strand.
CTCCACTTGCTCAGTTCTGAGAGATAAGTGTGTGTGAAAGCCGTCCTTCACCTAGCTTGTTGGGAACACAAAGTTTCTTTTCAGTTGCAAACTCCATTCCATACATATATATTGGGAGGTAGAAGCTCCAACACGGTTTTACAGTGAAAACTGCAGGAACTTCAAACCGGCACTAGGAAACAGACTGAGAAAGCAGAGAAAAAGTGTCTCCTGCAACCCGTTCCCTTGGTGCTAGATGAACGAACGTCTCTCCACTTGCTCAGTTCTGAGAGATAAGTGTGTGTGAAAGCCGTCCTTCACCTAGCTTGTTGGGAACACAAAGTTTCTTTTCAGTTGCAAACTCCATTCCATACATATATATGGGGAGGTACTAGCTCCAACTCGGTTTTACAGTGAAAACTGCAGGAACATCAAACCGGCACTAGGAAACAGACTGAGAAAGCAGAGAAAAAGTGTCTCCTGCAACCCGTTCCCTTGGTGCTAGATGAACGATCGTCTCTCCACTTGCTCAGTTCTGAGAGATAAGTGTGTGTGAAAGCCGTCCTTCACCTAGCTTGTTGGGAACACAAAGTTTCTTTTCAGTTGCAAACTCCATTCCATACATATATATGGGGAGGTACTAGCTCCAACTCGGTTTGACAGTGAAAACTGCAGGAACTTCAAACCGGCACTAGGAAACAGACTGAGAAAGCAGAGAAGAAGTGTCTCCTGCAACCCGTTCCCTTGGTGCTAGATGAACGAACGTCTCTCCACTTGCTCAGTTCTGAGAGATAAGTGTGTGTGAAAGCCGTTCTTCACCTAGCTTGTTGGGAACAAAAGTTTCTTTTCAGTTGCAAACTCCATTCCATACATATATATGGGGAGGTACAAGCTCCAACTCGATTTTACAGTGAAAACTGCAGGAACATCAAACCTGCACTAGGAAACAGACTGAGAAAGCAGAGAAAAAGTGTCTCCTGCAACCCGTTCCCTTGGTGCTAGATGAACGAACGTCTCTCCACTTGCTCAGTTCTGAGAGATAAGTGTGTGTGAAAGCCGTTCTTCACCTAGCTTGTTGGGAACAAAAGTTTCTTTTCAGTTGCAAACTCCATTCCATATATATATATGGGGAGGTAGAAGCTCCAAATCGGTATTACGGTGAAAACTGCAGGAACTTCAAACCGGCACTAGGAAACAGACTGAGAAAGCAGAGAAAAAGTGTCTCCTGCAACCCGTTCCCTTGGTGCTAGATGAACGAACGTCTCTCCACTTGCTCAGTTCTGAGAGATAAGTGTGTGTGAAAGCCGCCCTTCAACTAGCTTGCTGGGAACACAACGTTTCTTTTCAGTTGCAAACTCCATTCCATACATATATATGGGGAGGTACTAGCTCCAACTCGGTTTGACAGTGAAAACTGCAGGAACTTCAAACCGGCACTAGGAAACAGACTGAGAAAGCAGAGAAAAAGTGTCTCCTGCAACACGTTTCCTTGGTGCTAGATAAACGATCGTCTCTCCACTTGCTCAGTTCTGAGAGATAAGTGTGTGTGAAAGCCGTTCTTCACCTAGCTTGTTGGGAACAAAAGTTTCTTTTCAGTTGCAAACTCCATTCCATATATATATATGGGGAGGTAGAAGCTCCAAATCGGTATTACAGTGAAAACTGCAGGAACTTCAAACCGGCACTAGGAAAGAGACTGAGAAATCAGAGAAAAAGTGTCACCTGCAACCCGTTCCCTTGGTGCTAGATGAACGAACGTCTCTCCACTTGCTCAGTTCTGAGAGATAAGTGTGTGTGAAAGCCGCCCTTCAACTAGCTTGCTGGGAACACAAAGTTTCTTTTCAGTTGCAAACTCCATTCCATACATATATATGGGGAGGTACAAGCTCCAACTCGATTTTACAGTGAAAACTGCAGGAACTTCAAACCGGCACTAGGAAACAGACTGAGAAAGCAGAGAAAAAGTGTCTCCTGCAACCCGTTTCCTTGGTGCTAGATGAACGATCGTCTCTCCACTTGCTCAGTTCTGAGAGGAATGTGTGTGTGAAAGCCGTCCTTCACCTAGCTTGTTGGGAACACAAAGTTTCTTTTCAGTTGCAAACTCCATTCCATACATATATATGGGGAGGTACTAGCTCCAACTCGGTTTGACAGTGAAAACTGCAGGAACTTCAAACCGGCACTAGGAAACAGACTGAGAAAGCAGAGAAGAAGTGTCTCCTGCAACCCGTTCCCTTGGTGCTAGATGAACGAACGTCTCTCCACTTGCTCAGTTCTGAGAGATAAGTGTGTGTGAAAGCCGTTCTTCACCTAGCTTGTTGGGAACAAAAGTTTCTTTTCAGTTGCAAACTCCATTCCATATATATATATGGGGAGGTAGAAGCTCCAAATCGGTATTACAGTGAAAACTGCAGGAACTTCAAACCGGCACTAGGAAACAGACTGGGAAAGCAGAGAAAAAGTGTCTCCTGCAACCAGTTCCCTTGGTGCTAGATGAACGAACGTCTCTCCACTTGCTCAGTTCTGAGAGATAAGTGTGTGTGAAAGCCGCCCTTCAACTAGCTTGCTGGGAACACAAAGTTTCTTTTCAGTTGCAAACTCCATTCCATACATATATATGGGGAGGTACAAGCTCCAACTCGATTTTACAGTGAAAACTGCAGGAACTTCAAACCGGCACTAGGAAACAGACTGAGAAACCAGAGAAAAAGTGTCTCCTGCAACCCGTTCCCTTGGTGCTAGATGAACGAACGTCTCTCCACTTGCTCAGTTCTGAGAGATAAGTGTGTGTGAAAGCCGTTCTTCACCTAGCTTGTTGGGAACAAAAGTTTCTTTTCAGTTGCAAACTCCATTCCATATATATATATGGGGAGGTAGAAGCTCCAAATCGGTATTACGGTGAAAACTGCAGGAACTTCAAACCGGCACTAGGAAACAGACTGAGAAAGCAGAGAAAAAGTGTCTCCTGCAACCCGTTCCCTTGGTGCTAGATGAACGAACGTCTCTCCACTTGCTCAGATCTGAGAGATAAGTGTGTGTGAAAGCCGCCCTTCAACTAGCTTGCTGGGAACACAAAGTTTCTTTTCAGTTGCAAACTCCATTCCATACATATATATGGGGAGGTACTAGCTCCAACTCGGTTTGACAGTGAAAACTGCAGGAACTTCAAACCGGCACTAGGAAACAGACTGAGAAAGCAGAGAAAAAGTGTCTCCTGCAACACGTTTCCTTGGTGCTAGATAAACGATCGTCTCTCCACTTGCTCAGTTCTGAGAGATAAGTGTGTGTGAAAGCCGCCCTTCAACTAGCTTGTTGGGAACACAAATTTTCTTTTCAGTTGCAAACTCCATTCCATACATATATATGGGGAGGTACTAGCTCCAACTCGGTTTGACAGTGAAAACTGCAGGAACTTCAAACCGGCACTAGGAAACAGACTGAGAAAGCAGAGAAAAAGTGTCTCCTGCAAACCGTTTCCTTGGTGCTAGATGAACGATCGTCTCTCCACTTGCTCAGTTCTGAGAGATAAGTGTGTGTGAAAGCCGCCCTTCAACTAGCTTGCTGGGAACACAAAGTTTCTTTTCAGTTGCAAACTCCATTCCATACATATATATGGGGAGGTACAAGCTCCAACTCGATTTTACAGTGAAAACTGCAGGAACCTCAAACCGGCACTAGGAAACAGACTGAGAAAGCAGAGAAAAAGTGTCTCCTGCAACCCGTTTCCTTGGTGCTAGATGAACGAACGTCTCTCCACTTGCTCAGTTCTGAGAGATAAGTGTGTGTGAAAGCAGTCCTTCACCTAGCTTGTGGGGAACACAAAGTTTCTTTTCGGTTGGCAACTACATTCAATACATATATATGGGAGGTAGAAGTTCCAACTCGGTTTTACAGTAAAAACTGCAGGAACTTCAAACGGGCACTAGGAAACAGACGGAGAAAGCAGAGAAAAATTGTCTCCTGCAACCCGTTCCCTTGGTGCTAGATGAACGAACGTCTCTCCACTTGCTCATTTCTGAGAGATAAGTGTGTGTGAAAGCCGTCCTTCACCTAGCTTGTTGGGAACACAAAGTTTTTTTTCAGTAGGCAACTTCATTCCATACATATATATGGGGAGGTAGAAGTTCCAACACGGTTTTACACTGAAAACTGCAGGAACTTTAAACTGGCAGTAGGAAACAGACTGAGAAGGCAGAGAAATAGTGTCTCCTGCAACCCTTTCGCTTGGTGCTAGATGAACGAACGTCTCTCCACTTGCTCAGTTCTGAGAGATAAGTGTGTGTGAAAGCCGTCCTTCACCTAGCTTGTTGGGAACACAAAGTTTCTTTTCAGTTGCAAACTCCATTCCATACATTTATATGGGGAGGTACTAGCTCCAACTCGGTTTTACAGTGAAAACTGCAGGAACTTCAAACCGGCACTAGGAAACAGACTGAGAAAGCAGAGAAAAGTGTCTCCTGCAACCCTTTCCCTTGGTGCTAGATGAACGAACGTCTCTCCACTTGCTCAGTTCTGAGAGATAATTGTGTGTGAAAGCCGTCCTTCACTTAGCTTGTTGGGAACACAAAGTTTCTTTTCAGTTGCAAACTCTATTCCATACATATATACGGGGAGGTACTAGCTCCAACTCCGTTTTACAGTGAAAACTGCAGGAACTTCAAACCGGCACTAGGAAACAGACTGAGAAAGCAGAGAAAAAGTGTCTCCTGCAACCCGTTCCCTTGGTGCTAGATGAACGAACGTCTCTCCACTTGCTCAGTTCTGAGAGATAAGTGTGTGTGAAAGCCGTCCTTCACCTGGTTTTTTGGGAACACAAAGTTTCTTTTCAGTTGCAAACTCCATTCCATACATATATATGGGGAGGTACTAGCTCCAACTCGGTTTTACAGTGAAAACTGCAGGAACTTCAAACCGGCACTAGGAAACAGACTGAGAAAGCAGAGAAATAGTGTCTCCTGCAACCCGTTCCCTTGGTGCTAGATGAACGAACGTCTCTCCACTTGCTCAGTTCTGAGAGATAAGTGTGTGTGAAAGCCGTCCTTCACCTAGCTTGTTGGGAACACAAAGTTTCTTTTCAGTTGGCAACTACATTCAATACATATATATGGGAGGTAGAAGTTCCAACTCGGTTTTACAGTAAAAACTGCAGGAACTTCAAACCGGCACTAGGAAACAGACTGAGAAAGCAGAGAAAAATTGTCTCCTGCAACCCGTTCCCTTGGTGCTAGATGAACGAACGTCTCTCCACTTGCTCAGTTCTGAGAGATAAGTGTGTGTGAAAGCCGTCCTTCACCTAGCTTGTTGGGAACACAAAGTTTTTTTTCAGTAGGCAACTTCATTCCATACATATATATGGGGAGGTAGAAGTTCCAACACAGTTTTACAGTGAAAACTGCAGGAACTTCAAACCGGCACTAGGAAACAGACTGAGAAAGCAGAGAAAAAGTGTCTACTGCAAACCGTTCCCTTGGTGCTAGATGAACGAACGTCTCTCCACTTGCTCAGTTCTGAGATATAAGTGTGTGTGAAAGCCGTCCTTCACCTAGCTTGTTGGGAACACAAAGTTTCTTTTCAGTTGCAAACTCCATTCCATACATATATGGGGAGGTACTAGCTCCAACTCGGTTTTACAGTGAAAACTGCAGGAACTTCAAACCGGCACTAGGAAACAGACTGAGAAAGCAGAGAAAAAGTGTCTCCTGCAACCCTTTCCCTTGGTGCTAGATGAACGAAAGTCTCTCCACTTGCTCAGTTCTGAGACATAAGTGTGTGTGAAAGCCGTCCTTCACCTAGCTTGTTGGGAACACAAAGTTTCTTTTCAGTTGCAAACTCCATTCCATACATATATATTGGGAGGTAGAAGCTCCAACACGGTTTTACAGTGAAAACTGCAGGAACTTCAAACCGGCACTAGGAAACAGACTGAGAAAGCAGAGAAAAAGTGTCTCCTACAACCCGTTCCCTTGGTGCTAGATGAACGAACGTCTCTCCACTTGCTCAGTTCTGAGAGATAAGTGTGTGTGAAAGCCGTCCTTCACCTAGCTTGTTGGGAACACAAAGTTTCTTTTCAGTTGCAAACTCCATTCCATACATATATATTGGGAGGTAGAAGCTCCAAATCGGTATTACAGTGAAAACTGCAGGAACTTCAAACCGGCACTAGGAAAGAGACTGAGAAATCAGAGAAAAAGTGTCACCTGCAAACCGTTCCCTTGGTGCTAGATGAACGAACGTCTCTCCACTTGCTCAGTTCTGAGAGATAAGTGTGTGTGAAAGCCGCCCTTCAACTAGCTTGCTGGGAACACAAAGTTTCTTTTCAGTTGCAAACTCCATTCCATACATATATATGGTGAGGTACAAGCTCCAACTCGATTTTACAGTGAAAACTGCAGGAACTTCAAACCGGCACTAGGAAACAGACTGAGAAAGCAGAGAAAAAGTGTCTCCTGCAACCCGTTTCCTTGGTGCTAGATGAACGATCGTCTCTCCACTTGCTCAGTTCTGAGAGATAAGTGTGTGTGAAAGCCGTCCTTCACCTAGCTTGTTGGGAACACAAAGTTTCCTTTCAGTTGCAAACTCCATTCCATACATATATATGGGGAGGTACTAGCTCCAACTCGGTTTGACAGTGAAAACTGCAGGAACTTCAAACCGGCACTAGGAAACAGACTGAGAAAGCAGAGAAGAAGTGTCTCCTGCAACCCGTTCCCTTGGTGCTAGATGAACGAACGTCTGTCCACTTGCTCAGTTCTGAGAGATAAGTGTGTGTGAAAGCCGTTCTTCACCTAGCTTGTTGGGAACAAAAGTTTCTTTTCAGTTGCAAACTCCATTCCATATATATATATGGGGAGGTAGAAGCTCCAAATCGGTATTACAGTGAAAACTGCAGGAACTTCAAACCGGCACTAGGAAACAGACTGAGAAATCAGAGAAAAAGTGTCACCTGCAACCCGTTCCCTTGGTGCTAGATGAACGAACGTCTCTCCACTTGCTCAGTTCTGAGAGATAAGTGTGTGTGAAAGCCGCCCTTCAACTAGCTTGCTGGGAACACAAAGTTTCTTTTCAGTTGCAAACTCCATTCCATACATATATATGGTGAGGTACAAGCTCCAACTCGATTTTACAGTGAAAACTGCAGGAACTTCAAACCGGCACTAGGAAACAGACTGAGAAAGCAGAGAAAAAGTGTCTCCTGCAACCCGTTTCCTTGGTGCTAGATGAACGATCGTCTCTCCACTTGCTCAGTTCTGAGAGATAAGTGTGTGTGAAAGCCGTCCTTCACCTAGCTTGTTGGGAACACAAAGTTTCCTTTCAGTTGCAAACTCCATTCCATACATATATATGGGGAGGTACTAGCTCCAACTCGGTTTGACAGTGAAAACTGCAGGAACTTCAAACCGGCACTAGGAAACAGACTGAGAAAGCAGAGAAGAAGTGTCTCCTGCAACCCGTTCCCTTGGTGCTAGATGAACGAACGTCTGTCCACTTGCTCAGTTCTGAGAGATAAGTGTGTGTGAAAGCCGTTCTTCACCTAGCTTGTTGGGAACAAAAGTTTCTTTTCAGTTGCAAACTCCATTCCATATATATATATGGGGAGGTAGAAGCTCCAAATCGGTATTACAGTGAAAACTGCAGGAACTTCAAACCGGCACTAGGAAACAGACTGGGAAAGCAGAGAAAAAGTGTCTCCTGCAACCAGTTCCCTTGGTGCTAGATGAACGAACGTCTCTCCACTTGCTCAGTTCTGAGAGATAAGTGTGTGTGAAAGCCGCCCTTCAACTAGCTTGCTGGGAACACAAAGTTTCTTTTCAGTTGCAAACTCCATTCCATACATATATATGGGGAGGTACAAGCTCCAACTCGATTTTACAGTGAAAACTGCAGGAACATCAAACCGGCACTAGGAAACAGACTGAGAAACCAGAGAAAAAGTGTCTCCTGCAACCCGTTCCCTTGGTGCTAGATGAACGAACGTCTCTCCACTTGCTCAGTTCTGAGAGATAAGTGTGTGTGAAAGCCGTTCTTCACCTAGCTTGTTGGGAACAAAAGTTTCTTTTCAGTTGCAAACTCCATTCCATATATATATATGGGGAGGTAGAAGCTCCAAATCGGTATTACGGTGAAAACTGCAGGAACTTCAAACCGGCACTAGGAAACAGACTGAGAAAGCAGAGAAAAAGTGTCTCCTGCAACCCGTTCCCTTGGTGCTAGATGAACGAACGTCTCTCCACTTGCTCAGTTCTGAGAGATAAGTGTGTGTGAAAGCCGCCCTTCAACTAGCTTGCTGGGAACACAAAGTTTCTTTTCAGTTGCAAACTCCATTCCATACATATATATGGGGAGGTACTAGCTCCAACTCGGTTTGACAGTGAAAACTGCAGGAACTTCAAACCGGCACTAGGAAACAGACTGAGAAAGCAGAGAAAAAGTGTCTCCTGCAACACGTTTCCTTGGTGCTAGATAAACGATCGTCTCTCCACTTGCTCAGTTCTGAGAGATAAGTGTGTGTGAAAGCCGCCCTTCAACTAGCTTGTTGGGAACACAAATTTTCTTTTCAGTTGCAAACTCCATTCCATACATATATATGGGGAGGTACAAGCTCCAACACGGTTTGACAGTGAAAACTGCAGGAACTTCAAACCGGCACTAGGAAACAGACTGAGAAAGCAGAGAAAAGTGTCTCCTGCAACCCGTTCCCTTGGTGCTAGATGAACGAACTTCTCTCCACTTGCTCAGTTCTGAGAGATAAGTGTGTGTGAAAGCCGTTCTTCACCTAGCTTGTTGGGAACAAAAGTTTCTTTTCAGTTGCAAACTCCATTCCATATATATATATGGGGAGGTAGAAGCTCCAAATCGGTATTACGGTGAAAACTGCAGGAACTTCAAACCGGCACTAGGAAACAGACTGAGAAAGCAGAGAAAAAGTGTCTCCTGCAACCCGTTCCCTTGGTGCTAGATGAACGAACGTCTCTCCACTTGCTCAGATCTGAGAGATAAGTGTGTGTGAAAGCCGCCCTTCAACTAGCTTGCTGGGAACACAAAGTTTCTTTTCAGTTGCAAACTCCATTCCATACATATATATGGGGAGGTACTAGCTCCAACTCGGTTTGACAGTGAAAACTGCAGGAACTTCAAACCGGCACTAGGAAACAGACTGAGAAAGCAGAGAAAAAGTGTCTCCTGCAACACGTTTCCTTGGTGCTAGATAAACGATCGTCTCTCCACTTGCTCAGTTCTGAGAGATAAGTGTGTGTGAAAGCCGCCCTTCAACTAGCTTGTTGGGAACACAAATTTTCTTTTCAGTTGCAAACTCCATTCCATACATATATATGGGGAGGTACTAGCTCCAACTCGGTTTGACAGTGAAAACTGCAGGAACTTCAAACCGGCACTAGGAAACAGACTGAGAAAGCAGAGAAAAAGTGTCTCCTGCAAACCGTTTCCTTGGTGCTAGATGAACGATCGTCTCTCCACTTGCTCAGTTCTGAGAGATAAGTGTGTGTGAAAGCCGCCCTTCAACTAGCTTGCTGGGAACACAAAGTTTCTTTTCAGTTGCAAACTCCATTCCATACATATATATGGGGAGGTACAAGCTCCAACTCGATTTTACAGTGAAAACTGCAGGAACCTCAAACCGGCACTAGGAAACAGACTGAGAAAGCAGAGAAAAAGTGTCTCCTGCAACCCGTTTCCTTGGTGCTAGATGAACGAACGTCTCTCCACTTGCTCAGTTCTGAGAGATAAGTGTGTGTGAAAGCAGTCCTTCACCTAGCTTGTGGGGAACACAAAGTTTCTTTTCGGTTGGCAACTACATTCAATACATATATATGGGAGGTAGAAGTTCCAACTCGGTTTTACAGTAAAAACTGCAGGAACTTCAAACGGGCACTAGGAAACAGACGGAGAAAGCAGAGAAAAATTGTCTCCTGCAACCCGTTCCCTTGGTGCTAGATGAACGAACGTCTCTCCACTTGCTCATTTCTGAGAGATAAGTGTGTGTGAAAGCCGTCCTTCACCTAGCTTGTTGGGAACACAAAGTTTTTTTTCAGTAGGCAACTTCATTCCATACATATATATGGGGAGGTAGAAGTTCCAACACGGTTTTACACTGAAAACTGCAGGAACTTTAAACTGGCAGTAGGAAACAGACTGAGAAGGCAGAGAAATAGTGTCTCCTGCAACCCTTTCGCTTGGTGCTAGATGAACGAACGTCTCTCCACTTGCTCAGTTCTGAGAGATAAGTGTGTGTGAAAGCCGTCCTTCACCTAGCTTGTTGGGAACACAAAGTTTCTTTTCAGTTGCAAACTCCATTCCATACATTTATATGGGGAGGTACTAGCTCCAACTCGGTTTTACAGTGAAAACTGCAGGAACTTCAAACCGGCACTAGGAAACAGACTGAGAAAGCAGAGAAAAGTGTCTCCTGCAACCCTTTCCCTTGGTGCTAGATGAACGAACGTCTCTCCACTTGCTCAGTTCTGAGAGATAATTGTGTGTGAAAGCCGTCCTTCACTTAGCTTGTTGGGAACACAAAGTTTCTTTTCAGTTGCAAACTCTATTCCATACATATATACGGGGAGGTACTAGCTCCAACTCCGTTTTACAGTGAAAACTGCAGGAACTTCAAACCGGCACTAGGAAACAGACTGAGAAAGCAGAGAAAAAGTGTCTCCTGCAACCCGTTCCCTTGGTGCTAGATGAACGAACGTCTCTCCACTTGCTCAGTTCTGAGAGATAAGTGTGTGTGAAAGCCGTCCTTCACCTGGTTTTTTGGGAACACAAAGTTTCTTTTCAGTTGCAAACTCCATTCCATACATATATATGGGGAGGTACTAGCTCCAACTCGGTTTTACAGTGAAAACTGCAGGAACTTCAAACCGGCACTAGGAAACAGACTGAGAAAGCAGAGAAATAGTGTCTCCTGCAACCCGTTCCCTTGGTGCTAGATGAACGAACGTCTCTCCACTTGCTCAGTTCTGAGAGATAAGTGTGTGTGAAAGCCGTCCTTCACCTAGCTTGTTGGGAACACAAAGTTTCTTTTCAGTTGGCAACTACATTCAATACATATATATGGGAGGTAGAAGTTCCAACTCGGTTTTACAGTAAAAACTGCAGGAACTTCAAACCGGCACTAGGAAACAGACTGAGAAAGCAGAGAAAAATTGTCTCCTGCAACCCGTTCCCTTGGTGCTAGATGAACGAACGTCTCTCCACTTGCTCAGTTCTGAGAGATAAGTGTGTGTGAAAGCCGTCCTTCACCTAGCTTGTTGGGAACACAAAGTTTTTTTTCAGTAGGCAACTTCATTCCATACATATATATGGGGAGGTAGAAGTTCCAACACAGTTTTACAGTGAAAACTGCAGGAACTTCAAACCGGCACTAGGAAACAGACTGAGAAAGCAGAGAAAAAGTGTCTACTGCAAACCGTTCCCTTGGTGCTAGATGAACGAACGTCTCTCCACTTGCTCAGTTCTGAGATATAAGTGTGTGTGAAAGCCGTCCTTCACCTAGCTTGTTGGGAACACAAAGTTTCTTTTCAGTTGCAAACTCCATTCCATACATATATGGGGAGGTACTAGCTCCAACTCGGTTTTACAGTGAAAACTGCAGGAACTTCAAACCGGCACTAGGAAACAGACTGAGAAAGCAGAGAAAAAGTGTCTCCTGCAACCCTTTCCCTTGGTGCTAGATGAACGAAAGTCTCTCCACTTGCTCAGTTCTGAGACATAAGTGTGTGTGAAAGCCGTCCTTCACCTAGCTTGTTGGGAACACAAAGTTTCTTTTCAGTTGCAAACTCCATTCCATACATATATATTGGGAGGTAGAAGCTCCAACACGGTTTTACAGTGAAAACTGCAGGAACTTCAAACCGGCACTAGGAAACAGACTGAGAAAGCAGAGAAAAAGTGTCTCCTACAACCCGTTCCCTTGGTGCTAGATGAACGAACGTCTCTCCACTTGCTCAGTTCTGAGAGATAAGTGTGTGTGAAAGCCGTCCTTCACCTAGCTTGTTGGGAACACAAAGTTTCTTTTCAGTTGCAAACTCCATTCCATACATATATATTGGGAGGTAGAAGCTCCAAATCGGTATTACAGTGAAAACTGCAGGAACTTCAAACCGGCACTAGGAAAGAGACTGAGAAATCAGAGAAAAAGTGTCACCTGCAAACCGTTCCCTTGGTGCTAGATGAACGAACGTCTCTCCACTTGCTCAGTTCTGAGAGATAAGTGTGTGTGAAAGCCGCCCTTCAACTAGCTTGCTGGGAACACAAAGTTTCTTTTCAGTTGCAAACTCCATTCCATACATATATATGGTGAGGTACAAGCTCCAACTCGATTTTACAGTGAAAACTGCAGGAACTTCAAACCGGCACTAGGAAACAGACTGAGAAAGCAGAGAAAAAGTGTCTCCTGCAACCCGTTTCCTTGGTGCTAGATGAACGATCGTCTCTCCACTTGCTCAGTTCTGAGAGATAAGTGTGTGTGAAAGCCGTCCTTCACCTAGCTTGTTGGGAACACAAAGTTTCCTTTCAGTTGCAAACTCCATTCCATACATATATATGGGGAGGTACTAGCTCCAACTCGGTTTGACAGTGAAAACTGCAGGAACTTCAAACCGGCACTAGGAAACAGACTGAGAAAGCAGAGAAGAAGTGTCTCCTGCAACCCGTTCCCTTGGTGCTAGATGAACGAACGTCTGTCCACTTGCTCAGTTCTGAGAGATAAGTGTGTGTGAAAGCCGTTCTTCACCTAGCTTGTTGGGAACAAAAGTTTCTTTTCAGTTGCAAACTCCATTCCATATATATATATGGGGAGGTAGAAGCTCCAAATCGGTATTACAGTGAAAACTGCAGGAACTTCAAACCGGCACTAGGAAACAGACTGAGAAATCAGAGAAAAAGTGTCACCTGCAACCCGTTCCCTTGGTGCTAGATGAACGAACGTCTCTCCACTTGCTCAGTTCTGAGAGATAAGTGTGTGTGAAAGCCGCCCTTCAACTAGCTTGCTGGGAACACAAAGTTTCTTTTCAGTTGCAAACTCCATTCCATACATATATATGGTGAGGTACAAGCTCCAACTCGATTTTACAGTGAAAACTGCAGGAACTTCAAACCGGCACTAGGAAACAGACTGAGAAAGCAGAGAAAAAGTGTCTCCTGCAACCCGTTTCCTTGGTGCTAGATGAACGATCGTCTCTCCACTTGCTCAGTTCTGAGAGATAAGTGTGTGTGAAAGCCGTCCTTCACCTAGCTTGTTGGGAACACAAAGTTTCCTTTCAGTTGCAAACTCCATTCCATACATATATATGGGGAGGTACTAGCTCCAACTCGGTTTGACAGTGAAAACTGCAGGAACTTCAAACCGGCACTAGGAAACAGACTGAGAAAGCAGAGAAGAAGTGTCTCCTGCAACCCGTTCCCTTGGTGCTAGATGAACGAACGTCTGTCCACTTGCTCAGTTCTGAGAGATAAGTGTGTGTGAAAGCCGTTCTTCACCTAGCTTGTTGGGAACAAAAGTTTCTTTTCAGTTGCAAACTCCATTCCATATATATATATGGGGAGGTAGAAGCTCCAAATCGGTATTACAGTGAAAACTGCAGGAACTTCAAACCGGCACTAGGAAACAGACTGGGAAAGCAGAGAAAAAGTGTCTCCTGCAACCAGTTCCCTTGGTGCTAGATGAACGAACGTCTCTCCACTTGCTCAGTTCTGAGAGATAAGTGTGTGTGAAAGCCGCCCTTCAACTAGCTTGCTGGGAACACAAAGTTTCTTTTCAGTTGCAAACTCCATTCCATACATATATATGGGGAGGTACAAGCTCCAACTCGATTTTACAGTGAAAACTGCAGGAACATCAAACCGGCACTAGGAAACAGACTGAGAAACCAGAGAAAAAGTGTCTCCTGCAACCCGTTCCCTTGGTGCTAGATGAACGAACGTCTCTCCACTTGCTCAGTTCTGAGAGATAAGTGTGTGTGAAAGCCGTTCTTCACCTAGCTTGTTGGGAACAAAAGTTTCTTTTCAGTTGCAAACTCCATTCCATATATATATATGGGGAGGTAGAAGCTCCAAATCGGTATTACGGTGAAAACTGCAGGAACTTCAAACCGGCACTAGGAAACAGACTGAGAAAGCAGAGAAAAAGTGTCTCCTGCAACCCGTTCCCTTGGTGCTAGATGAACGAACGTCTCTCCACTTGCTCAGTTCTGAGAGATAAGTGTGTGTGAAAGCCGCCCTTCAACTAGCTTGCTGGGAACACAAAGTTTCTTTTCAGTTGCAAACTCCATTCCATACATATATATGGGGAGGTACTAGCTCCAACTCGGTTTGACAGTGAAAACTGCAGGAACTTCAAACCGGCACTAGGAAACAGACTGAGAAAGCAGAGAAAAAGTGTCTCCTGCAACACGTTTCCTTGGTGCTAGATAAACGATCGTCTCTCCACTTGCTCAGTTCTGAGAGATAAGTGTGTGTGAAAGCCGCCCTTCAACTAGCTTGTTGGGAACACAAATTTTCTTTTCAGTTGCAAACTCCATTCCATACATATATATGGGGAGGTACAAGCTCCAACACGGTTTGACAGTGAAAACTGCAGGAACTTCAAACCGGCACTAGGAAACAGACTGAGAAAGCAGAGAAAAGTGTCTCCTGCAACCCGTTCCCTTGGTGCTAGATGAACGAACTTCTCTCCACTTGCTCAGTTCTGAGAGATAAGTGTGTGTGAAAGCCGTTCTTCACCTAGCTTGTTGGGAACAAAAGTTTCTTTTCAGTTGCAAACTCCATTCCATATATATATATGGGGAGGTAGAAGCTCCAAATCGGTATTACGGTGAAAACTGCAGGAACTTCAAACCGGCACTAGGAAACTGACTGAGAAAGCAGAGAAAAAGTGTCTCCTGCAACCCGTTCCCTTGGTGCGAGATGAAGGAACGTCTCTCCACTTGCTCAGTTCTGAGAGATAAGTGTGTGTGAAAGCCGCCCTTCAACTAGCTTGCTGGGAACACAAAGTTTCTTTTCAGTTGCAAACTCCATTCCATACATATATATGGGGAGGTACTAGCTCCAACTCGGTTTGACAGTGAAAACTGCAGGAACCTCAAACCGGCACTAGGAAACAGACTGAGAAAGCAGAGAAAAAGTGTCTCCTGCAACCCGTTTCCTTGGTGCTAGATGAACGAACGTCTCTCCACTTGCTCAGTTCTGAGAGATAAGTGTGTGTGAAAGCCGTTCTTCACCTAGCTTGTTGGGAACAAAAGTTTCTTTTCAGTTGCAAACTCCATTCCATATATATATATGGGGAGGTAGAAGCTCCAAATCGGTATTACAGTGAAAACTGCAGGAACTTCAAACCGGCACTAGGAAACAGACTGAGAAAGTAGAGAAAAAGTGTCTCCTGCAACCCGTTCCCTTGGTGCGAGATGAAGGAACGTCTCTCCACTTGCTCAGTTCTGAGAGATAAGTGTGTGTGAAAGCCGTCCTTCACCTAGCTTGTTGGGAACACAAAGTTTCTTTTCAGTTGCAAACTCCATTCCATACATATATATGGGGAGGTTCTAGCTCCAACTCGGTTTTACAGTGAAAACTGCAGGAACTTCAAACCGGCACTAGGAAACAGACTGAGAAAGCAGAGAAAAAAGTGTCTCCTGCAACCCGTTTCCTTGGTGCTAGATGAACGATCGTCTCTCCACTTGGTCAGTTCTGAGAGATAAGTGTGTGTGAAAGCCGTCATTGAACTAGCTTGTTGGGAACACAAAGTTTCTTTTCAGTGGCAAACTCCATTCCATACATATATATGGGGAGGTACAAGCTCCAACTCGATTTTACAGTGAAAACTGCAGGAACTTCAAACCGGCACTAGGAAACAGACTGAGAAAGCAGAGAAAAAGTGTCTCCTGCAACCCATTCCATTGGTGCTAGATGAACGAACGTCTCTCCACTTGCTCAGTTCTGAGAGGTAAGTGTGTGTGAAAGACATCCTTCACCTAGGTTGTTGGGAACACAAAGTATCTTTTCAGTTGCAAACTCCATTCCATACATATATATGGGGAGGTTCTAGCTCCAACTCGGTTTTACAGTGAAAACTGCAGGAACTTCAAACCGGCACTAGGAAACAGACTGAGAATGCACAGGAAAAGTGTCTCCTGCAACCCGTTCCCTTGGTGCTAGATGAACGAACGTCTCTCCACTTAATCAGTTCTGAGAGATAAGTGTGTGTGAAAGCCGTCCTTCACCTAGCTTGTTGGGAAAACAAAGTTTCTTTTCAGTTGCAAACTCCATTCCTTACATATATATGGGTAGGTACAAGCTCCAAATCAGTTTGACAGTGAGAACTGCAGGAACTTCAAACCGGCACTAGGAAACAGACTGAGAAAGCAGAGAAAAAGTGTCTCCTGAAACCCGTTGCCTTGGTGCTAGATGAACGAACGTCTCTCCACTTGCTCAGTTCTGAGAGATAAGTGTGTGTGAAAGCCGTCCTTCACCTAGTTTGTTGGGGACACAAAGTTTCTTTTCAGTTGCAAACTCCATTCCATACATATATATGGGGAGGTAGAAGCTCCAACACGGTTTTACAGTGAAAACTGCAGGAACTTAAAACCGGCACTAGGAAACAGACTGAGAAAGCAGAGAAAAAGTGTCTCCTGTAACCGTTCCCTTGGTGCTAGATGAACGAACGTCTCTCCACTTGCTCAGTTCTGAGAGGAAAGTGTGTGTGAAAGCCGTACTTCACCTAACTTGTTGGGAACACAAAGTTTCTTTTCAGTTGCAAACTCCATTGCATACATATATATGGGGAGGTACAAGCTCCAACACGGTTTTACAGTGAAAACTGCAGGAACTTCAAATCGGCACTAGGAAACAGACTGAGAAAGCAGAGAAAAAGTGTCTCCTGCAACCCGTTCCCTCGGTGCTAGATGAACGAACGTCTCTCCACTTGCTCAGTTCTGAGTGATAAGTGTGTGTGAAAGCCGTTCTTCACCTAGCTTGTTGGAACACAAAGTTTCTTTTCATTTGCAAACTCCATTCCATACATATATATGGGGAGGTACAAGCTCCAACACGGTTTTACAGTGAAAACTGCAGGAACTCCAAACCGGCACTAGGAAACAGACTGAGAAAGCAGAGAAAAAGTGTCTCCTGCAACCCGTTCCCTTGGTGCTAGATGAACGAACGTCTCTCCACATGCTCAGTTCTGAGAGATAAGTGTGTGTGAAAGCTGTCCTTCACGTAGCTTGTTGGGAACACAAAGTTTCTTTTCAGTTGCAAACTCCATTCCATACATATATATGGGGAGGTACAAGCTCCAACACGGTTTTACAGTGAAAACTGCAGGAACTTCAAACCGGCACTAGGAAACAGACTGAGAAAGCAGAGAAAAAGTGTCTCCTGCAACCCGTTCCCTCGGTGCTAGATGAACGAACGTCTCTCCACATGCTCAGTTCTGAGAGATAAGTGTGTGTGAAAGCCGTCCTTCACCTAGCTTGTTGGGAACACAAAGTTTCTTTTCAGTTGCAAACTCCATTCCATACATATATATGGGGAGGTACTAGCTCCAACTCGGTTTTACAATGAAAACTGCAGGAACTTCAAACCGGCACTAGGAAACATACTGAGAAAGCAGAGAAAAAGTGTCTCCTGCAACCCGTTCCCTTGGTGCTAGATGAACGAAGGTCTCTCCTCTTCCTCAGTTCTGAGAGATAAGTGTGTGTGAAAGCAGTCCTTCACCTAGATTTTTGGGAACACAAAGTTTCTTTTCAGTTGCAAACTCCATTCCATACATATATATGGGGAGGTACTATGTCCAACTCGGTTTTACAGTGAAAACTGCAGGAACTTCAAACCGGCACTAGGAAACAGACTGAGAAAGCAAAGAAAAAGTGTCTCCTGCAACCCGTTCCCTTGGTGCTAGATGAACGAACGTCTCTCCACTTGCTCAGTTCTGAGAGATAAGTGTGTGTGAAAGCTGTCCTTCACCTAGCTTGTTGGGAACACAAAGTTTCTTTTCAGTTGCAAACTCCATTCCATACATATATATGGGGAGGTACAAGCTCCAACACGGTTTTACAGTGAAAACTGCAGGAACTTCAAACCGGCACTAGGAAACAGACTGAGAAAGCAGAGAAAAAGTGTCTCCTGCAACCCTTTCTCTCGGTGCTAGATGAACGAACGTCTCTCCACTTGCTCAGTTCTGAGAGATAAGTGTGTGTGAAAGCCGTTCTTCACCTAGCTTGTTGGGAACACAAAGTTTCTTTTCAGTTGCAAACTCCATTCCATACATATATATGGGGAGGTACAAGCTCCAACACGGTTTTACAGTGAAAACTGCAGGAACTTCAAACCGGCACTAGGAAACAGACTGAGAAAGCAGAGAAAAAGTGTCTCCTGCAACCCGTTCCCTTGGTGCTAGATGAACGAACGTCTCTCCACATGCTCAGTTCTGAGAGATAAGTGTGTGTGAAAGCCGTCCTTCACCTAGCTTGTTGGGAACACAAAGTTTCTTTTCAGTTGCAAACTCCATTCCATACATATATATGGGGAGGTACTAGCTCCAACTCGGTTTTACAATGAAAACTGCAGGAACTTCAAACCGGCACTAGGAAACATACTGAGAAAGCAGAGAAAAAGTGTCCCCTGCAACGCGTTCCCTTGGTGCTAGATGAACGAACGTCTCTCCACTTGCTCCGTTCTGAGAGATAAGTGTGTGTGAAAGCCGTACTTCACCTAGCTTGTTGGGAACACAAAGTTTTTTTTCAGTTGGCAACTCCATTCCATACATATATATGGGGAGGTAGAAGTTCCAACACGGTTTTACAGTGAAAACTGCAGGAACTTCAAACCGGCACTAGGAAACAGACTGAGAAAGCAGAGAAAAAGTGTCTCCTGAAATCCATTCCCTCGGTGCTAGATGAACGAACGTCTCTCCACTTGCTCAGTTCTGAGAGATAAGTGTGTGTGAAAGCCGTTCTTCACCTAGCTTGTTGGGAACACAAAGTTTCTTTTCAGTTGCAAACTCCATTCCATACATATATATGGGGAGGTCGAAGCTCCAACACGGTTTTACAGTGAAAACTGCAGGAACTTCAAACCGGCACTAGGAAACAGACTGAGAAAGCAGAGAAAAAGTGTCTCCTGCAACCCGTTCCCTTGGTGCTAGATGAACGAACGTCTCTCCACTTGCTCAGTTCTGAGAGATAAGTGTGTGTGAAAGCCGCCCTTCAACTAGCTTGTTGGGAACACAAAGTTTCTTTTCAGTTGCAAACTCCATTACATACATATATATGAGGAGGTAGAAGCTCCAACACGGTTTTACAGTGAAAACTGCAGGAAATTTAAACCGGCAGTAGGAAACAGACTGAGAAGGTAGAGAAAAAGTGTCTCCTGCAACCCTTTCCCTTTGTGCTAGATGAACGAACGTCTCTCCACTTGCTCAGTTCTGAGAGATAAGTGTGTGTGAAAGCCGTCCTTCACCTAGCTTGTTGGGAACACAAAGTTTCTTTTCAGTTGCAAACTCCATTCCATACATATATATGGGGAGGTACTAGCTCCAACTCCGTTTTACAGTGAAAACTGCAGGAACTTCAAACCGGCACTAGGAAACAGACTGAGAAAGCAGAGAAAAAGTGTCTCCTGCAACCCTTTCCCTTGGTGCTAGATGAACGAACGTCTCTCCCCTTGCTCAGTTCTGAGAGATAAGTGTGTGTGAAAGCGGTCCTTCACCTAGCTTGTTGGGAACAGAAAGTTTCTTTTCAGTTGCAAACTCCATTCCATATATATATATGGGGAGGTACTAGCTGCAACTCCGTTTTACAGTGAAAACTGCAGGAACTTCAAACCGGCACTAGGAAACAGACTGAGAAAGCAGAGAAAAAGTGTCTCCTGCAACCCGTTCCCTTGGTGCTAGATGAACGAACGTCTCTCCACTTGCTCAGTTCTGAGAGATAAGTGTGTGTGAAAGCCGTCCTTCACCTAGTTTGTTGGGAACACAAAGTTTCTTTTCAGTTGCAAACTCCATTCCATACATATATATGGGGAGGTACTAGCTCCAACTCGGTTTTACAGTGAAAACTGCAGGAACTTCAAACCGGCACTAGGAAACAGACTGAGAAAGCAGAGAAATAGTGTCTCCTGCAACCCGTTCCCTTGGTGCTAGATGAACGAACGTCTCTCCACTTGCTCAGTTCTGAGAGATAAGTGTGTGTGAAAGACGTCCTTCACCTAGCTTGTGGGGAACACAAAGTTTCTTTTCAGTTGGCAACTACATTCAATACATATATATGGGAGGTAGAAGTTCCAACTCGGTTTTACAGTAAAAACTGCAGGAACTTCAAACGGGCACTAGGAAACAGACGGAGAAAGCAGAGAAAAATTGTCTCCTGCAACCCGTTCCCTTGGTGCTAGATGAACGAACGTCTCTCCACTTGCTCATTTCTGAGAGATAAGTGTGTGTGAAAGCCGTCCTTCACCTAGCTTGTTGGGAACACAAAGTTTTTTTTCAGTAGGCAACTTCATTCCATACATATATATGGGGAGGTAGAAGTTCCAACACGGTTTTACAGTGAAAACTGCAGGAACTTTAAACTGGCAGTAGGAAACAGACTGAGAAGGCAGAGAAAAAGTGTCTCCTGCAACCCTTTCGCTTGGTGCTAGATGAACGAACGTCTCTCCACTTGCTCAGTTCTGAGAGATAAGTGTGTGTGAAAGCCGTCCTTCACCTAGCTTGTTGGGAACACAAAGTTTCTTTTCAGTTGCAAACTCCATTCCATACATTTATATGGGGAGGTACTAGCTCCAACTCGGTTTTACAGTGAAAACTGCAGGAACTTCAAACCGGCACTAGGAAACAGACTGAGAAAGCAGAGAAAAGTGTCTCCTGCAACCCTTTCCCTTGGTGCTAGATGAACGAACGTCTCTCCACTTGCTCAGTTCTGAGAGATAATTGTGTGTGAAAGCCGTCCTTCACTTAGCTTGTTGGGAACACAAAGTTTCTTTTCAGTTGCAAACTCTATTCCATACATATATACGGGGAGGTACTAGCTCCAACTCCGTTTTACAGTGAAAACTGCAGGAACTTCAAACCGGCACTAGGAAACAGACTGAGAAAGCAGAGAAAAAGTGTCTCCTGCAACCCGTTCCCTTGGTGCTAGATGAACGAACGTCTCTCCACTTGCTCAGTTCTGAGAGATAAGTGTGTGTGAAAGCCGTCCTTCACCTGGTTTTTTGGGAACACAAAGTTTCTTTTCAGTTGCAAACTCCATTCCATACATATATATGGGGAGGTACTAGCTCCAACTCGGTTTTACAGTGAAAACTGCAGGAACTTCAAACCGGCACTAGGAAACAGACTGAGAAAGCAGAGAAATAGTGTCTCCTGCAACCCGTTCCCTTGGTGCTAGATGAACGAACGTCTCTCCACTTGCTCAGTTCTGAGAGATAAGTGTGTGTGAAAGCCGTCCTTCACCTAGCTTGTTGGGAACACAAAGTTTCTTTTCAGTTGGCAACTACATTCAATACATATATATGGGAGGTAGAAGTTCCAACTCGGTTTTACAGTAAAAACTGCAGGAACTTCAAACCGGCACTAGGAAACAGACTGAGAAAGCAGAGAAAAATTGTCTCCTGCAACCCGTTCCCTTGGTGCTAGATGAACGAACGTCTCTCCACTTGCTCAGTTCTGAGAGATAAGTGTGTGTGAAAGCCGTCCTTCACCTAGCTTGTTGGGAACACAAAGTTTTTTTTCAGTTGGCAACTTCATTCCATACATATATATGGGGAGGTAGAAGTTCCAACACAGTTTTACAGTGAAAACTGCAGGAACTTCAAACCGGCACTAGGAAACAGACTGAGAAAGCAGAGAAAAAGTGTCTCCTGCAAACCGTTCCCTTGGTGCTAGATGAACGAACGTCTCTCCACTTGCTCAGTTCTGAGATATAAGTGTGTGTGAAAGCCGTCCTTCACCTAGCTTGTTGGGAACACAAAGTTTCTTTTCAGTTGCAAACTCCATTCCATACATATATGGGGAGGTACTAGCTCCAACTCGGTTTTACAGTGAAAACTGCAGGAACTTCAAACCGGCACTAGGAAACAGACTGAGAAAGCAGAGAAAAAGTGTCTCCTGCAACCCTTTCCCTTGGTGCTAGATGAACGAAAGTCTCTCCACTTGCTCAGTTCTGAGACATAAGTGTGTGTGAAAGCCGTCCTTCACCTAGCTTGTTGGGAACACAAAGTTTCTTTTCAGTTGCAAACTCCATTCCATACATATATATTGGGAGGTAGAAGCTCCAACACGGTTTTACAGTGAAAACTGCAGGAACTTCAAACCGGCACTAGGAAACAGACTGAGAAAGCAGAGAAAAAGTGTCTCCTACAACCCGTTCCCTTGGTGCTAGATGAACGAACGTCTCTCCACTTGCTCAGTTCTGAGAGATAAGTGTGTGTGAAAGCCGTCCTTCACCTAGCTTGTTGGGAACACAAAGTTTCTTTTCAGTTGCAAACTCCATTCCATACATATATATTGGGAGGTAGAAGCTCCAACACGGTTTTACAGTGAAAACTGCAGGAACTTCAAACCGGCACTAGGAAACAGACTGAGAAAGCAGAGAAAAAGTGTCTCCTGCAACCCGTTCCCTTGGTGCTAGATGAACGAACGTCTCTCCACTTGCTCAGTTCTGAGAGATAAGTGTGTGTGAAAGCCGTCCTTCACCTAGCTTGTTGGGAACACAAAGTTTCTTTTCAGTTGCAAACTCCATTCCATACATATATATGGGGAGGTACTAGCTCCAACTCGGTTTTACAGTGAAAACTGCAGGAACATCAAACCGGCACTAGGAAACAGACTGAGAAAGCAGAGAAAAAGTGTCTCCTGCAACCCGTTCCCTTGGTGCTAGATGAACGATCGTCTCTCCACTTGCTCAGTTCTGAGAGATAAGTGTGTGTGAAAGCCGTCCTTCACCTAGCTTGTTGGGAACACAAAGTTTCTTTTCAGTTGCAAACTCCATTCCATACATATATATGGGGAGGTACTAGCTCCAACTCGGTTTGACAGTGAAAACTGCAGGAACTTCAAACCGGCACTAGGAAACAGACTGAGAAAGCAGAGAAGAAGTGTCTCCTGCAACCCGTTCCCTTGGTGCTAGATGAACGAACGTCTCTCCACTTGCTCAGTTCTGAGAGATAAGTGTGTGTGAAAGCCGTTCTTCACCTAGCTTGTTGGGAACAAAAGTTTCTTTTCAGTTGCAAACTCCATTCCATACATATATATGGGGAGGTACAAGCTCCAACTCGGTTTTACAGTGAAAACTGCAGGAACATCAAACCTGCACTAGGAAACAGACTGAGAAAGCAGAGAAAAAGTGTCTCCTGCAACCCGTTCCCTTGGTGCTAGATGAACGAACGTCTCTCCACTTGCTCAGTTCTGAGAGATAAGTGTGTGTGAAAGCCGTTCTTCACCTAGCTTGTTGGGAACAAAAGTTTCTTTTCAGTTGCAAACTCCATTCCATATATATATATGGGGAGGTAGAAGCTCCAAATCGGTATTACGGTGAAAACTGCAGGAACTTCAAACCGGCACTAGGAAACAGACTGAGAAAGCAGAGAAAAAGTGTCTCCTGCAACCCGTTCCCTTGGTGCTAGATGAACGAACGTCTCTCCACTTGCTCAGTTCTGAGAGATAAGTGTGTGTGAAAGCCGCCCTTCAACTAGCTTGCTGGGAACACAAAGTTTCTTTTCAGTTGCAAACTCCATTCCATACATATATATGGGGAGGTACTAGCTCCAACTCGGTTTGACAGTGAAAACTGCAGGAACTTCAAACCGGCACTAGGAAACAGACTGAGAAAGCAGAGAAAAAGTGTCTCCTGCAACACGTTTCCTTGGTGCTAGATAAACGATCGTCTCTCCACTTGCTCAGTTCTGAGAGATAAGTGTGTGTGAAAGCCGTTCTTCACCTAGCTTGTTGGGAACAAAAGTTTCTTTTCAGTTGCAAACTCCATTCCATATATATATATGGGGAGGTAGAAGCTCCAAATCGGTATTACAGTGAAAACTGCAGGAACTTCAAACCGGCACTAGGAAACAAACTGAGAAAGCAGAGAAAAAGTGTCACCTGCAACCCGTTCCCTTGGTGCTAGATGAACGAACGTCTCTCCACTTGCTCAGTTCTGAGAGATAAGTGTGTGTGAAAGCCGCCCTTCAACTAGCTTGCTGGGAACACAAAGTTTCTTTTCAGTTGCAAACTCCATTCCATACATATATATGGGGAGGTACAAGCTCCAACTCGATTTTACAGTGAAAACTGCAGGAACTTCAAACCGGCACTAGGAAACAGACTGAGAAAGCAGAGAAAAAGTGTCTCCTGCAACCCGTTTCCTTGGTGCTAGATGAACGATCGTCTCTCCACTTGCTCAGTTCTGAGAGGAATGTGTGTGTGAAAGCCGTCCTTCACCTAGCTTGTTGGGAACACAAAGTTTCTTTTCAGTTGCAAACTCCATTCCATACATATATATGGGGAGGTACTAGCTCCAACTCGGTTTGACAGTGAAAACTGCAGGAACTTCAAACCGGCACTAGGAAACAGACTGAGAAAGCAGAGAAGAAGTGTCTCCTGCAACCCGTTCCCTTGGTGCTAGATGAACGAACGTCTCTCCACTTGCTCAGTTCTGAGAGATAAGTGTGTGTGAAAGCCGTTCTTCACCTAGCTTGTTGGGAACAAAAGTTTCTTTTCAGTTGCAAACTCCATTCCATATATATATATGGGGAGGTAGAAGCTCCAAATCGGTATTACAGTGAAAACTGCAGGAACTTCAAACCGGCACTAGGAAACAGACTGGGAAAGCAGAGAAAAAGTGTCTCCTGCAACCAGTTCCCTTGGTGCTAGATGAACGAACGTCTCTCCACTTGCTCAGTTCTGAGAGATAAGTGTGTGTGAAAGCCGCCCTTCAACTAGCTTGCTGGGAACACAAAGTTTCTTTTCAGTTGCAAACTCCATTCCATACATATATATGGGGAGGTACAAGCTCCAACTCGATTTTACAGTGAAAACTGCAGGAACTTCAAACCGGCACTAGGAAACAGACTGAGAAACCAGAGAAAAAGTGTCTCCTGCAACCCGTTCCCTTGGTGCTAGATGAACGAACGTCTCTCCACTTGCTCAGTTCTGAGAGATAAGTGTGTGTGAAAGCCGTTCTTCACCTAGCTTGTTGGGAACAAAAGTTTCTTTTCAGTTGCAAACTCCATTCCATATATATATATGGGGAGGTAGAAGCTCCAAATCGGTATTACGGTGAAAACTGCAGGAACTTCAAACCGGCACTAGGAAACAGACTGAGAAAGCAGAGAAAAAGTGTCTCCTGCAACCCGTTCCCTTGGTGCTAGATGAACGAACGTCTCTCCACTTGCTCAGTTCTGAGAGATAAGTGTGTGTGAAAGCCGCCCTTCAACTAGCTTGCTGGGAACACAAAGTTTCTTTTCAGTTGCAAACTCCATTCCATACATATATATGGGGAGGTACTAGCTCCAACTCGGTTTGACAGTGAAAACTGCAGGAACTTCAAACCGGCACTAGGAAACAGACTGAGAAAGCAGAGAAAAAGTGTCTCCTGCAACACGTTTCCTTGGTGCTAGATAAACGATCGTCTCTCCACTTGCTCAGTTCTGAGAGATAAGTGTGTGTGAAAGCCGCCCTTCAACTAGCTTGTTGGGAACACAAATTTTCTTTTCAGTTGCAAACTCCATTGCATACATATATATGGGGAGGTACTAGCTCCAACTCGGTTTGACAGTGAAAAATGCAGGAACTTCAAACCGGCACTAGGAAACAGACTGAGAAAGCAGAGAAAAAGTGTCTCCTGCAAACCGTTTCCTTGGTGCTAGATGAACGATCGTCTCTCCACTTGCTCAGTTCTGAGAGATAAGTGTGTGTGAAAGCCGCCCTTCAACTAGCTTGCTGGGAACACAAAGTTTCTTTTCAGTTGCAAACTCCATTCCATACATATATATGGGGAGGTACAAGCTCCAACTCGATTTTACAGTGAAAACTGCAGGAACCTCAAACCGGCACTAGGAAACAGACTGAGAAAGCAGAGAAAAAGTGTCTCCTGCAACCCGTTTCCTTGGTGCTAGATGAACGAACGTCTCTCCACTTGCTCAGTTCTGAGAGATAAGTGTGTGTGAAAGCAGTCCTTCACCTAGCTTGTGGGGAACACCAAGTTTCTTTTCGGTTGGCAACTACATTCAATACATATATATGGGAGGTAGAAGTTCCAACTCGGTTTTACAGTAAAAACTGCAGGAACTTCAAACGGGCACTAGGAAACAGACGGAGAAAGCAGAGAAAAATTGTCTCCTGCAACCCGTTCCCTTGGTGCTAGATGAACGAACGTCTCTCCACTTGCTCATTTCTGAGAGATAAGTGTGTGTGAAAGCCGTCCTTCACCTAGCTTGTTGGGAACACAAAGTTTTTTTTCAGTAGGCAACTTCATTCCATACATATATATGGGGAGGTAGAAGTTCCAACACGGTTTTACACTGAAAACTGCAGGAACTTTAAACTGGCAGTAGGAAACAGACTGAGAAGGCAGAGAAATAGTGTCTCCTGCAACCCTTTCGCTTGGTGCTAGATGAACGAACGTCTCTCCACTTGCTCAGTTCTGAGAGATAAGTGTGTGTGAAAGCCGTCCTTCACCTAGCTTGTTGGGAACACAAAGTTTCTTTTCAGTTGCAAACTCCATTCCATACATTTATATGGGGAGGTACTAGCTCCAACTCGGTTTTACAGTGAAAACTGCAGGAACTTCAAACCGGCACTAGGAAACAGACTGAGAAAGCAGAGAAAAGTGTCTCCTGCAACCCTTTCCCTTGGTGCTAGATGAACGAACGTCTCTCCACTTGCTCAGTTCTGAGAGATAATTGTGTGTGAAAGCCGTCCTTCACTTAGCTTGTTGGGAACACAAAGTTTCTTTTCAGTTGCAAACCCTATTCCATACATATATACGGGGAGGTACTAGCTCCAACTCCGTTTTACAGTGAAAACTGCAGGAACTTCAAACCGGCACTAGGAAACAGACTGAGAAAGCAGAGAAAAAGTGTCTCCTGCAACCCGTTCCCTTGGTGCTAGATGAACGAACGTCTCTCCACTTGCTCAGTTCTGAGAGATAAGTGTGTGTGAAAGCCGTCCTTCACCTGGTTTTTTGGGAACACAAAGTTTCTTTTCAGTTGCAAACTCCATTCCATACATATATATGGGGAGGTACTAGCTCCAACTCGGTTTTACAGTGAAAACTGCAGGAACTTCAAACCGGCACTAGGAAACAGACTGAGAAAGCAGAGAAATAGTGTCTCCTGCAACCCGTTCCCTTGGTGCTAGATGAACGAACGTCTCTCCACTTGCTCAGTTCTGAGAGATAAGTGTGTGTGAAAGCCGTCCTTCACCTAGCTTGTTGGGAACACAAAGTTTCTTTTCAGTTGGCAACTACATTCAATACATATATATGGGAGGTAGAAGTTCCAACTCGGTTTTACAGTAAAAACTGCAGGAACTTCAAACCGGCACTAGGAAACAGACTGAGAAAGCAGAGAAAAATTGTCTCCTGCAACCCGTTCCCTTGGTGCTAGATGAACGAACGTCTCTCCACTTGCTCAGTTCTGAGAGATAAGTGTGTGTGAAAGCCGTCCTTCACCTAGCTTGTTGGGAACACAAAGTTTTTTTTCAGTTGGCAACTTCATTCCATACATATATATGGGGAGGTAGAAGTTCCAACACAGTTTTACAGTGAAAACTGCAGGAACTTCAAACCGGCACTAGGAAACAGACTGAGAAAGCAGAGAAAAAGTGTCTCCTGCAAACCGTTCCCTTGGTGCTAGATGAACGAACGTCTCTCCACTTGCTCAGTTCTGAGATATAAGTGTGTGTGAAAGCCGTCCTTCACCTAGCTTGTTGGGAACACAAAGTTTCTTTTCAGTTGCAAACTCCATTCCATACATATATGGGGAGGTACTAGCTCCAACTCGGTTTTACAGTGAAAACTGCAGGAACTTCAAACCGGCACTAGGAAACAGACTGAGAAAGCAGAGAAAAAGTGTCTCCTGCAACCCTTTCCCTTGGTGCTAGATGAACGAAAGTCTCTCCACTTGCTCAGTTCTGAGACATAAGTGTGTGTGAAAGCCGTCCTTCACCTAGCTTGTTGGGAACACAAAGTTTCTTTTCAGTTGCAAACTCCATTCCATACATATATATTGGGAGGTAGAAGCTCCAACACGGTTTTACAGTGAAAACTGCAGGAACTTCAAACCGGCACTAGGAAACAGACTGAGAAAGCAGAGAAAAAGTGTCTCCTACAACCCGTTCCCTTGGTGCTAGATGAACGAACGTCTCTCCACTTGCTCAGTTCTGAGAGATAAGTGTGTGTGAAAGCCGTCCTTCACCTAGCTTGTTGGGAACACAAAGTTTCTTTTCAGTTGCAAACTCCATTCCATACATATATATTGGGAGGTAGAAGCTCCAACACGGTTTTACAGTGAAAACTGCAGGAACTTCAAACCGGCACTAGGAAACAGACTGAGAAAGCAGAGAAAAAGTGTCTCCTGCAACCCGTTCCCTTGGTGCTAGATGAACGAACGTCTCTCCACTTGCTCAGTTCTGAGAGATAAGTGTGTGTGAAAGCCGTCCTTCACCTAGCTTGTTGGGAACACAAAGTTTCTTTTCAGTTGCAAACTCCATTCCATACATATATATGGGGAGGTACTAGCTCCAACTCGGTTTTACAGTGAAAACTGCAGGAACCTCAAACCGGCACTAGGAAACAGACTGAGAAAGCAGAGAAAAAGTGTCTCCTGCAACCCGTTCCCTTGGTGCTAGATGAACGATCGTCTCTCCACTTGCTCAGTTCTGAGAGATAAGTGTGTGTGAAAGCCGTCCTTCACCTAGCTTGTTGGGAACACAAAGTTTCTTTTCAGTTGCAAACTCCATTCCATACATATATATGGGGAGGTACTAGCTCCAACTCGGTTTGACAGTGAAAACTGCAGGAACTTCAAACCGGCACTAGGAAACAGACTGAGAAAGCAGAGAAGAAGTGTCTCCTGCAACCCGTTCCCTTGGTGCTAGATGAACGAACGTCTCTCCACTTGCTCAGTTCTGAGAGATAAGTGTGTGTGAAAGCCGTACTTCACCTAGCTTGTTGGGAACAAAAGTTTCATTTCAGTTGCAAACTCCATTCCATACATATATATTTGGAGGTACAAGCTCCAACTCGATTTTACAGTGAAAACTGCAGGAACATCAAACCGGCACTAGGAAACAGACTGAGAAAGCAGAGAAAAAGTGTCTCCTGCAACCCGTTCCCTTGGTGCTAGATGAACGAACGTCTCTCCACTTGCTCAGTTCTGAGAGATAAGTGTGTGTGAAAGCCGTTCTTCACCTAGCTTGTTGGGAACAAAAGTTTCTTTTCAGTTGCAAACTCCATTCCATATATATATATGGGGAGGTAGAAGCTCCAAATCGGTATTACGGTGAAAACTGCAGGAACTTCAAACCGGCACTAGGAAACAGACTGAGAAAGCAGAGAAAAAGTGTCTCCTGCAACCCGTTCCCTTGGTGCTAGATGAACGAACGTCTCTCCACTTGCTCAGTTCTGAGAGATAAGTGTGTGTGAAAGCCGCCCTTCAACTAGCTTGCTGGGAACACAAAGTTTCTTTTCAGTTGCAAACTCCATTCCATACATATATATGGGGAGGTACTAGCTCCAACTCGGTTTGACAGTGAAAACTGCAGGAACTTCAAACCGGCACTAGGAAACAGACTGAGAAAGCAGAGAAAAAGTGTCTCCTGCAACACGTTTCCTTGGTGCTAGATAAACGATCGTCTCTCCACTTGCTCAGTTCTGAGAGATAAGTGTGTGTGAAAGCCGTTCTTCACCTAGCTTGTTGGGAACAAAAGTTTCTTTTCAGTTGCAAACTCCATTCCATATATATATATGGGGAGGTAGAAGCTCCAAATCGGTATTACAGTGAAAACTGCAGGAACTTCAAACCGGCACTAGGAAAGAGACTGAGAAATCAGAGAAAAAGTGTCACCTGCAACCCGTTCCCTTGGTGCTAGATGAACGAACGTCTCTCCACTTGCTCAGTTCTGAGAGATAAGTGTGTGTGAAAGCCGCCCTTCAACTAGCTTGCTGGGAACACAAAGTTTCTTTTCAGTTGCAAACTCCATTCCATACATATATATGGTGAGGTACAAGCTCCAACTCGATTTTACAGTGAAAACTGCAGGAACTTCAAACCGGCACTAGGAAACAGACTGAGAAAGCAGAGAAAAAGTGTCTCCTGCAACCCGTTTCCTTGGTGCTAGATGAACGATCGTCTCTCCACTTGCTCAGTTCTGAGAGATAAGTGTGTGTGAAAGCCGTCCTTCACCTAGCTTGTTGGGAACACAAAGTTTCCTTTCAGTTGCAAACTCCATTCCATACATATATATGGGGAGGTACTAGCTCCAACTCGGTTTGACAGTGAAAACTGCAGGAACTTCAAACCGGCACTAGGAAACAGACTGAGAAAGCAGAGAAGAAGTGTCTCCTGCAACCCGTTCCCTTGGTGCTAGATGAACGAACGTCTGTCCACTTGCTCAGTTCTGAGAGATAAGTGTGTGTGAAAGCCGTTCTTCACCTAGCTTGTTGGGAACAAAAGTTTCTTTTCAGTTGCAAACTCCATTCCATATATATATATGGGGAGGTAGAAGCTCCAAATCGGTATTACAGTGAAAACTGCAGGAACTTCAAACCGGCACTAGGAAACAGACTGGGAAAGCAGAGAAAAAGTGTCTCCTGCAACCAGTTCCCTTGGTGCTAGATGAACGAACGTCTCTCCACTTGCTCAGTTCTGAGAGATAAGTGTGTGTGAAAGCCGCCCTTCAACTAGCTTGCTGGGAACACAAAGTTTCTTTTCAGTTGCAAACTCCATTCCATACATATATATGGGGAGGTACAAGCTCCAACTCGATTTTACAGTGAAAACTGCAGGAACATCAAACCGGCACTAGGAAACAGACTGAGAAACCAGAGAAAAAGTGTCTCCTGCAACCCGTTCCCTTGGTGCTAGATGAACGAACGTCTCTCCACTTGCTCAGTTCTGAGAGATAAGTGTGTGTGAAAGCCGCCCTTCAACTAGCTTGTTGGGAACACAAATTTTCTTTTCAGTTGCAAACTCCATTCCATACATATATATGGGGAGGTACAAGCTCCAACTCGGTTTGACAGTGAAAACTGCAGGAACTTCAAACCGGCACTAGGAAACAGACTGAGAAAGCAGAGAAAAGTGTCTCCTGCAACCCGTTCCCTTGGTGCTAGATGAACGAACTTCTCTCCACTTGCTCAGTTCTGAGAGATAAGTGTGTGTGAAAGCCGTTCTTCACCTAGCTTGTTGGGAACAAAAGTTTCTTTTCAGTTGCAACCTCCATTCCATATATATATATGGGGAGGTAGAAGCTCCAAATCGGTATTACGGTGAAAACTGCAGGAACTTCAAACCGGCACTAGGAAACTGACTGAGAAAGCAGAGAAAAAGTGTCTCCTGCAACCCGTTCCCTTGGTGCGAGATGAAGGAACGTCTCTCCACTTGCTCAGTTCTGAGAGATAAGTGTGTGTGAAAGCCGCCCTTCAACTAGCTTGCTGGGAACACAAAGTTTCTTTTCAGTTGCAAACTCCATTCCATACATATATATGGGGAGGTACTAGCTCCAACTCGGTTTGACAGTGAAAACTGCAGGAACCTCAAACCGGCACTAGGAAACAGACTGAGAAAGCAGAGAAAAAGTGTCTCCTGCAACCCGTTTCCTTGGTGCTAGATGAACGAACGTCTCTCCACTTGCTCAGTTCTGAGAGATAAGTGTGTGTGAAAGCCGTCCTTCACCTAGCTTGTTGGGAACAAAAGTTTCTTTTCAGTTGCAAACTCCATTCCATATATATATATGGGGAGGTAGAAGCTCCAAATCGGTATTACAGTGAAAACTGCAGGAACTTCAAACCGGCACTAGGAAACAGACTGAGAAAGTAGAGAAAAAGTGTCTCCTGCAACCCGTTCCCTTGGTGCGAGATGAAGGAACGTCTCTCCACTTGCTCAGTTCTGAGAGATAAGTGTGTGTGAAAGCCGTCCTTCACCTAGCTTGTTGGGAACACAAAGTTTCTTTTCAGTTGCAAACTCCATTCCATACATATATATGGGGAGGTTCTAGCTCCAACTCTTTTTTACAGTGAAAACTGCAGGAACTTCAAACCGGCACTAGGAAACAGACTGAGAAAGCAGAGAAAAAAGTGTCTCCTGCAACCCGTTGCTTTGGTGCTAGATGAACGAACGTCTCTCCACTTGCTCAGTTCTGAGAGATAAGTGTGTGTGAAAGCCGTCCTTCACCTAGCTTGTTGGGAACACAAAGTTTCTTTTAAGTTGCAAACTCCATTCCATACATATATATGGGGAGGTACAAGCTCCAACTCGGTTTGACAGTGAAAACTGCAGGAACTTCAAACCGGCACTATGAAACAGACTGAGAAAGCAGAGAAAAAGTGTCTCCTGCAACCCGTTTCCTTGGTGCTAGATGAACGATCGTCTCTCCACTTGGTCAGTTCTGAGAGATAAGTGTGTGTGAAAGCCGTCATTGAACTAGCTTGTTGGGAACACAAAGTTTCTTTTCAGTGGCAAACTCCATTCCATACATATATATGGGGAGGTACAAGCTCCAACTCGATTTTACAGTGAAAACTGCAGGAACTTCAAACCGGCACTAGGAAACAGACTGAGAAAGCAGAGAAAAAGTGTCTCCTGCAACCCATTCCATTGGTGCTAGATGAACGAACGTCTCTCCACTTGCTCAGTTCTGAGAGGTAAGTGTGTGTGAAAGACATCCTTCACCTAGGTTGTTGGGAACACAAAGTATCTTTTCAGTTGCAAACTCCATTCCATACATATATATGGGGAGGTTCTAGCTCCAACTCGGTTTTACAGTGAAAACTGCAGGAACTTCAAACCGGCACTAGGAAACAGACTGAGAATGCACAGGAAAAGTGTCTCCTGCAACCCGTTCCCTTGGTGCTAGATGAACGAACGTCTCTCCACTTAATCAGTTCTGAGAGATAAGTGTGTGTGAAAGCCGTCCTTCACCTAGCTTGTTGGGAAAACAAAGTTTCTTTTCAGTTGCAAACTCCATTCCTTACATATATATGGGTAGGTACAAGCTCCAAATCAGTTTGACAGTGAGAACTGCAGGAACTTCAAACCGGCACTAGGAAACAGACTGAGAAAGCAGAGAAAAAGTGTCTCCTGAAACCCGTTGCCTTGGTGCTAGATGAACGAACGTCTCTCCACTTGCTCAGTTCTGAGAGATAAGTGTGTGTGAAAGCCGTCCTTCACCTAGCTTGTTGGGAAAACAAAGTTTCTTTTCAGTTGCAAACTCCATTCCATACATATATATGGGGAGGTGCTAGCTCCAACTCGGTTTGACAGTGAAAACTGCAGGAACTTCAAACCGGCACTATGAAACAGACTGAGAAAGCAGAGAAAAAGTGTCTCCTGCAAACCGTTGCCTTGGTGCTAGATGAACGAACGTCTCTCCACTTGCTAAGTTCTGAGAGATCAGTGTGTGTGAAAGCCGTCCTTCACCTAGCTTGTTGGGAACACAAAGTTTCTTTTCAGTTGCAAACTCCATTCCATACATATATATGGGGAGGTACAAGCTCCAACTCGGTTTGACAGTGAAAACTGCAGGAACTTCAAACCGGCACTAGGAAACAGACTGAGAAAGCCGAGAAAAAGTGTCTCCTGCAACCCGTTCCCTTGGTGCTAGATGAACGAACGTCTCTCCACTTGCTCAGTTCTGAGAGATAAGTGTGTGTGAAAGCCGTCCTTCATCTAGCTTGTTGGGAACACAAAGTTTCTTTTCAGTTGCAAACTCCATTCCATACATATATAAGGGGAGGTAGAAGCTCCAACTCGGTTTTACAGTGAAAACTGCAGGAACTTCAAACCGGCACTAGGAAACAGACAGAGAAAGCAGAGAAAAAGTGTCTCCTGCAACCCATTCCATTGGTGCTAGATGAACGAACGTCTCTCCACTTGCTCAGTTCTGAGAGATAAGTGTGTGTGAAAGCCGTCCTTCACCTAGCTTGTTGGGAACACAAAGTTTCTTTTCAGTTGCAAACTCCATTCCATACATATATATGGGGAGGTAAAAGCTCCAACTCGGTTTGACAGTGAAAACTGCAGGAACTTCAAACCGGCACTAGGAAACAGACTGAGAAAGCAGAGAAAAAGTGTCTCCTGCAACCCGTTCCCTTGGTGCGAGATGAAGGAACGTCTCTCCACTTGCTCAGTTCTGAGAGATAAGTGTGTGTGAAAGCCGTCCTTCACCTATCTTGTTGGGAACACAAAGTTTCTTTTCAGTTGCAAACCCCATTCTATACATATATAAGGGGAGGTACTAGCTCCAACTCGGTTTGACAGTGAAAACTGCAGAAACTTCAAACCGGCACTATGAAACAGACTGAGAAAGCAGAGAAAAAGTGTCTCCTGCAACCCGTTCCATTGGTGCTAGATGAACGAACGTCTCTCCACTTGCTCAGTTCTGAGAGGTAAGTGTGTGTGAAAGACATCCTTCACCTAGCTTGTTGGGAACAAAAGTTTCTTTTCAGTTGCAAACTCCATTCCATACATATATATGGGGAGGTAGAAGCTCCAACTCGGTATTAAAGTGAAAACTGCAGGAACTTCAAACCGGCACTAGGAAACAGACTGAGAAAGCAGAAAAAAGTGTCTTCGGCAACCGGTTCCCTTGGTGCGAGATGAAGGAACATCTCTCCACTTGCTCAGTTCTGAGAGATAAGTGTGTGTGAAAGCCGTCCTTCACCTAGCTTGTTGGGAACACAAAGTTTCTTTTCAGTTGCAAACTCCATTCCATACATATATATGGGGAGGTTCTAGCTCCAACTCGGTTTTACAGTGAAAACTGCAGGAACTTCAAACCGGCACTAGGAAACAGACTGAGAAAGCAGAGAAAAAAGTGTCTCCTGCAACCCGTTGCCTTGGTGCTAGATGAACGAACGTCTCTCCACTTGCTCACTTCTGAGAGATAAGTGTGTGTGAAAGCCGTCCTTCACCTAGCTTGTTGGGAACACAAAGTTTCTTTTAAGTTGCAAACTCCATTCCATACATATATATGGGGAGGAACAAGCTCCAACTCGGTTTGACAGTGAAAACTGCAGGAACTTCAAACCGGCACTATGAAACAGACTGAGAAAGCAGAGAAAAAGTGTCTCCTGCAACCCGTTTCCTTGGTGCTAGATGAACGATCGTCTCTCCACTTGCTCAGTTCTGAGAGATAAGTGTGTGTGAAAGCCGTCCTTCAACTAGCTTGTTGGGAACACAAAGTTTCTTTTCAGTGGCAAACTCCATTACATACATATATATGGGGAGGTACAAGCTCCAACTCGATTTTACAGTGAAAACTGCAGGAACTTCAAACCGGCACTAGGAAACAGACTGAGAAAGCAGAGAAAAAGTGTCTCCTGCAACCCGTTCCCTTGGTGCTAGATGAACGAACGTCTCTCCACTTGCTCAGTTCTGAGAGATAAGTGTGTGTGAAAGCCGTTCTTCACCTAGCTTGTTGGGAACAAAAGTTTCTTTTCAGTTGCAAACTCCATTCCATATATATATATGGGGAGGTAGAAGCTCCAAATCGGTATTACGGTGAAAACTGCAGGAACTTCAAACCGGCACTAGGAAACAGACTGAGAAAGCAGAGAAAAAGTGTCTCCTGCAACCCGTTCCCTTGGTGCTAGATGAACGAACGTCTCTCCACTTGCTCAGTTCTGAGAGATAAGTGTGTGTGAAAGCCGCCCTTCAACTAGCTTGCTGGGAACACAAAGTTTCTTTTCAGTTGCAAACTCCATTCCATACATATATATGGGGAGGTACTAGCTCCAACTCGGTTTGACAGTGAAAACTGCAGGAACTTCAAACCGGCACTAGGAAACAGACTGAGAAAGCAGAGAAAAAGTGTCTCCTGCAACACGTTTCCTTGGTGCTAGATAAACGATCGTCTCTCCACTTGCTCAGTTCTGAGAGATAAGTGTGTGTGAAAGCCGCCCTTCAACTAGCTTGTTGGGAACACAAATTTTCTTTTCAGTTGCAAACTCCATTCCATACATATATATGGGGAGGTACTAGCTCCAACTCGGTTTGACAGTGAAAACTGCAGGAACTTCAAACCGGCACTAGGAAACAGACTGAGAAAGCAGAGAAAAAGTGTCTCCTGCAAACCGTTTCCTTGGTGCTAGATGAACGATCGTCTCTCCACTTGCTCAGTTCTGAGAGATAAGTGTGTGTGAAAGCCGCCCTTCAACTAGCTTGCTGGGAACACAAAGTTTCTTTTCAGTTGCAAACTCCATTCCATACATATATATGGGGAGGTACAAGCTCCAACTCGATTTTACAGTGAAAACTGCAGGAACCTCAAACCGGCACTAGGAAACAGACTGAGAAAGCAGAGAAAAAGTGTCTCCTGCAACCCGTTTCCTTGGTGCTAGATGAACGAACGTCTCTCCACTTGCTCAGTTCTGAGAGATAAGTGGGTGTGAAAGCCGTCCTTCACCTAGCTTGTTGGGAACACAAAGTTTCTTTTCAGTTGCAAACTCCACTCCATACATATATATGGGGAGGTAGAAGATCCAACTCGGTTTTACAGTGAAAACTGCAGGAACTTCGAACCGGCACTAGGAAACAGACTGAGAAAGCAGAGAAAAGTGTCTCCTGCAACCCGTTCCCTTGGTGCTAGATGAACGAACTTCTCTCCACTTGCTCAGTTCTGAGAGATAAGTGTGTGTGAAAGCCGTTCTTCACCTAGCTTGCTGGGAACAAAAGTTTCTTTTCAGTTGCAAACTCCATTCCATATATATATATGGGGAGGTAGAAGCTCCAAATCGGTATTACGGTGAAAACTGCAGGAACTTCAAACCGGCACTAGGAAACTGACTGAGAAAGCAGAGAAAAAGTGTCTCCTGCAACCCGTTCCCTTGCTGCGAGATGAAGGAAAGTCTCTCCACTTGCTCAGTTCTGAGAGATAAGTGTGTGTGAAAGCCGCCCTTCAACTAGCTTGCTGGGAACACAAAGTTTCTTTTCAGTTGCAAACTCCATTCCATACATATATATGGGGAGGTACTAGCTCCAACTCGGTTTGACAGTGAAAACTGTAGGAACTTCAAACCGGCACTAGGAAACAGACTGAGAAAGCAGAGAAAAGTGTCTCCTGCAACCCGTTCCCTTGGTGCTAGATGAACGAACTTCTCTCCACTTGCTCAGTTCTGAGAGATAAGTGTGTGTGAAAGCCGTCCTTCACCTAGCTTGTTGGGAACAAAAGTTTCTTTTCAGTTGCAAACTCCATTCCATATATATATATGGGGAGGTAGAAGCTCCAAATCGGTATTACGGTGAAAACTGCAGGAACTTCAAACCGGCACTAGGAAACTGACTGAGAAAGCAGAGAAAAAGTGTCTCCTGCAACCCGTTCCCTTGGTGCGAGATGAAGGAACGTCTCTCCACTTGCTCAGTTCTGAGAGATAAGTGTGTGTGAAAGCCGCCCTTCAACTAGCTTGCTGGGAACACAAAGTTTCTTTTCAGTTGCAAACTCCATTCCATACATATATATGGGGAGGTACTAGCTCCAACTCTGTTTGACAGTGAAAACTGCAGGAACCTCAAACCGGCACTAGGAAACAGACTGAGAAAGCAGAGAAAAAGTGTCTCCTGCAACCCGTTTCCTTGGTGCTAGATGAACGAACGTCTCTCCACTTGCTCAGTTCTGAGAGATAAGTGTGTGTGAAAGCCGTTCTTCACCTAGCTTGTTGGGAACAAAAGTTTCTTTTCAGTTGCAAACTCCATTCCATATATATATATGGGGAGGTAGAAGCTCCAAATCGGTATTACAGTGAAAACTGCAGGAACTTCAAACCGGCACTAGGAAACAGACTGAGAAAGTAGAGAAAAAGTGTCTCCTGCAACCCGTTCCCTTGGTGCGAGATGAAGGAACGTCTCTCCACTTGCTCAGTTCTGAGAGATAAGTGTGTGTGAAAGCCGTCCTTCACCTAGCTTGTTGGGAACACAAAGTTTCTTTTCAGTTGCAAACTCCATTCCATACATATATATGGGGAGGTTCTAGCTCCAACTCGGTTTTACAGTGAAAACTGCAGGAACTTCAAACCGGCACTAGGAAACAGACTGAGAAAGCAGAGAAAAAAGTGTCTCCTGCAACCCGTTGCTTTGGTGCTAGATGAACGAACGTCTCTCCACTTGCTCAGTTCTGAGAGATAAGTGTGTGTGAAAGCCGTCCTTCACCTAGCTTGTTGGGAACACAAAGTTTCTTTTAAGTTGCAAACTCCATTCCATACATATATATGGGGAGGTACAAGCTCCAACTCGGTTTGACAGTGAAAACTGCAGGAACTTCAAACCGGCACTATGAAACAGACTGAGAAAGCAGAGAAAAAGTGTCTCCTGCATCCCGTTTCCTTGGTGCTAGATGAACGATCGTCTCTCCACTTGGTCAGTTCTGAGAGATAAGTGTGTGTGAAAGCCGTCATTGAACTAGCTTGTTGGGAACACAAAGTTTCTTTTCAGTGGCAAACTCCATTCCATACATATATATGGGGAGGTACAAGCTCCAACTCGATTTTACAGTGAAAACTGCAGGAACTTCAAACCGGCACTAGGAAACAGACTGAGAAAGCAGAGAAAAAGTGTCTCCTGCAACCCATTCCATTGGTGCTAGATGAACGAACGTCTCTCCACTTGCTCAGTTCTGAGAGGTAAGTGTGTGTGAAAGACATCCTTCACCTAGGTTGTTGGGAACACAAAGTATCTTTTCAGTTGCAAACTCCATTCCATACATATATATGGGGAGGTTCTAGCTCCAACTCGGTTTTACAGTGAAAACTGCAGGAACTTCAAACCGGCACTAGGAAACAGACTGAGAATGCACAGGAAAAGTGTCTCCTGCAACCCGTTCCCTTGGTGCTAGATGAACGAACGTCTCTCCACTTAATCAGTTCTGAGAGATAAGTGTGTGTGAAAGCCGTCCTTCACCTAGCTTGTTGGGAAAACAAAGTTTCTTTTCAGTTGCAAACTCCATTCCTTACATATATATGGGTAGGTACAAGCTCCAAATCAGTTTGACAGTGAGAACTGCAGGAACTTCAAACCGGCACTAGGAAACAGACTGAGAAAGCAGAGAAAAAGTGTCTCCTGAAACCCGTTGCCTTGGTGCTAGATGAACGAACGTCTCTCCACTTGCTCAGTTCTGAGAGATAAGTGTGTGTGAAAGCCGTCCTTCACCTAGCTTGTTGGGAAAACAAAGTTTCTTTTCAGTTGCAAACTCCATTCCATACATATATATGGGGAGGTGCTAGCTCCAACTCGGTTTGACAGTGAAAACTGCAGGAACTTCAAACCGGCACTAGGAAACAGACTGAGAAAGCAGAGAAAAAGTGTCTCCTGCAAACCGTTGCCTTGGTGCTAGATGAACGAACGTCTCTCCACTTGCTAAGTTCTGAGAGATCAGTGTGTGTGAAAGCCGTCCTTCACCTAGCTTGTTGGGAACACAAAGTTTCTTTTCAGTTGCAAACTCCATTCCATACATATATATGGGGAGGTACAAGCTCCAACTCGGTTTGACAGTGAAAACTGCAGGAACTTCAAACCGGCACTAGGAAACAGACTGAGAAAGCCGAGAAAAAGTGTCTCCTGCAACCCATTCCATTGGTGCTAGATGAACGAACGTCTCTCCACTTGCTCAGTTCTGAGAGGTAAGTGTGTGTGAAAGCCGTCCTTCACCTAGCTTGTTGGGAACACAAAGTTTCTTTTCAGTTGCAAACTCCATTCCATACATATATATGGGGAGGTAAAAGCTCCAACTCGGTTTGACAGTGAAAACTGCAGGAACTTCAAACCGGCACTAGGAAACAGACTGAGAAAGCAGAGAAAAAGTGTCTCCTGCAACCCGTTCCCTTGGTGCGAGATGAAGGAACGTCTCTCCACTTGCTCAGTTCTGAGAGATAAGTGTGTGTGAAAGCCGTCCTTCACCTATCTTGTTGGGAACACAAAGTTTCTTTTCAGTTGCAAACCCCATTCTATACATATATAAGGGGAGGTACTAGCTCCAACTCGGTTTGACAGTGAAAACTGCAGAAACTTCAAACCGGCACTATGAAACAGACTGAGAAAGCAGAGAAAAAGTGTCTCCTGCAACCCGTTCCATTGGTGCTAGATGAACGAACGT
Organism: Camelus dromedarius; assembly: GCF_036321535.1. NCBI lineage: Eukaryota > Metazoa > Chordata > Mammalia > Artiodactyla > Camelidae > Camelus > Camelus dromedarius. Next base: position 3,198,207 of record NW_026989816.1, read on the forward strand.
CTCTCCACTTGCTCAGTTCTGAGAGGTAAGTGTGTGTGAAAGACATCCTTCACCTAGCTTGTTGGGAACAAAAGTTTCTTTTCAGTTGCAAACTCCATTCCATACATATATATGGGGAGGTAGAAGCTCCAACTCGGTATTACAGTGAAAACTGCAGGAACTTCAAACCGGCACTAGGAAACAGACTGAGAAAGCAGAAAAAAGTGTCTTCGGCAACCGGTTCCCTTGGTGCGAGATGAAGGAACATCTCTCCACTTGCTCAGTTCTGAGAGATAAGTGTGTGTGAAAGCCGTCCTTCACCTAGCTTGTTGGGAACACAAAGTTTCTTTTCAGTTGCAAACTCCATTCCATACATATATATGGGGAGGTTCTAGCTCCAACTCGGTTTTACAGTGAAAACTGCAGGAACTTCAAACCGGCACTAGGAAACAGACTGAGAAAGCAGAGAAAAAAGTGTCTCCTGCAACCCGTTGCCTTGGTGCTAGATGAACGAACGTCTCTCCACTTGCTCAGTTCTGAGAGATAAGTGTGTGTGAAAGCCGTCCTTCACCTAGCTTGTTGGGAACACAAAGTTTCTTTTAAGTTGCAAACTCCATTCCATACATATATATGGGGAGGTACAAGCTCCAACTCGTTTTGACAGTGAAAACTGCAGGAACTTCAAACCGGCACTATGAAACAGACTGAGAAAGCAGAGAAAAAGTGTCTCCTGCAACCCGTTTCCTTGGTGCTAGATGAACGATCGTCTCTCCACTTGCTCAGTTCTGAGAGATAAGTGTGTGTGAAAGCCGTCCTTCAACTAGCTTGTTGGGAACACAAAGTTTCTTTTCAGTGGCAAACTCCATTCCATACATATATATGGGGAGGTACAAGCTCCAACTCGATTTTACAGTGAAAACTGCAGGAACTTCAAACCGGCACTAGGAAACAGACTGAGAAAGCAGAGAAAAAGTGTCTCCTGCAACCCATTCCATTGGTGCTAGATGAACGAACGTCTCTCCACTTGCTCAGTTCTGAGAGGTAAGTGGGTGTGAAAGACATCCTTCACCTAGCTTGTTGGGAACACAAAGTTTCTTTTCAGTTGCAAACTCCATTCCATACATATATATGGGGAGGTTCTAGCTCCAACTCGGTTTTACAGTGAAAACTGCAGGAACTTCAAACCGGCACTAGGAAACAGACTGAGAATGCACAGGAAAAGTGTCTCCTGCAACCCGTTCCCTTGGTGCTAGATGAACGAACGTCTCTCCACTTGCTCAGTTCTGAGAGATAAGTGTGTGTGAAAGCCGTCCTTCACCTAGCTTGTTGGGAAAACAAAGTTTCTTTTCAGTTGCAAACTCCATTCCTTACATATATATGGGGAGGTACATGCTCCAAATCAGTTTGACAGTGAGAACTGCAGGAACTTCAAACCGGCACTAGGAAACAGACTGAGAAAGCAGAGAAAAAGTGTCTCCTGAAACCCGTTGCCTTGGTGCTAGATGAACGAACGTATCTCCACTTGCTCAGTTCTGAGAGATAATTGTGTGTGAAAGCCGTCCTTCACATAGCTTGTTGGGAACACAAAGTTTCTTTTCAGTTGCAAACTCCATTCCATACATATATATGGGGAGGTTCTAGCTCCAACTCGGTTTGACAGTGAAAACTGCAGGAACTTCAAACCGGCACTAGGAAACAGACTGAGAAAGCAGAGAAAAAGTGTCTCCTGCAACCCGTTCCCTTGGTGCTAGATGAACGAACGTCTCTCCACTTGCTCAGTTCTGAGAGATAAGTGTGTGTGAAAGCCGTCCTTCACCTAGCTTGTTGGGAAAACAAAGTTTCTTTTCAGTTGCAAACTCCATTCCATACATATATATGGGGAGGTGCTAGCTCCAACTCGGTTTGACAGTGAAAACTGCAGGAACTTCAAACCGGCACTAGGAAACAGTCTGAGAAAGCAGAGAAAAAGTGTCTCCTGCAAACCGTTGCCTTGGTGCTAGATGAACGAACGTCTTTCAACCTGCTCAGTTCTGAGAGATAAGTGTGTGTGAAAGCCGTCCTTCACCTAGCTTGTTGGGAACACAAAGTTTCTTTTCAGTTGCAAACTCCATTCCATACATATATATGGGGAGGTACAAGCTCCAACTCGGTTTGACAGTGAAAACTGCAGGAACTTCAAACCGGCACTAGGAAACAGACTGAGAAAGCAGAGAAAAAGTGTCTCCTGCAACCCGTTCCCTTGGTGCTAGATGAACGAACGTCTCTCCACTTGCTCAGTTCTGAGAGATAAGTGTGTGTGAAAGCCGTCCTTCACCTAGCTTGTTGGGAACACAAAGTTTCTTTTCAGTTGCAAACTCCATTCCATACATATATAAGGGGAGGTAGAAGCTCCAACTCGGTTTTACAGTGAAAACTGCAGGAACTTCAAACCGGCACTAGGAAACAGACAGAGAAAGCAGAGAAAAAGTGTCTCCTGCAACCCATTCCATTGGTGCTAGATGAACGAACGTCTCTCCACTTGCTCAGTTCTGAGAGGTAAGTGTGTGTGAAAGCCGTCCTTCACCTAGCTTGTTGGGAACACAAAGTTTCTTTTCAGTTGCAAACTCCATTCCATACATATATATGGGGAGGTAAAAGCTCCAACTCGGTTTGACAGTGAAAACTGCAGGAACTTCAAACCGGCACTAGGAAACAGACTGAGAAAGCAGAGAAAAAGTGTCTCCTGCAACCCGTTCCCTTGGTGCGAGATGAAGGAACGTCTCTCCACTTGCTCAGTTCTGAGAGATAAGTGTGTGTGAAAGCCGTCCTTCACCTAGCTTGTTGGGAACACAAAGTTTCTTTTCAGTTGCAAACCCCATTCTATACATATATAAGGGGAGGTACTAGCTCCAACTCGGTTTGACAGTGAAAACTGCAGAAACTTCAAACCGGCACTAGGAAACAGACAGAGAAAGCAGAGAAAAAGTGTCTCCTGCAACCCGTTCCATTGGTGCTAGATGAACGAACGTCTCTCCACTTGCTCAGTTCTGAGAGGTAAGTGTGTGTGAAAGACATCCTTCACCTAGCTTGTTGGGAACAAAAGTTTCTTTTCAGTTGCAAACTCCATTCCATACATATATATGGGGAGGTAGAAGCTCCAACTCGGTATTACAGTGAAAACTGCAGGAACTTCAAACCGGCACTAGGAAACAGACTGAGAAAGCAGAAAAAAGTGTCTTCGGCAACCCGTTCCCTTGGTGCGAGATGAAGGAACGTCTCTCCACTTGCTCAGTTCTGAGAGATAAGTGTGTGTGAAAGCCGTCCTTCACCTAGCTTGTTGGGAACACAAAGTTTCTTTTCAGTTGCAAACTCCATTCCATACATATATAAGGGGAGGTTCTAGCTCCAACTCGGTTTTACAGTGAAAACTGCAGGAACTTCAAACCGGCACTAGGAAACAGACTGAGAAAGCAGAGAAAAAGTGTCTCCTGGAACCCGTTGCCTTGGTGCTAGATGAACGAACGTCTCTCCACTTGCTCAGTTCTGAGAGATAAGTGTGTGTGAAAGCCGTCCTTCACCTAGCTTGTTGGGAACACAAAGTTTCTTTTAAGTTGCAAACTCCATTCCATACATATATATGGGGAGGTACAAGCTCCAACTCGGTTTGACAGTGAAAACTGCAGGAACTTCAAACCGGCACTATGAAACAGACTGAGAAAGCAGAGAAAAAGTGTCTCCTGCAACCCGTTTCCTTGGTGCTAGATGAACGATCGTCTCTCCACTTGCTCAGTTCTGAGAGATAAGTGTGTGTGAAAGCCATCCTTCAACTAGCTTGTTGGGAACACAAAGTTTCTTTTCAGTGGCAAACTCCATTCCATACATATATATGGGGAGGTACAAGCTCCAACTCGATTTTACAGTGAAAACTGCAGGAACTTCAAACCGGCACTAGGAAACAGACTGAGAAAGCAGAGAAAAAGTGTCTCCTGCAACCCGTTCCCTTGGTGCGAGATGAAGGAACGTCTCTCCACTTGCTCAGTTCTGAGAGATAAGTGTGTGTGAAAGCCGTCCTTCACCTAGCTTGTTGGGAACACAAAGTTTCTTTTCAGTTGCAAACCCCATTCTATACATATATAAGGGGAGGTACTAGCTCCAACTCGGTTTGACAGTGAAAACTGCAGAAACTTCAAACCGGCACTAGGAAACAGACAGAGAAAGCAGAGAAAAAGTGTCTCCTGCAACCCGTTCCATTGGTGCTAGATGAACGAACGTCTCTCCACTTGCTCAGTTCTGAGAGGTAAGTGTGTGTGAAAGACATCCTTCACCTAGCTTGTTGGGAACAAAAGTTTCTTTTCAGTTGCAAACTCCATTCCATACATATATATGGGGAGGTAGAAGCTCCAACTCGGTATTACAGTGAAAACTGCAGGAACTTCAAACCGGCACTAGGAAACAGACTGAGAAAGCAGAAAAAAGTGTCTTCGGCAACCCGTTCCCTTGGTGCGAGATGAAGGAACGTCTCTCCACTTGCTCAGTTCTGAGAGATAAGTGTGTGTGAAAGCCGTCCTTCACCTAGCTTGTTGGGAACACAAAGTTTCTTTTCAGTTGCAAACTCCATTCCATACATATATAAGGGGAGGTTCTAGCTCCAAGTCGGTTTTACAGTGAAAACTGCAGGAACTTCAAACCGGCACTAGGAAACAGACTGAGAAAGCAGAGAAAAAGTGTCTCCTGGAACCCGTTGCCTTGGTGCTAGATGAACGAACGTCTCTCCACTTGCTCAGTTCTGAGAGATAAGTGTGTGTGAAAGCCGTCCTTCACCTAGCTTGTTGGGAACACAAAGTTTCTTTTAAGTTGCAAACTCCATTCCATACATATATATGGGGAGGTACAAGCTCCAACTCGGTTTGACAGTGAAAACTGCAGGAACTTCAAACCGGCACTATGAAACAGACTGAGAAAGCAGAGAAAAAGTGTCTCCTGCAACCCGTTTCCTTGGTGCTAGATGAACGATCGTCTCTCCACTTGCTCAGTTCTGAGAGATAAGTGTGTGTGAAAGCCGTCCTTCAACTAGCTTGTTGGGAACACAAAGTTTCTTTTCAGTGGCAAACTCCATTCCATACATATATATGGGGAGGTACAAGCTCCAACTCGATTTTACAGTGAAAACTGCAGGAAATTCAAACCGGCACTAGGAAACAGACTGAGAAAGCAGAGAAAAAGTGTCTCCTGCAACCCATTCCATTGGTGCTAGATGAACGAACGTCTCTCCACTTGCTCAGTTCTGAGAGGTAAGTGTGTGTGAAAGACATCCTTCACCTAGCTTGTTGGGAACACAAAGTTTCTTTTCAGTTGCAAACTCCATTCCATACATATATATGGTGAGGTTCTAGCTCCAACTCGGTTTTACAGTGAAAACTGCAGGAACTTCAAACCGGCACTAGGAAACAGACTGAGAATGCACAGGAAAAGTGTCTCCTGCAACCCGTTCCCTTGGTGCTAGATGAACGAACGTCTCTCCACTTGCTCAGTTCTGAGAGATAAGTGTGTGTGAAAGCCGTCCTTCACCTAGCTTGTTGGGAAAACAAAGTTTCTTTTCAGTTGCAAACTCCATTCCTTACATATATATGGGGAGGTACATGCTCCAAATCAGTTTGACAGTGAGAACTGCAGGAACTTCAAACCGGCACTAGGAAACAGACTGAGAAAGCAGAGAAAAAGTGTCTCCTGAAACCCGTTGCCTTGGTGCTAGATGAACGAACGTATCTCCACTTGCTCAGTTCTGAGAGATAATTGTGTGTGAAAGCCGTCCTTCACATAGCTTGTTGGGAACACAAAGTTTCTTTTCAGTTGCAAACTCCATTCCATACATATATATGGGGAGGTTCTAGCTCCAACTCGGTTTGACAGTGAAAACTGCAGGAACTTCAAACCGGCACTAGGAAACAGACTGAGAAAGCAGAGAAAAAGTGTCTCCTGCAACCCGTTCCCTTGGTGCTAGATGAACGAACGTCTCTCCACTTGCTCAGTTCTGAGAGATAAGTGTGTGTGAAAGCCGTCCTTCACCTAGCTTGTTGGGAAAACAAAGTTTCTTTTCAGTTGCAAACACCATTCCATACATATATATGGGGAGGTGCTAGCTCCAACTCGGTTTGACAGTGAAAACTGCAGGAACTTCAAACCGGCACTAGGAAACAGACTGAGAAAGCAGAGAAAATGTGTCTCCTGCAAACCGTTGCCTTGGTGCTAGATGAACGAACGTCTTTCAACTTGCTCAGTTCTGAGAGATAAGTGTGTGTGAAAGCCGTCCTTCACCTAGCTTGTTGGGAACACAAAGTTTCTTTTCAGTTGCAAACTCCATTCCATACATATATATGGGGAGGTACAAGCTCCAACTCGGTTTTACAGTGAAAACTGCAGGAACTTCAAACCGGCACTAGGAAACAGACTGAGAAAGCAGAGAAAAAGTGTCTCCTGCAACCCGTTCCCTTGGTGCTAGATGAACGAACGTCTCTCCACTTGCTCAGTTCTGAGAGATAAGTGTGTGTGAAAGTCGTCCTTCACCTAGCTTGTTGGGAACACAAAGTTTCTTTTCAGTTGCAAACTCCTTTCCATACATATATAAGGGGAGGTAGAAGCTCCAACTCGGTTTTACAGTGAAAACTGCAGGAACTTCAAACCGGCACTAGGAAACAGACAGAGAAAGCAGAGAAAAAGTGTCTCCTGCAACCCATTCCATTGGTGCTAGATGAACGAACGTCTCTCCACTTGCTCAGTTCTGAGAGGTAAGTGTGTGTGAAAGCCGTCCTTCACCTAGCTTGTTGGGAACACAAAGTTTCTTTTCAGTTGCAAACTCCATTCCATACATATATATGGGGAGGTAAAAGCTCCAACTCGGTTTGACAGTGAAAACTGCAGGAACTTCAAACCGGCACTAGGAAACAGACTGAGAAAGCAGAGAAAAAGTGTCTCCTGCAACCCGTTCCCTTGGTGCGAGATGAAGGAACGTCTCTCCACTTGCTCAGTTCTGAGAGATAAGTGTGTGTGAAAGCCGTCCTTCACCTATCTTGTTGGGAACACAAAGTTTCTTTTCAGTTGCAAACCCCATTCTATACATATATAAGGGGAGGTACTAGCTCCAACTCGGTTTGACAGTGAAAACTGCAGAAACTTCAAACCGGCACTAGGAAACAGACAGAGAAAGCAGAGAAAAAGTGTCTCCTGCAACCCATTCCATTGGTGCTAGATGAACGAACGTCTTTCCACTTGCTCAGTTCTGAGAGGTAAGTGTGTGTGAAAGACATCCTTCACCTAGCTTGTTGGGAACAAAAGTTTCTTTTCAGTTGCAAACTCCATTCCATACATATATATGGGGAGGTAGAAGCTCCAACTCGGTATTACAGTGAAAACTGCAGGAACTTCAAACCGGCACTAGGAAACAGACTGAGAAAGCAGAAAAAAGTGTCTTCGGCAACCCGTTCCCTTGGTGCGAGATGAAGGAACGTCTCTCCACTTGCTCAGTTCTGAGAGATAAGTGTGTGTGAAAGCCGTCCTTCACCTAGCTTGTTGGGAACACAAAGTTTCTTTTCAGTTGCAAACTCCATTCCATACATATATATGGGGAGGTTCTAGCTCCAACTCGGTTTTACAGTGAAAACTGCAGGAACTTCAAACCGGCACTAGGAAACAGACTGAGAATGCACAGGAAAAGTGTCTCCTGCAACCCGTTCCCTTGGTGCTAAATGAACGAACGTCTCTCCACTTGCTCAGTTCTGAGAGATAAGTGGGTGTGAAAGCCGTCCTTCACCTAGCTTGTTGGGAACACAAAGTTTCTTTTCAGTTGCAAACTCCACTCCATACATATATATGGGGAGGTAGAAGCTCCAACTCGGTTTTACAGTGAAAACTGCAGGAACTTCGAACCGGCACTAGGAAACAGACTGAGAAAGCAGAGAAAAAGTGAATCCTGCAACCCGTTGCCTTGGTGCTAGATGAACGAACGTCTCTCCACTTGCTCAGTTCTGAGAGATAAGTGGGTGTGAAAGCCGTCCTTCACATAGCTTGTTGGGAACACAAAGTTTCTTTTCAGTTGCAAACTCCATTCCATATATATATATGGGGAGGTACAAACTCCAACTCGGTTTGACAGTGAAAACTGCAGGAACTTCAAACCGGCACTAGGAAACAGACTGAGAAAGCAGAGAAAAAGTGTCTCCTGCAACCCGTTCCCTTGGTGCTAGATGAACGAACGTCTCTCCAATTGCTCAGTTCTGAGAGATAAGTGTGTGTGAAAGCCGTCCTTCACCTAGCTTGTTGGGAAAACAAAGTTTCTTTTCAGTTGCAAACTCCATTCCATACATATATATGGGGAGGTACAAGCTCCAACACGGTTTGACAGTGAGAACTGCAGGAACTTCAAACCGGCACTAGGAAACAGACTGAGAAAGCAGAGAAAAAGTGTCTCCTGAAACCCGTTGCCTTGGTGCTAGATGAACGAACGTATCTCCACTTGCTCAGTTCTGAGAGATAATTGTGTGTGAAAGCCGTCCTTCACATAGCTTGTTGGGAACACAAAGTTTCTTTTCAGTTGCAAACTCCATTCCATACATATATATGGGGAGGTACAAACTCCAACTCGGTTTGACAGTGAAAACTGCAGGAACTTCAAACCGGCACTAGGAAACAGACTGAGAAAGCAGAGAAAAAGTGTCTCCTGCAACCCGTTCCATTGGTGCTAGATGAACGAACGTCTCTCCACTTGCTCAGTTCTGAGAGATAAGTGTGTGTGAAAGCCGTCCTTCACCTAGCTTGTTGGGAAAACAAAGTTTCTTTTCAGTTGCAAACCCCATTCCATACATATATATGGGGAGGTGCTAGCTCCAACGCGGATTTACAGTGAAAACTGCAGGAACTTCAAACCGGCACTAGGAAACAGACTGAGAAAGCAGAGAAAATGTGTCTCATGCAAACCGTTCCCTTGGTGCTAGATGAACGGACGTCTTTCCACTTGCTCAGTTCTGAGAGATAACTGTGTGTGAAAGCCGTCCTTCACCTAGCTTGTTGGGAACACAAAGTTTCTTTTCAGTTGCAAACTCCATTCCATACATATATATGGGGAGGTACAAGCTCCAACTCGGTTTGACAGTGAAAACTGCAGGAACTTCAAACCGGCACTAGGAAACAGACTGAGAAAGCAGAGAAAAAGTGTCTCCTGCAACCAGTTCCCTTGGTGCTAGATGAACGAACGTCTCTCCACTTGCTCAGTTCTGAGAGATAAGTGTGTGTGAAAGCCGTCCTTCATCTAGCTTGTTGGGAACACAAAGTTTCTTTTCAGTTGCAAACTCCATTCCATACATATATAAGGGGAGGTAGAATCTCCAACTCGGTTTTACAGTGAAAACTGCAGAAACCTCAAACCGGCACTAGGAAACAGACAGAGAAAGCAGAGAAAAAGTGTCTCCTGCAACCCATTCCATTGGTGCTAGATGAACGAACGTCTCTCCACTTGCTCAGTTCTGAGAGGTAAGTGTGTGTGAAAGCCGTCCTTCACCTAGCTTGTTGGGAACAAATGTTTCTTTTCAGTTGCAAACTCCATTCCATACATATATATGGGGAGGTAGAAGCTCCAACTCGGTATTACAGTGAAAAATGCAGGAACTTCAAACCGGCACTAGGAAACAGACTGAGAAAGCAGAAAAAAGTGTCTTCGGCAACCCGTTCCCTTGGTGCGAGATGAAGGAACGTCTCTCCTCTTGCTCAGTTCTGAGAGATTTGTGTGTGTGAAAGCCGTCCTTCACCTAGCTTGTTGGGAACACAAAGTTTCTTTTCAGTTGCAAACTCCATTCCATACATATATATGGGGAGGTTCTAGCTCCAACTCGGTTTTACAGTGAAAACTGCAGGAACTTCAAACCGGCACTAGGAAACAGACTGAGAAAGCAGAGAAAAAGTGTCTCCTGCAACCCGTTGCCTTGGTGCTAGATGAACGAACGTCTCTCCAGTTGCTCAGTTCTGAGAGATAAGTGTGTGTGAAAGCCGTCTTTCACCTAGCTTGTTGGGAACACAAAGTTTCTTTTAAGTTGCAAACTCCATTCCATACATATATATGGGGAGGTAGAAGCTCCAACTCGGTTTTACAGTGAAAACTGCAGGAACTTCAAACCGGCACTAGGAAACAGACTGAGAAAGCAGAGAAAAAGTGTCTCCTGCAACCCGTTTCCTTGGTGCTAGATGAACGATCGTCTCTCCACTTGCTCAGTTCTGAGAGATAAGTGTGTGTGAAAGCCGCCCTTCAACTAGCTTGTTGGGAACACAAAGTTTCTTTTCAGTGGCAAACTCCATTCCATACATATATATGGGGAGGTACAAGCTCCAACTCGATTTTACAGTGAAAACTGCAGGAACTTCAAACCGGCACTAGGAAACAGACTGAGAAAGCAGAGAAAAAGTGTCTCCTGCAACCCGTTTCCTTGGTGCTAGATGAACGATCGTCTTTCCACTTGCTCAGTTCTGAGAGATAAGTGTGTGTGAAAGCCGTCCTTCACCTAGCTTGTTGGGAACACAAAGTTTCTTTTCAGTTGCAAACTCCATTCCATACATATATATGGGGAGGTACTAGCTCCAACTCGGTTTGACAGTGAAAACTGCAGGAACTTCAAACCGGCACTAGGAAACAGACTGAGAAAGCAGAAAAAGTGTCTCCTGCAACCCGTTCCCTTGGTGCTAGATGAACGAACGTCTCTCCACTTGCTCAGTTCTGAGAGATAAGTGTGTGTGAAAGCCGTTCTTCACCTAGCTTGTTGGGAACAAAAGTTTCTTTTCAGTTGCAAACTCCATTCCATATATATATATGGGGAGGTAGAAGCTCCAAATCGGTATTACAGTGAAAACTGCAGGAACTTCAAACCGGCACTAGGAAACAGACTGAGAAAGCAGAGAAAAAGTGTCTCCTGCAACCCGTTCCCTTGGTGCTAGATGAACGAAAGTCTCTCCACTTGCTCAGTTCTGAGAGATAAGTGTGTGTGAAAGCCGTCCTTCAACTAGCTTGTTGGGAACACAAAGTTTCTTTTCAGTGGCAAACTCCATTCCATACATATATATGGGGAGGTACAAGCTCCAACTCGATTTTACAGTGAAAACTGCAGGAACTTCAAACCGGCACTAGGAAACAGACTGAGAAAGCAGAGAAAAAGTGTCTCCTGCAACCCGTTTCCTTGGTGCTAGATGAACGATCGTCTTTCCACTTGCTCAGTTCTGAGAGATAAGTGTGTGTGAAAGCCGTCCTTCACCTAGCTTGTTGGGAACACAAAGTTTCTTTTCAGTTGCAAACTCCATTCCATACATATATATGGGGAGGTACTAGCTCCAACTCGGTTTGACAGTGAAAACTGCAGGAACTTCAAACCGGCACTAGGAAACAGACTGAGAAAGCAGAAAAAGTGTCTCCTGCAACCCGTTCCCTTGGTGCTAGAAGAACGAACGTCTCTCCACTTGCTCAGTTCTGAGAGATAAGTGTGTGTGAAAGCCGTTCTTCACCTAGCTTGTTGGGAACAAAAGTATCTTTTCAGTTGCAAACTCCATTCCATATATATATATGGGTAGGTAGAAGCTCCAAATCGGTATTACAGTGAAAACTGCAGGAACTTCAAACCGGCACTAGGAAACAGACTGAGAAAGCAGAGAAAAAGTGTCTCCTGCAACCCGTTCCCTTGGTGCTAGATGAACGAACGTCTCTCCACTTGCTCAGTTCTGAGAGATAAGTGTGTGTGAAAGCCGCCCTTCAACTAGCTTGCTGGGAACACAAAGTTTCTTTTCAGTTGCAAACTCCATTCCATACATATATATGGGGTGGGTACTAGCTCCAACTCGTTTTGACAGTGAAAACTGCAGGAACTTCAAACCGGCACTAGGAAACAGACTGAGAAAGCAGAGAAAGAGTGTCTCCTGCAACCCGTTCCCTTGGTGCTAGATGAACGAACGTCTCTCCACTTGCTCAGTTCTGAGAGATAAGTGTGTGTGAAAGCCGTTCTTCACCGAGCTTGTTGGGAACAAAAGTTTCTTTTCAGTTGCAAACTCCATTCCATATATATATATGGGGAGGTAGAAGCTCCAAATCGGTATTACAGTGAAAACTGCAGGAACTTCAAACCGGCACTAGGAAACAGACTGAGAAAGCAGAGAAAAAGTGTCTCCTGCAACCCGTTCCCTTGGTGCTAGATGAACGAACGTCTCTCCACTTGCTCAGTTCTGAGAGATAAGTGTGTGTGAAAGCCGCCTTTCAACTAGCTTGCTGGGAACACAAAGTTTCTTTTCAGTTGCAAACTCCATTCCATACATATATAAGGGGAGGTACTAGCTCCAACTCGGTTTGACAGTGAAAACTGCAGGAACTTCAAACCGGCACTAGGAAACAGACTGAGAAAGCAGAGAAAAAGTGTCTCCTGCAACCCGTTCCCTTGGTGCTAGATGAACGAACGTCTCTCCAATTGCTCAGTTCTGAGAGATAAGTGTGTGTGAAAGCCGTCCTTCACCTAGCTTGTTGGGAACACAAAGTTTCTTTTCAGTTGCAAAATCCATTCCATACATATATATGGGGAGGTACAAGCTCCAACTCGGTTTGACAGTGAAAACTGCAGAAACATCAAACCGGCACTAGGAAACAGACTGAGAAAGCAGAGAAATAGTGTCTCCTGCAACCCGTTTCCTTGGTGCTAGATGAACGAACGTCTCTCCACTTGCTCAGTTCTGAGAGATAAGTGTGTGTGAAAGCCGTCCTTCACCTAGCTTGTTGGAAACACAAAGTTTCTTTTCAGTTGCAAACTCCATTCCATACATATATATGGGGAGGTACTAGCTCCAACTCGGTTTTACAGTGAAAACTGCAGGAAGTTAAAAACCGACACTAGGAAACAGACTGAGAAAGCAGAAAAAAGTGTCTCCTGCAACCCGTTCCCTTGGTGCGAGATGAACGAACTTCTCTCCACTTGCTCAGTTCTGAGAGATAAGTGTGTGTGAAAGCCGTCCTTCACTTGACTTGTTGGGAACACAAAGTTTCTTTTCAGTTGCAAACTCCATTCCATACATATATATGGGGAGGTTCTAGCTCCAACACGGTTTTACAGTGAAAACTGCTGGAACTTCAAACCGGCACTAGGAAACAGTCTGAGAAAGCAGAGAAAAAGTGTCTCCTGCAACCCGTTCCCTTGGTGCTAGATGAACGAACGTCTCTCCACTTGCTCAGTTCTGAGAGATTAGTGGGTGTGAAAGCCGTCCTTCACCTAGCTTGTTGGGAACACAAAGTTTCTTTTCTTTTGCAAACTCCATTCCATACATATATATGGGGAGGTACTAGCTCCAACTCGGTTTTACAGTGAAAACTGCAGGAACTTCAAACCGGCACTAGGAAACAGACTGAGAAAGCAGAGAAAAAGTGTCTCCTGCAACCCGTTCCCTTGGTGCTAGATGAACGAACGTCTCTCCACTTGCTCAGTTCTGAGAGATAAGTGTGTGTGAAAGCCGTCCTTCAACTAGCTTGCTGGTAACACAAAGTTTCTTTTCAGTTGCAAACTCCATTCCATACATATATATGGGGAGGTACTAGCTCCAACTCGGTTTGACAGTGAAAACTGCAGGAACTTCAAACCGGCACTAGGAAACAGACTGAGAAAGCAGAGAAAAAGTGTCTCCTGCAACCCGTTTCCTTGGTGCTAGATGAACGAACGTCTCTCCACTTGCTCAGTTCTGAGAGATAAGTGTGTGTGAAAGCCGTCCTTCACCTAGCTTGTTGGAAACACAAAGTTTCTTTTCAGTTGCAAACTCCATTCCATACATATATATGTTGAGGTACTAGCTCCAACTCGGTTTTACAGTGAAAACTGCTGGAAGTTAAAAACAGACACTAGGAAACAGACTGAGAAAGCAGAAAAAAGTGTCTCCTGCAACCCGTTCGCTTGGTGCGAGATGAACGAACGTCTCTCCACTTGCTCAGTTCTGAGAGAAAAGTGTGTGTGAAAGCCGTCCTTCACCTAGCTTGTTGGGAACACAAAGTTTCTTTTCAGTTGCAAACTCCATTCCATACATATATATGGGGAGGTTCTAGCTCCAACTCGGTTTTACAGTGAAAACTGCAGGAACTTCAAACCGGCACTAGGAAACAGAGTGGAAAGCAGAGAAAAATTGTCTCCTGCAACCCGTTCCCTTGGTGCTAGATGAACGAACGTCTCTCCACTTGCTCAGTTCTGAGAGATAAGTGGGTGTGAAAGCCGTCCTTCACATAGCTTGTTGGGAACACAAAGTTTCTTTTCAGTTGCAAACTCCATTCCATACATATATATGGGGAGGTAGAAGCTCCAACTCGGTTTTACAGTGAAAACTGCAGGAACTTCAAACCGGCACTAGGAAACAGACTGAGAAAGCAGAGAAAAAGTGTCTCCTGCAACCCGTTGCCTTGGTGCTAGATGAACGAACGTTTCTCAACTTGCTCAGTTCTGAGAGATAAGTGTGTGTGAAAGCCGACCTTCAACTAGCTTGCTGGGAACACAAAGTTTCTTTTCAGTTGCAAACTCCATTCCATACATATATATGGGGAGGTACTAGCTCCAACTCGGTTTTACAGTGAAAACTGCAGGAAGTTAAAAACCGACACTAGGAAACAGACTGAGAAAGCAGAAAAAAGTGTCTCCTGCAACCCGTTCCCTTGGTGCGAGATGAACGAACTTCTCTCCACTTGCTCAGTTCTGAGAGATAAGTGTGTGTGAAAGCCGTCCTTCACTTGGCTTGTTGGGAACACAAAGTTTCTTTTCAGTTGCAAACTGCATTCCATACATATATATGGGGAGGTTCTAGCTCCAACACGGTTTTACAGTGAAAACTGCTGGAACTTCAAACCGGCACTAGGAAACAGTCTGAGAAAGCAGAGAAAAAGTGTCTCCTGCAACCCGTTCCCTTGGTGCTAGATGAACGAACGTCTCTCCACTTGCTCAGTTCTGAGAGATTAGTGGGTGTGAAAGCCGTCCTTCACCTAGCTTGTTGGGAACACAAAGTTTCTTTTCAGTTGCAAACTCCATTCCATACATATATATGGGGAGGTAGAAGCTCCAACTCGGTTTTACAGTGAAAACTGCAGGAACTTCAAACCGGCACTAGGAAACAGACTGAGAAAGCAGAGAAAAAGTGTCTCCTGCAACCCGTTGCCTTGGTGCTAGATGAACGAACGTTTCTCAACTTGCTCAGTTCTGAGAGATAAGTGTGTGTGAAAGCCGACCTTCAACTAGCTTGCTGGGAACACAAAGTTTCTTTTCAGTTGCAAACTCCATTCCATACATATATATGGGGAGGTACTAGCTCCAACTCGGTTTTACAGTGAAAACTGCAGGAAGTTAAAAACCGACACTAGGAAACAGACTGAGAAAGCAGAAAAAAGTGTCTCCTGCAACCCGTTCCCTTGGTGCGAGATGAACGAACTTCTCTCCACTTGCTCAGTTCTGAGAGATAAGTGTGTGTGAAAGCCGTCCTTCACTTGGCTTGTTGGGAACACAAAGTTTCTTTTCAGTTGCAAACTCCATTCCATACATATATATGGGGAGGTTCTAGCTCCAACACGGTTTTACAGTGAAAACTGCTGGAACTTCAAACCGGCACTAGGAAACAGACTGAGAAAGCAGAGAAAAAGTGTCTCCTGCAAACCGTTCCCTTGGTGCTAGATGGATGAACGTCTCTCCAATTGCTCACTTCTGAGAGATAAGTGTGTGTGAAAGCCGTACTTCACCTCGCTTGTTGGGAACACAAAGTTTCTTTTCTTTTGCAAACTCCATTCCATACATATATATGGGGAGGTACTAGCTCCAACTCGGTTTTACAGTGAAAACTGCAGGAACTTCAAACCGGCACTAGGAAACAGACTGAGAAAGCAGAGAAAAAGTGTCTCCTGCAACCCGTTCCCTTGGTGCTAGATGAACGAACGTCTCTCCACTTGCTCAGTTCTGAGAGATAAGTGTGTGTGAAAGCCGTCCTTCAACTAGCTTGCTGGTAACACAAAGTTTCTTTTCAGTTGCAAACTCCATTCCATACATATATATGGGGAGGTACTAGCTCCAACTCGGTTTGACAGTGAAAACTGCAGGAACTTCAAACCGGCACTAGGAAACAGACTGAGAAAGCAGAGAAAAAGTGTCTCCTGCAACCCGTTTCCTTGGTGCTAGATGAACGAACGTCTCTCCACTTGCTCAGTTCTGAGAGATAAGTGTGTGTGAAAGCCGTCCTTCACCTAGCTTGTTGGAAACACAAAGTTTCTTTTCAGTTGCAAACTCCATTCCATACATATATATGGGGAGGTACTAGCTCCAACTCGGTTTTACAGTGAAAACTGCTGGAAGTTAAAAACAGACACTAGGAAACAGACTGTGAAAGCAGAAATAAGTGTCTCCTGCAACCCGTTCGCTTGGTGCGAGATGAACGAACGTCTCTCCACTTGCTCAGTTCTGAGAGAAAAGTGTGTGTGAAAGCCGTCCTTCACCTAGCTTGTTGGGAACACAAAGTTTCTTTTCAGTTGCAAACTCCATTCCATACATATATATGGGGAGGTTCTAGCTCCAACTCGGTTTTACAGTGAAAACTGCAGGAACTTCAAACCGGCACTAGGAAACAGAGTGGAAAGCAGAGAAAAATTGTCTCCTGCAACCCGTTCCCTTGGTGCTAGATGAACGAACGTCTCTCGACTTGCTCAGTTCTGAGAGATAAGTGGGTGTGAAAGCCGTCCTTCACCTAGCTTGTTGGGAACACAAAGTTTCTTTTCAGTTGCAAACTCCATTCCATACATATATATGGGGAGGTAGAAGCTCCAACTCGGTTTTACAGTGAAAACTGCAGGAACTTCAAACCGGCACTAGGAAACAGACTGAGAAAGCAGAGAAAAAGTGTCTCCTGCAACCCGTTGCCTTGGTGCTAGATGAACGAACGTTTCTCAACTTGCTCAGTTCTGAGAGATAAGTGTGTGTGAAAGCCGTCCTTCACCTAGCTTGATGGGAACACAAAGTTTCTTTTCAGTTGCAAACTCCATTCCATACATATATATGGGGAGGTACAAGCTCCAACTCGGTTTGACAGTGAAAACTGCAGGAACTTCAAACCGGCACTAGGAAACAGACTGAGAAAGCAGAGAAAAAGTGTCTCGTGCAAACCGTTCCCTTTGTGCTAGTTGAACGAACGTCTCTCCACTAGCTCAGTTCTGAGAGATAAGTGTGTGTGAAAGCCGTCCTTCACCTAGCTTGTTGGGAACACAAAGTTTCTTTTCAGTTGCAAAATCTATTCCATACATATATATGGGGTGGTACAAGCTCCAACTCGGTTTGACAGTGAAAACTGCAGGAACTTCAAACCGGCACTAGGAAACAGACTGAGAAAGCAGAGAAAAGGTGTCTAATGCAACCCGTTGCCTTGGTGCTAGATGAACGAACGTCTCTCCACTTGCTCAGTTCTGAGAGATAAGTGTGTGTGAAAGCCGACCTTCAACTAGCTTGCTGGGAACACAAAGTTTCTTTTCAGTTGCAAACTCCATTCCATACATATATATGGGGAGGTACTAGCTCCAACTCGGTTTGACAGTGAAAACTGCAGGAACTTCAAACCGGCACTAGGAAACAGACTGAGAAAGCAGAGAAAAAGTGTCTCCTGCAAACCGTTCCCTTGGTGCTAGATGGATGAACGTCTCTCCAATTGCTCACTTCTGAGAGATAAGTGTGTGTGAAAGCCGTACTTCACCTCGCTTGTTGGGAACACAAAGTTTCTTTTCAGTTGCAAACTCCATTCCATACATATATATGGGGAGGTACTAGCTCCAACTCGGTTTGACCGTGAAATCTGCAGGAACTTAAAACCGGCACTAGGAAACAGACTGAGAAAGCAGAGAAAAAGTGTCTCCTGCCACCGGTTTCCTTGGTGATAGATGAACGAACGTCTCTCCACTTGCTCAGTTCTGAGAGATAAGAGTGTGTGAAAGCCGTCCTTCACCTAGCTTGTTGGGAACACAAAGTTTCTTTTCAGTTGCAAAATCCGTTCCAAACATATATATGGGGAGGTACAAGCTCCAACTCGGTTTTACAGTGAAAACTGCAGGAACTTCAAACCGGCACTAGGAAACAGACTGAGAAAGCAGAGAAAAAGTGTCTCCTGCAACCGTTCCCTTTGTGCTAGATGAACGAACTTCTCTCCACTTACTCAGTTCTGAGAATTAAGTGTGTGTGAAAGCCGTCCTTCAACTAGCTTGTTGGGAACACAAAGTTTCTTTTAAGTTGCAAACTCCATTCCATACATATATATGGGGAGGTACAAGCTCCAACTCGGTTTGACAGTGAAAATTGCAGGAACTTCAAACCGGCACTAGGAAACAAACTGAGAAAGCAGAGAAAAAGTGTCCCCTGCAACCCTTTTCCTTGGTGCTAGATGAACGATCGTCTCTCCACTTGCTCAGTTCTGAGAGATATGTGTGTGTGAAAGCCGTCCTTCACCTAGCTTGTTGGGAACACAAAGTTTCTTTTCAGTTGCAAACTCCATTCCATACATATATATCGGGAGGTACAAGCTCCAACTCGGTTTGACAGTGAAAACTGCAGGAACTTCAAACCGGCACTAGGAAACAGACTGAGAAAGCAGAGAAAAAGTGTCTCCTGCAACCCGTTCCCTTGGTGCTAGATGAACGAACGTCTCTCCACTTGCTCAGTTCTGAGAGATATGTGTGTGTGAAAGCCGTCCTTCACCTAGCTTGTTGTTAACAAAAGTTTCTTTTCGGTTGCAATCTCCATTCCAAACATATATACGGGGAGGTAGAAGCTCCAACTCGGTTTTACAGTGAAAACTGCAGGAACTTCAAACCGGCACTAGGAAACAGCCTGAGAAAGCAGAGAAAAAGTGTCTCCTGCAAACCGTTCCCTTGGTGCTAGATGAACGAACGTCTCTCCACTTGCTCAGTTCTGAGAGATAAGTGTGTGTGAAAGCCGCCCTTCAACTAGCTTGCTGGGAACACAAAGATTCTTTTCAGTTGCAAACTCCTTTCCACACATATATATGGGGAGGTACTAGCTCCAACTCGCTTTTACAGTGAAAACTGCAGGAACTTCAAACCGGCACTAGGAAACAGACTGAGAAAGCAGAGAAAAAGTGTCTCCTGCAACCCGTTCCCTTGGTGCTAGATGAACGAACGTCTCTCCACTTGCTCAGTTCTGAGAGATAAGTGTGTGTGAAAGCCGTCCTTCACCTAGCTTGTTGGGAACACAAAGTTTCTTTTCAGTTACAAACTCCTATCCTAACATACATATGGGGAGGTACTAGCTCCAACTCGGTTTGATAGTGAAAACTGCAGGAACTTCAAACAGGCACTAGGAAACAGAATGAGAAAGCAGAGAAAAAGTGTCTCCTGCAACCCGATCCCTTGGTGCTAGATGAACGAACGTCTCTCCACTTGCTCATTTCAGAGAGATTAGTGTGTGTGAAAGCTGTCCTTCACCTAACTTGTTGGGAACACAAAGTTTCCTTTCAGTTGCAAACTCCATTCCATACATATATAAGGGAAGGTACTAGCTCCAACTCGGTTTGACAGTGCAAACTGCAGGAACTTCAAACCGGCACTAGGAAACAGACTGAGAAAGCAGAGAAAAAGTGTCTCCTGCAACCCGTTCCCTTGGTGCTAGATGAACGAACGTCTCTCCACTTGCTCAGTTCTGAGAGATAAGTGTGTGTGAAAGCCGCTCTTCAACTAGCTTGCTGGGAACACAAAGTTTCTTTTCAGTTGCAAACACCATTCCATACATATATATGGGGAGGTACTAGCTCCAACTCAGTTTTACAGTGAAAACTGCAGGAATTTCAACACGGCACTAGGAAACAGACTGAGAAAGCAGGGAAAAAGTGTCCCTGCAACCCGTTCCCTTGGTGCTAGATGAACGAACGTCTCTCCAATTGCTCAGTTCTGAGAGATAAGTGCGTGTGATAGCCGTC
The DNA here is from genome assembly GCF_036321535.1 of Camelus dromedarius. NCBI lineage: Eukaryota > Metazoa > Chordata > Mammalia > Artiodactyla > Camelidae > Camelus > Camelus dromedarius. The sequence continues at coordinate 3,218,154 of NW_026989816.1, forward strand.
CTTCACCTACCTTGTTCGGAACACAAAGTTTCTTTTCAGTTGCCAAATCCGTTTCAAACATATATATGGGGAGGTACAAGCTCCAACTCGGTTTTACAGTGAAAACTGCAGGAACTTCAAACCGGCACTAGGAAACAGACTGAGAAAGCAGAAAAAAAGTGTCTCCTGCAACCCGTTCCCTTTGTGCTAGATGAACGAACTTCTCTCCACTTACTCAGTTCTGAGAATTAAGTGTGTGTGAAAGCCGTCCTTCAACTAGCTTGTTGGGAACACAAAGTTTCTTTTAAGTTGCAAACTCCATTCCATACATATATATGGGGAGGTACAAGCTCCAACTCGGTTTGACAGTGAAAATTGCAGGAACTTCAAACCGGCACTAGGAAACAAACTGAGAAAGCAGAGAAAAAGTGTCCCCTGCAACCATTTTCCTTGGTGCTAGATGAACGATCGTCTCTCCACTTGCTCAGTTCTGAGAGATATGTGTGTGTGAAAGCCGTCCTTCACCTAGCTTGTTGGGAACACAAAGTTTCTTTTCAGTTGCAAACTCCATTCCATACATATATATCGGGAGGTACAAGCTCCAACTCGGTTTGACAGTGAAAACTGCAGGAACATCAAACTGGCACTAGGAAACAGACTGAGAAAGCAGAGAAAAAGTGTCTCCTGCAACCCGTTCCCTTGGTGCTAGATGAACGAACGTCTCTCCACTTGCTCAGTTCTGAGAGATATGTGTGTGTGAAAGCCGTCCTTCACCTAGCTTGTTGTAAACAAAAGTTTCTTTTCGGTTGCAATCTCCATTCCAAACATATATATGGGGAGGTAGAAGCTCCAACTCGGTTTTACAGTGAAAACTGCAGGAACTTCAAACCGGCACTAGGAAACAGACTGAGAAAGCAGAGAAAAATTGTCTCCTGCAAACCGTTCCCTTGGTGCTAGATGAACGAACGTCTCTCCACTTGCTCAGTTCTGAGAGATAAGTGTGTGTGAAAGCCGTCCTTCACCTAGCTTGTTGGGAACACAAAGTTTCTTTTAAGTTGCAAACTCCATTCCATACATATATATGGGAAGGTACAAGCTCCAACTCGGTTTTACAGTGAAAACTGCAGGAACTTCAAACCGCCACTAGGAAACAGACTGAGAAAGCAGAGAAAAAGTGTCTCCTGCAACCCGTTTCCTTGGTGCTAGATGAACGAACATCTCTCCACTTGCTCAGTTCTGAGACATATGTGTGTGTGAAAACCGTCCTTCGACTAGCTTGTTGGGAACACAAAGTTTCTTTTCAGTTGCAAAATCCGTTCCATACATATATATGGGTAGGCACTAGCTCCAACTCGGTTTTACAGTGAAAACTGCAGAACTTCAAACCGGCACTAGGAAACAGACTGAGAATGCAGAGAAAAAGTGTCTCCTGCAACCTTTTGCCTTGGTGCTAGATGAACGAACGTCTCTCCACTTCCTCAGTTCTGAGAGATAAGTGTGTGTGAAAGCCGTCCTTCACTTAGCTTGCTGGGAACACAAAGTTTCTTTTCAGATTCAAACTCCATTCCATACATATATATGGGGAGGTACTAGCTCCAACTCAGTTTTACAGTGAAAACTGCAGGAACTTCAACCCGGCACTAGGAAACAGAGGAGAAAGCAGAGAAAAAGTGTCCCTGCAACCCGTTCCCTTGGTGCTAGATGAACGAACGTCTCTCCAATTGCTCAGTTCTGAGAGATAAGTGTGTGTGATAGCCGTCCTTCACCTAACTTGTTGGGAACAGAAAGTTTCTTTTCAGTTGCAAACTCCATTCCATACATATATATGGGGAGGTAAAAGCTCCAACTCGGTTTTACAGTGAAAACTGCAGGAACTTCAATCCGGCACTAGGAAACAGACTGAGAAAGCAGAGAAAAAGTGTCTCCTGCAACCCGTTCCCTTGGTGCTAGATGAACGAACGTCTCTCCACTTGCTCAGTTCTGAGAGATATGTGTGTGTGAAAGCCGCCCTTCACCTAGCTTGTTGTTAACAAAAGTTTCTTTTCGGTTGCAAACTCCATTCCAAACATATATATGGGGCGGTAGAAGCTCCAACTCGGTTTTACAGTGAAAACTGCAGGAACTTCAAACCGGCACTAGGAAACAGACTGAGAAAGCAGAGAAAAAGTGTCTCCTGCAAACCGTTCCCTTGGTGCTAGATGAACGAACGTCTCTCCAATTGCTCAGTTCTGAGAGATAAGTGTGTGTGAAAGCCGCCCTTCAACTAGCTTGCTGGGAACACAAAGTTTCTTTTCAGTTGCAAACTCCATTCCACACATATATATGGGGAGGTACTAGCTCCAACTCGGTTTTACAGTGAAAACTGCAGGAAATTCAAACCGGCACTAGGAAACAGACTGAGAAAGCAGAGAAAAAGTGTCTCCTGCAACCCGTTCCCTTGGTGCTAGATGAACGAACGTCTCTCCAATTGCTCAGTTCTGAGAGATAATTGTGTGTGAAAGCCGTCCTTCACTTAGCTTGTTGGGAACACAAAGTTTCTTTTAAGTTGCAAACTCCATTCCATACATATATATGGGGAGGTACAAGCTCCAACACGGTTTTACAGTGAAAACTGCAGGAACTTCAACCCGCCACTAGGAAACAGACTGAGAAAGCAGAGAAATAGTGTCTCCTGCAACCCGTTTCCTTGGTGCTAGATGAACGAACGTCTCTCCACTTGCTCAGTTCTGAGACATATGTGTGTGTGAAAACCGTCCCTCGACTAGCTTGTTGGGAACACAAAGTTTCTTTTCAGTTGCAAACTCCATTCCATACATATATATGGGGAGGTACTAGCTCCAACTCTGTTTTACAGTGAAAACTGCAGGAACTTCAAACCGGCACTAGGAAACAGACTGAGAATGCAGAGAAAAAGTGTCTCCTGCAACCTGTTGCCTTGGTCTAGATGAACGAACGTCTCTCCACTTGCTCAGTTCTGAGAGATAAGTGTGTGTGAAAGCCGTCCTTCACCTAGCTTGCTGGGAACACAAAGTTTATTTTCAGTTGCAAACTCCATTCCATACATATATATGGGGAGGTACTAGCTCCAACTCAGTTTTACAGTGAAAACTGCAGGAACTTCAACACGGCACTAGGAAACAGACGGAGAAAGCAGAGAAAAAGTGTCCCTGCAACCCGTTCCCTTTTTGCTAGATGAACGAACTTCTCTCCAATTGCTCAGTTCTGAGAGATAAGTGTGTGTGATAGCCGTCCTTCACATAGCTTGTTGGGAACAGAAAGTTTCTTTTCAGTTGCAAACTCCATTCCATACATATATATGGGGAGGTACAAGCTCCAACTCGGTTTTACAGTGAAAACTGCAGGAACTTCATACCGGCACTAGGAAAAGAATGAGAAGCAGAGAAAAAGTATCTCCTGCAACCCGTTCCCTTTGTGCTAGATGAACGAACGTCTCTCCACTTACTCAGTTCTCAGAAATAAGTGTGTGGGAAAGCCGTCCTTCAACTAGCTTGTTGGGAACACAAAGTTTCTTTTAAGTTGCAAACTCCATTCCATACATATATATGGGGAGGTACAAGCTCCAACTCGGTTTGACAGTGAAAATTGCAGGAACTTCAAACCGGCACTAGGAAACAAACTGAGAAACAGAGAAAAAGTGTCCCCTGCAACCCGTTTCCTTGGTGCTAGATGAACGATCGTCTCTCCACTTGCTCAGTTCTGAGAGATATGTGTGTGTGAAAGCCGTCCTTCACCTAGCTTGTTGTTAACAAAAGTTTCTTTTCGTTTGCAATCTCCATTCCAAACATATATATGGGGTGGTAGAAGCTCCAACTCGGTTTTACAGTGAAAACTGCAGGAACTTCAAACTGGCACTAGGAAACAGACTGAGAAAGCAGAGAAAAAGTGTCTCCTGCAAACCGTTCCCTTGGTGCTAGATGAACGAACGTCTCTCCACTTGCTCAGTTCTGAGAGATAAGTGTGTGTGAAAGCCGTCCTTCACCTAGCTTGTTGGGAACACAAAGTTTCTTTTAAGTTGCAAACTCCATTCCATACATATATATGGGGAGGTACAAGCTCCAACTCGGTTTTACAGTGAAAACTGCAGGAACTTCAAACCGCCACTAGGAAACAGACTGAGAAAGCAGAGAAAAAGTGTCTCCTGCAACCCGTTTCCTTGGTGCTAGATGAACGAACGTCTCTCCACTTGCTCAGTTCTGAGACATATGTGTGTGTGAAAACCGTCCTTCGACTAGCTTGTTGGGAACACAAAGTTTCTTTTCAGTTGCAAACTCCATTCCATACATATATATGGGGAGGCACTAGCTCCAACTCGGTTTTACAGTGAAAACTGCAGGAACTTCAAACCGGCACTAGGAAACAGACTGAGAATGCAGAGAAAAAGTGTCTCCTGCAACCTTTTGCCTTGGTGCTAGATGAACGAACGTCTCTCCACTTGCTCAGTTCTGAGAGATAAGTGTGTGTGAAAGCCGTCCTTCACTTAGCTTGCTGGGAACACAAAGTTTCTTTTCAGTTGCAAACTCCATTCCATACATATATATGGGGAGGTACTAGCTCCAACTCAGTTTTACAGTGAAAACTGCAGGAACTTCAACCCGGCACTAGGAAACAGAGGAGAAAGCAGAAAAAAAGTGTCCCTGCAACCCGTTCCCTTGGTGCTAGATGAACGAACGTCTCTCCAATTGCTCAGTTCTGAGAGATAAGTGTGTGTGATAGCCGTCCTTCACCTAGCTTGTTGGGAACAGAAAGTTTCTTTTCAGTTGCAAACTCCATTCCATACATATATATGGGGAGGTACAAGCTCCAACTCGGTTTTACAGTGAAAACTGCAGGAACTTCAAACCGGCACTAGGAAACAGACTGAGAAAGCAGAGAAAAAGTGTCTCCTGTAACCCGTTCCCTTTGTGCTAGATGAACGAACTTCTCTCCACTTACCCAGTTCTGAGAAATAAGTGAGTGTGAAAGCCGTCCTTCAACTAGCTTGTTGGGAACACAAAGTTTCTTTTAAGTTACAAACTCCATTCCATACATATATATGGGGAGGTACAAGCTCCAACTCGGTTTGACAGTGAAAATTGCAGGAACTTCAAACCGGCACTAGGAAACAAACTGAGAAAGCAGAGAAAAAGTGTCCCCTGCAACCCGTTCCCTTTGTGCTAGATGAACGAACGTCTCTCCACTTACTCAGTTCTCAGAAATAAGTGTGTGGGAAAGCCGTCCTTCAACTAGCTTGTTGGGAACACAAAGTTTCTTTTAAGTTGCAAACTCCATTCCATACATATATATGGGGAGGTACAAGCTCCAACTCGGTTTGACAGTGAAAATTGCAGGAACTTCAAACCGGCACTAGGAAACAAACTGAGAAACAGAGAAAAAGTGTCCCCTGCAACCCGTTTCCTTGGTGCTAGATGAACGATCGTCTCTCCACTTGCTCAGTTCTGAGAGATATGTGTGTGTGAAAGCCGTCCTTCACCTAGCTTGTTGTTAACAAAAGTTTCTTTTCGGTTGCAATCTCCATTCCAAACATATATATGGGGTGGTAGAAGCTCCAACTCGGTTTTACAGTGAAAACTGCAGGAACTTCAAACTGGCACTAGGAAACAGACTGAGAAAGCAGAGAAAAAGTGTCTCCTGCAAACCGTTCCCTTGGTGCTAGATGAACGAACGTCTCTCCACCTGCTCAGTTCTGAGAGATAAGTGTGTGTGAAAGCCGTCCTTCACCTAGCTTGTTGGGAACACAAAGTTTCTTTTAAGTTGCAAACTCCATTCCATACATATATATGGGGAGGTACAAGCTCCAACTCGGTTTTACAGTGAAAACTGCAGGAACTTCAAACCGCCACTAGGAAACAGACTGAGAAAGCAGAGAAAAAGTGTCTCCTGCAACCCGTTTCCTTGCTGCTAGATGAACGAACGTCTCTCCACTTGCTCAGTTCTGAGACATATGTGTGTGTGAAAACCGTCCTTCGACTAGCTTGTTGGGAACAGAAAGTTTCTTTTCAGTTGCAAACTCCATTCCATACATATATATGGGGAGGTACAAGCTCCAACTCGGTTTTACAGTGAAAACTGCAGGAACTTCAAACCGGCACTAGGAAACAGACTGAGAAAGCAGAGAAAAAGTGTCTCCTGTATCCCGTTCCCTTTGTGCTAGATGAACGAACTTCTCTCCACTTACTCAGTTCTGAGAAATAAGTGTGTGTGAAAGCCGTCCTTCAACTAGCTTGTTGGGAACACAAAGTTTCTTTTAAGTTACAAACTCCATTCCATACATATATATGGGGAGGTACAAGCTCCAACTCGGTTTGACAGTGAAAATTGCAGGAACTTCAAACCGGCACTAGGAAACAAACTGAGAAAGCAGAGAAAAAGTGTCCCCTGCAACCCGTTTCCTTGGTGCTAGATGAACGATCGTCTCTCCACTTGCTCAGTTCTGAGAGATATGTGTGTGTGAAAGCCGTCCTTCACCTAGCTTGTTGGGAACACAAAGTTTCTTTTCAGTTGCTAACTCCATTCCATACATATATATCGGGAGGTACAAGCTCCAACTCGGTTTGACAGTGAAAACTACAGGAACTTCAAACCGGCACTAGGAAACAGACTGAGAAAGCAGAGAAAAAGTGTCTACTGCAACCCGTTCCCTTGGTGCTAGATGAACGAACGTCTCTCCACTTGCTCAGTTCTGAGAGATATGTGTGTGTGAAAGCCGTCCTTCACCTAGCTTGTTGTTAACAAAAGTTTCTTTTCGGTTGCTAACTCCATTCCCAACATATATATGGGGAGGTAGAAGCTCCAACTCGGTTTTACAGTGAAAACTGCAGGAACTTCAAACCGGCACTAGGAAACAGACTGAGAAAGCAGAGAAAAATTGTCTCCTGCAAACCGTTCCCTTGGTGCTAGATGAACGAACGTCTCTCCACTTACTCAGTTCTGAGAGATAAGTGTGTGTGAAAGCCGCCCTTCAACTAGCTTGCTGGGAACACAAAGTTTCTTTTCAGTTGCAAACTCCATTCCACACATATATATGGGGAGGTACTAGCTCCAACTCGGTTTTACAGTGAAAACTGCAGGAAATTCAAACCGGCACTAGGAAACAGACTGAGAAAGCAGAGAAAAAGTGTCTCCTGCAACCCGTTCACTTGGTGCTAGATGAACGAACGTCTCTCCACTTGCTCAGTTCTGAGAGATAAGTGTGTGTGAAAGCCGTCCTTCACCTAGCTTGCTGGGAACACAAAGTTTATTTTCAGTTGCAAACTCCATTCCATACATATATATGGGGAGGTACTAGCTCCAACTCAGTTTTACAGTGAAAACTGCAGGAACTTCAACACGGCACTAGGAAACAGACGGAGAAAGCAGTGAAAAAGTGTCCCTGCAACCCGTTCCCTTTTTGCTAGATGAACGAACGTCTCTCCAATTGCTCAGTTCTGAGAGATAAGTGTGTGTGATAACCGTCCTTCACATAGCTTGTTGGGAACAGAAAGTTTCTTTTCAGTTGCAAACTCCATTCCATACATATATATGGGGAGGTACAAGCTCCAACTCGGTTTTACAGTGAAAACTGCAGGAACTTCATACCGGCACTAGGAAAAGAATGAGAAGCAGAGAAAAAGTATCTCCTGCAACCCGTTCCCTTTGTGCTAGATGAACGAACGTCTCTCCACTTACTCAGTTCTGAGAAATAAGTGTGTGTGAAAGCCGTCCTTCAACTAGCTTGTTGGGAACACAAAGTTTCTTTTAAGTTGCAAACTCCATTCCATACATATATATGGGGAGGTACAAGCTCCAACTCGGTTTGACAGTGAAAATTGCAGGAACTTAAAACCGGCACTAGGAAACAAACTGAGAAACAGAGAAAAAGTGTCCCCTGCAACCCGTTTCCTTGGTGCTAGATGAACGATCGTCTCTCCACTTGCTCAGTTCTGAGACATATGTGTGTGTGAAAACCGTCCTTCGACTAGCTTGTTGGGAACACAAAGTTTCTTTTCAGTTGCAAACTCCATTCCATACATATATATGGGGAGGTACTAGCTCCAACTCGGTTTTACAGTGAAAACTGCAGGAACTTCAAACCGGCACTAGGAAACAGACTGAGAATGCAGAGAAAAAGTGTCTCCTGCAACCTGTTGCCTTGGTGCTAAATGAACGAACGTCTCTCCACTTGCTCAGTTCTGAGAGATAAGTGTGTGTGAAAGCCGTCCTTCACCTAGCTTGCTGGGAACACAAAGTATATTTTCAGTTGCAAACTCCATTCCATACATATATATGGGGAGGTACTAGCTCCAACTCAGTTTTACAGTGAAAACTGCAGGAACTTCAACACGGCACTAGGAAACAGACGGAGAAAGCAGAGAAAAAGTGTCCCTGCAACCCGTTCCCTTGGTGCTAGATGAACGAACGTCTCTCCAATTGCTCAGTTCTGAGAGATAAGTGTGTGTGATAGCCGTCCTTCACATAGCTTGTTGGGAACAGAAAGTTTCTTTTCAGTTGCAAACTCCATTCCATACATATATATGGGGAGGTACAAGCTCCAACTCGGTTTTACAGTGAAAACTGCAGGAACTTCAAACCAGCACTAGGAAACAGACTGAGAAAGCAGAGAAAAAGTATCTCCTGCAACCCGTTCCCTTTGTGCTAGATGAACGAACGTCTCTCCACTTACTCAGTTCTGAGAAATATGTGTGTGTGAAAGCCGTCCTTCAACTAGCTTGTTGGGAACACAAAGTTTCTTTTCAGTTGCAAACTCCATTCCATACATATATATGGGGAGGTACAAGCTCCAACTCGGTTTGACAGTGAAAATTGCAGGAACTTCAAACCGGCACTAGGAAACAAACTGAGAAACAGAGAAAAAGTGTCCCCTGCAACCCGTTTCCTTGGTGCTAGATGAACGATCGTCTCTCCACTTGCTCAGTTCTGAGAGATATGTGTGTGTGAAAGCCGTCCTTCACCTAGCTTGTTGGGAACACAAAGTTTCTTTTCAGTTGCAAACTCCATTCCATACATATATATCGGGAGGTACAAGCTCCAACTCGGTTTGACAGTGAAAACTGCAGGAACTTCAAACCGGCACTAGGAAACAGACTGAGAAAGCAGAGAAAAAGTGTCTCCTGCAACCCGTTCCCTTGGTACTAGATGAACGAACGTCTCTCCACTTGCTCAGTTCTGGGAGATATGTGTGTGTGAAAGCCGTCCTTCACCTAGCTTGTTGTTAACAAAAGTTTCTTTTCGGTTGCAAACTCCATTCCAAACATATATATGGGGGGGTAGAAGCTCCAACTCTGTTTTACAGTGAAAACTGCAGGAACTTCAAACCGGCACTAGGAAACAAACTGAGAAACAGAGAAAAAGTGTCCCCTGCAACCCGTTTCCTTGGTGCTAGATGAACGATCGTCTCTCCACTTGCTCAGTTCTGAGAGATATTTGTGTGTGAAAGCCGTCCTTCACCTAGCTTGTTGGGAACACAAAGTTTCTTTTCAGTTGCAAACTCCATTCCATACATATATATCGGGAGGTACAAGCTCCAACTCGGTTTGACAGTGAAAACTGCAGGAACTTCAAACCGCCACTAGGAAACAGACTGAGAAAGCAGAGAAAAAGTGTCCCTGCAACCCGTTCCCTTTTTGCTAGATGAACGAACGTCTCTCCAATTGCTCAGTTCTGAGAGATAAGTGTGTGTGATAGCCGTCCTTCACATAGCTTGTTGGGAACAGAAAGTTTCTTTTCAGTTGCAAACTCCATTCCATACATATATATGGGGAGGTACAAGCTCCAACTCGGTTTTACAGTGAAAACTGCAGGAACTTCATACCGGCACTAGGAAAAGAATGAGAAGCAGAGAAAAAGTATCTCCTGCAACCCGTTCCCTTTGTGCTAGATGAACGAACGTCTCTCCACTTACTCAGTTCTGAGAAATAAGTGTGTGTGAAAGCCGTCCTTCAACTAGCTTGTTGGGAACACAAAGTTTCTTTTAAGTTGCAAACTCCATTCCATACATATATATGGGGAGGTACAAGCTCCAACTCGGTTTGACAGTGAAAATTGCAGGAACTTCAAACCGGCACTAGGAAACAAACTGAGAAACAGAGAAAAAGTGTCCCCTGCAACCCGTTTCCTTGGTGCTAGATGAACGATCGTCTCTCCACTTGCTCAGTTCTGGGACATATGTGTGTGTGAAAACCGTCCTTCGACTAGCTTGTTGGGAACACAAAGTTTCTTTTCAGTTGCAAACTCCATTCCATACATATATATGGGGTGGTACTAGCTCCAACTCGGTTTTACAGTGAAAACTGCAGGAACTTCAAACCGGCACTAGGAAACAGACTGAGAATGCAGAGAAATAGTGTCTCCTGCAACCTGTTGCCTTGGTGCTAGATGAACGAACGTCTCTCCACTTGCTCAGTTCTGAGAGATAAGTGTGTGTGAAAGCCGTCCTTCACCTAGCTTGCTGGGAACACAAAGTTTCTTTTCAGTTGCAAACTCCATTCCATACATATATATGGGGAGGTACTAGCTCCAACTCAGTTTTACAGTGAAAACTGCAGGAACTTCAACACGGCACTAGGAAACAGACGGAGAAAGCAGAGAAAAAGTGTCCCTGCAACCCGTTCCCTTGGTGCTAGATGAACGAACGTCTCTCCAATTGCTCAGTTCTGAGAGATAAGTGTGTGTGAAAGCCGTCCTTCAACTAGCTTGTTGGGAACAAAAGTTTCTTTTCAGTTGCAAACTCCATTCCATACATATATATGGGTAGGTACAAGCTCCAACTCGGTTTGACAGTGAAAATTGCAGGAACTTCAAACCGGCACTAGGAAACAAACTGAGAAACAGAGAAAAAGTGTCCCCTGCAACCCGTTTCCTTGGTGCTAGATGAACGATCGTCTCTCCACTTGCTCAGTTCTGAGAGATATGTGTGTGTGAAAGCCGTCCTTCACCTAGCTTGTTGGGAACACAAAGTTTCTTTTCAGTTGCAAACTCCATTCCATACATATATATCGGGAGGTACAAGCTCCAACTCGGTTTGACAGTGAAAACTGCAGGAACTTCAAACCGGCACTAGGAAACAGACTGAGAAAGCAGAGAAAAAGTGTCTCCTGCAACCCGGTTCCCTTGGTACTAGATGAACGAACGTCTCTCCACTTGCTCAGTTCTGGGAGATATGTGTGTGTGAAAGCCGTCCTTCACCTAGCTTGTTGTTAACAAAAGTTTCTTTTCGGTTGCAAACTCCATTCCAAACATATATATGGGGGGGTAGAAGCTCCAACTCGGTTTTACAGTGAAAACTGCAGGAACATCAAACCGGCACTAGGAAACAGACTGAGAAAGCAGAGAAAAAGTGTCTCCTGCAACCCGTTCCCTTGGTGCTAGATGAACGAACGTCTCTACACTTGCTCAGTTCTGAGAGATAAGTGTGTGTGAAAGCCGTCCTTCACCTAGCTTGTTGGGAACACAAAGTTTCTTTTCAGTTGCAAACTCCATTCCATACATATATATGGGGATGTAGAAGCTCCAACTCGGTTTTCCAGTGAAAACTGCAGGAACATCAAACCGGCACTAGGAAACAGACTGAGAAAGCAGAGAAAAAGTGTCTCCTGCAACCCGTTCCCTTTGTGCTAGATGAACGAACGTCTCTCCACTTGCTCAGTTCTGAGAGATAAGTGTGTGTGAAAGCCGTCCTTCACCTAGCTTGTTGGGAACACAAAGTTTCTTTTCAGTTGCAAACTCCATTCCATACATATATATGGGGAGGTACAAGCTCCAACTCGGTTTTACAGTGAAAACTACTGGAACTTCAAACCGGCACTAGGAAACAGACTGAGAAAGAAGAGAAAAAGTGTCTCCTGCAACCCGTTCCCTCGGTGCTTGATGAACGAAAGTCTCTCAACTTGCTCAGTTCTGAGAGATATGTGTTTGTGAAAGCCGTCCTTCACATAGCTTGTTGGGAACACAAAGTTTCTTTTCAGTTGCTAACTCCATTCCATACATATATATGGGGAGGTACTAGCTCCAACTCGGTTTGACAGTGAAAACTGCAGGAACTTCAAACCGGCACTAGGAAACAGACTGAGAAAGCAGAGAAAAAGTGTACCCTGCAACCCGTTCCCTTGGTGCAAGATGAACGAACGTCTCTCCACTTGCTCAGTTCTGAGAGATATGTGTGTGTGAAAGCCGTACTTCACCTAGCTTGTTGGGAACACAAAGTTTCTTTTCAGTTGCAAACTCCATTCCATACATATATAAGGGGCGGTACTAGCTCCAACTCGGTTTGACAGTGAAAACGGCAGGAACTTCAAACCGGCACTAGGAAACAGACTGAGAAAGCAGAGAAAAAGTGTCCCCTGCAACCCGTTCCCTTGGTGCTAGATGGACGAACGTCTCTCCACTTGCTCAGTTCTGAGAGATAAGTGTGTGTGAAAGCCGTCCTTCACCTAGCTTGTTGGGAACACAAAGTTTCTTTTCAGTTGCAAACTCCATTCCATACACATATATGTGGAGGTAGTAGCTCCAACTCTGTTTGACAGTGAAAACTGCAGGAATTTCAAACCGGCACAAGTAAACAGACTGAGAAAGCAGAGAAAAAGTGTCTCCTGCAACTCGTTCCCTTTGTGCTAGATGAACGAACGCCTCTCCACTTGCTCAGTTCTGAGAGATAAGTGTGTGTGAAAGCCGTCCTTCACCTAGCTTGTTTTGAACACAAAGTTTCTTTTCAGTTGCAAACTCCATTCCATACATATATATGGGGAGGTACTAGCTCCAACTCGGTTTGACAGTGAAAACTGCAGGAACTTCAAACCGGCACTAGGAAACAGACTGTGAAACAGAGAAAAAGTGTACCCTGCAACCCGTTCCATTGGTGCTAGATGAACGAAAGTCTCTCCACTTGCTCAGTTCTGAGAGATAAGTGTGTGTGAAAGCCGTCCTTCACCTAGCTTGTTGGGAACACAAAGTTTCTTTTCAGTTGCAAACTCCATTCCATACATGTATATGGGGAGGTAGAAGCTCCAACTCGGTTTGACAGTGAAAACTGCAGGAACATCAAACCGGCACTAGGAAACAGACTGAGAAAGCAGAGAAAAAGTGTCTCCTGCAACCCGTTCCCTTGGTGCTAGATGAACGAACGTCTCTCCACTTGCTCAGTTCTGAGAGAAAAGTGTGTGTGAAAGCCGTCCTTCACATAGCTTGTTGGGAACACAAAGTTTCTTTTCAGTTGCAAACTCCATTCCATACACATATATGTGGAGGTAGTAGCTCCAACTCTGTTTGACAGTGAAAACAGCAGGAATTTCAAACCGGCACTAGTAAACAGACTGAGAAAGCAGAGAAAAAGTGTCTCCTGCAACTCGTTCCCTTTGTGCTAGATGAACGAACGTCTCTCCACTTGCTCAGTTCTGAGAGATAAGTGTGTGTGAAAGCCGTCCTTCACCTAGCTTGTTGGGAACACAAAGTTTCTTTTCAGTTGCAAACTCCATTCCATAAATATATATGGGGAGGTACTAGCTCCAACTCGGTTTGACAGTGAAAACTGCAGGAAATTCAAAGAGGCACTAGGAAACAGAATGAGAAAGCAGAGAAAAAGTGTCCCCTGCAACCCGTTCCCTTGGTGCAAGATGAACGAACGTCCCTCCACTTGCTCAGTTCTGAGAGATAATTGTGTGTGAAAGCCGTTCTTCACCTAGCTTGTTGGGAACACAAAGTTTCTTTTCAGTTGCAAAATCCATTCCATACATATATATGGGGCGGTACTAGCTCCAACTCGGTTTGACAGTGAAAACGGCAGGAACTTCATACCGGCACTAGGAAACAGACTGAGAATACAGAGAAAAAGTGTCCACTGCAACCTGTTCCCTTGGTGCTAGATGGACGAACGTCTCTCCACTTGCTCAGTTCTGAGAGATAAGTGTGTGTGAAAGCCGTCCTTCACCTAGCTTGTTGGGAACACAAAGTTTCTTTTCAGTTGCAAACTCCATTCCATACATATATATGGGGAGGTACTAGCTCCAACACGGTTTGACAGTGAAAACTGCAGGAACTTCAAAACGGCACTAGGAAACAGACTGAGAAAGCAGAGAAAATGTGTCCCCTGCAACCCGTTCCCTTGGTGCTAGATGAACGAACGTCTCTCCACTTGCTCAGTTCTGAGAGATAAGTGTGTGTGAAAGCCGTCCTTCAAGTAGCTTGCTGGGAACACAAAGTTTCTTTTCTGTTGCAAACTCCATTCCATACATATATATGGTGAGGTACTAGCTCCAACTCGGTTTGACAGTGAAAACTGCAGGAACTTCAAACCGGCACTAGGAAACAGACTGAGAAAGCAGAGAAAAAGTGTACCCTGCAACCCGTTCCCTTGGTGCAAGATGAACGAACGTCTCTCCACTTGCTCAGTTCTGAGAGATAAGTGTGTGTGAAAGCCGTTCTTCACCTAGCTTGTTGGGAACACAAAGTTTCTTTTCAGTTGCAAACTCCATTCCATACATATATATGGGGCGGTACTAGCTCCAACTCGGTTTGACAGTGAAAACGACAGGAACTTCAAACCGGCACTAGGAAACAGACTGAGAAAGCAGAGAAAAAGTGTCCCCTGCAACCAGTTCCCTAGGTGCTAGATGGACGAACGTCTCTCCACTTGCTCAGTTCTGAGAGATAAGTGTGTGTGAAAGCCGTCCTTCACCTAGCTTGTTGGGAACACAAAGTTTCTTTTCAGTTGCAAACTCCATTCCATACATATATATGGGGAGGTACTAGCTCCAACTCTGTTTGACAGTGAAAACTGCAGGAACTTCAAACCGGCACTAGGAAACAGACTGAGAAAGCAGAGAAAAAGTGTACCCTGCAACCCGTTCCCTTGGTGCAAGATGAACGAACGTCTCTCCACTTGCTCAGTTCTGAGAGATAAGTGTGTGTGAAAGCCGTTCTTCACCTAGCTTGTTGGGAACACAAAGTTTCTTTTCAGTTGCAAACTCCATTCCATACATATATATGGGGCGGTACTAGCTCCAACTCGGTTTGACAGTGAAAACGGCAGGAACTTCAAACCGGCACTAGGAAACAGACTGAGAAAACAGAGAAAAAGTGTCCCCTGCAACCCGTTCCCTTGGTGCTAGATGGACGAACGTCTCTCCACTTGCTCAGTTCTGAGAGATAAGTGTGTGTGAAAGCCGTCCTTCACCTAGCTTGTTGGGAACACAAAGTTTCTTTTCAGTTGCAAACTCCATTCCATACATATATATGGGGAGGTACTAGCTCCAACTCGCTTTTACAGTGAAAACTGCAGGAACTTCAAACAGGCACTAGGAAACAGACTGAGAAAGCAGAGAAAATGTGTCTCCTGCAACCCGTTCCCTTGGTGCTAGATGAACGAACGTCTCTCCACTTGCTCATTTTTGAGAGATAAGTGTGTGTGAAAGCTGTCCTTCACCTAACTTGTTGGGAACACAAAGTTTCCTTTCAGTTGCAAACTCCATTCCATACATATATAAGGGAAGGTACTAGCTCCAACTCGGTTTGACAGTGAAAACTGCAGGAACTTCAAACCGGCACTAGGAAACAGACTGAGAAAGCAGAGAAAATGTGTCTCCTGCAACCCGTTCCCTTGGTGCTAGATGAACGAACGTCTCTCCACTTGCTCAGTTCTGAGAGATAAGTGTGTGTGAAAGCCGCACTTCACCAAACTTGTTGGGAACACAAAGATTCTTTTCAGTTGCAAACACCTTTCCATACATATATATGGGGAGGAACTAGCTCCAAATCGGGTTTACAGTGAAAACTGCAGGAACATCAAACCGGCACTAGGAAACAGACTGAGAAAGCAGAGAAAAAGTGTCTCCTGCAACCCGTTCCCTTGGTGCTAGATGAAAGAACGTCTCTCCACTTGCTCAGTTCTGAGAGATAAGTGTGTGTGAAAGCCATTCTTCACCTAGCTTGTTGGGAACACAAAGTTTCTTTTCAGTTGCAAACTCCATTCCATACATATATATGGGGAGGTACAAGCTCCAACTCGGTTTTACAGTGAAAACTGCAGGATCTTCAAACCGGCACAGGGAAACAGACTGAGAAAGCAGAGAAAAAGTGTCTCCTGCAACCCGTTCCCTTGGTGCTAGATGAACGAACGTCTCTCCACTTGCTCAGTTCTGAGAGATAAGTGTGTGTGAAAGCCGTCCTTCACCTAGCTTGTTGGGAACACAAAGTTTCTTTTCAGTTGCAAACTCCATTCCATACATATATATGGGGTGGTACTAGCTCCAACTCGGTTTTCCAGTGAAAACTGCAGGAACTTCAAACCGGCACTAGGAAAAAGACTGAGAAAGCAGAGAAAAAGTGTCTCCTGCAACCCGTTCCCTTGGTGCTAGATGAACGAACGTCTCTACACTTGCTCAGTTCTGAGAGATAAGTGTGTGTGAAAGCCGTCCTTCACCTAGCTTGTTGGGAACACAAAGTTTCTTTTCAGTTGCAAACTCCATTCCATACATATATATGGGGATGTAGAAGCTCCAACTCGGTTTTCCAGTGAAAACTGCAGGAACATCAAACCGGCACTAGGAAACAGACTGAGAAAGCAGAGAAAAAGTGTCTCCTGCAACCCGTTCCCTTTGTGCTAGATGAACGAACGTCTCTCCACTTGCTCAGTTCTGAGAGATAAGTGTGTGTGAAAGCCGTCCTTCACCTAGCTTGTTGGGAACACAAAGTTTCTTTTCAGTTGCAAACTCCATTCCATACATATATATGGGGAGGTACAAGCTCCAACTCGGTTTTACAGTGAAAACTACTGGAACTTCAAACCGGCACTAGGAAACAGACTGAGAAAGAAGAGAAAAAGTGTCTCCTGCAACCCGTTCCCTCGGTGCTTGATGAACGAAAGTCTCTCAACTTGCTCAGTTCTGAGAGATATGTGTTTGTGAAAGCCGTCCTTCACATAGCTTGTTGGGAACACAAAGTTTCTTTTCAGTTGCTAACTCCATTCCATACATATATATGGGGAGGTAGAAGCTCCAACACGGTTTTACAGTGAAAACTGCAGGAACTTCAAACCGGCACTAGGAAACAGACTGAGAAAGCAGAGAAAAATTGTCTCCTGCTACCCGTTCCCTTGCTGCTAGATGAACGAACGTCTCTCCACTTGCTCAGTTCTGAGAGATAAGTGTGTGTGAAAGCCGTCCTTCACCTAGCTTGTTGGGAACACAAAGTTTCTTTTCAGTTGCAAACTCCATTCCATACATATATATGGGGAGGTACTAGCTCCAACTCGGTTTGACAGTGAAAACTGCAGGAACTTCAAACCGGCACTAGGAAACAGACTGAGAAAGCAGAGAAAAAGTGTCTCCTGCAACCCGTTCCCTTGGTTCTAGATGAACGAACGTCTCTCCACTTGCTCAGTTCTGAGAGATAAGTGTGTGTGAAAGCCGTCCTTCACCTAGCTTGTTGGGAACACAAAGTTTCTTTTCAGTTGCTAACTCCATTCCATACATATATATGGGGAGGTACTAGCTCCAACTCGGTTTGACCGTGAAAATTGCAGGAACTTCAAACCGGCACTAGGAAACAGACTGAGAAAGCAGAGAAAAAGTGTCTCCTGCAACTCGTTCCCTTACTGCTAGATGAACGAACGTCTCTCCACTTGCTCAGTTCTGAGAGATAAGTGTGTGTGAAAGCCGCCCTTCACCAAACTTGTTGGGAACACAAAGTTTCTTTTCAGATGCAAACTCCTTTCCATACATATATATGGGGAGGAACTAGCTCCACATCGGGTTTACAGTGAAAACTGCAGGAACATCAAACCGGCACTAGGAAACAGACTGAGAAAGCAGAGAAAAAGTGTCTCCTGCAACCCGTTCCCTTGGTGCTAGATGAAAGAACGTCTCTCCACTTGCTCAGTTCTGAGACATATGTGTGTGTGAAAGCCGTCCTTCAACTAGCTTGTTGGGAACACAAAGTTTCTTTTAAGTTGCAAACTCCATTCCATACATATATATGGGGAGGTACAAGCTCCAACTCGGTTTTACAGTGAAAAATACTGGAACTTTAAACCGGCACTAGGAAACAGACTGAGAAAGCAGAGAAAAAGTTTCTCCTGCAACCCGTTCCCTTGGTGCTAGATGAACGAACGTCTCTCCACTTGCTCAGTTCTGAGAGATAAGTGTGTGTGAAAGCCGTCCTTCACCTAGCTTGTTGGGAACACAAAGTTTCTTTTCAGTTGCAAACTCCATTCCATACATATATATGGGGAGGTACTAGCTCCAACTCGTTTTGACAGTGAAAACTGCAGGAACTTCAAACCGGCACTAGGAAACAGACTGAGAAAGCAGAGAAAAAGTGTACCCTGCAACCCGTTCCCTTGGTGCAAGATGAACGAACGTCTCTCCACTTGCTCAGTTCTGAGAGATATGTGTGTGTGAAAGCCGTACTTCACCTAGCTTGTTGGGAACACAAAGTTTCTTTTCAGTTGCAAACTCCATTCCATACATATATATGGGGCGGTACTAGCTCCAACTCGGTTTGACAGTGAAAACGGCAGGAACTTCAAACCGGCACTAGGAAACAGACTGAGAAAGCAGAGAAAAAGTGTCCCCTGCAACCCGTTCCCTTGGTGCTAGATGGACGAACGTCTCTCCACTTGCTCAGTTCTGAGAGATAAGTGTGTGTGAAAGCCGTCCTTCACCTAGCTTGTTGGGAACACAAAGTTTCTTTTCAGTTGCAAACTCCATTCCATACACATATATTGGAGGTAGTAGCTCCAACTCTGTTTGACAGTGAAAATTGCAGGAATTTCAAACCGGCACAAGTAAACAGACTGAGAAAGCAGAGAAAAAGTGTCTCCTGCAACTCGTTCCCTTTGTGCTAGATGAACGAACGTCTCTCCACTTGCTCAGTTCTGAGAGAAAAGTGTGTGTGAAAGCCGTCCTTCACATAGCTTGTTGGGAACACAAAGTTTCTTTTCAGTTGCAAACTCCATTCCATACACATATATGTGGAGGTAGTAGCTCCAACTCTGTTTGACAGTGAAAACAGCAGGAATTTCAAACCGGCACTAGTAAACAGACTGAGAAAGCAGAGAAAAAGTGTCTCCTGCAACTCGTTCCCTTTGTGCTAGATGAACGAACGTCTCTCCACTTGCTCAGTTCTGAGAGATAAGTGTGTGTGAAAGCCGTCCTTCACCTAGCTTGTTGGGAACACAAAGTTTCTTTTCAGTTGCAAACTCCATTCCATACATATATATGGGGAGGTACTAGCTCCAACTCGGTTTGACAGTGAAAACTGCAGGAACTTCAAAGAGGCACTAGGAAACAGAATGAGAAAGCAGAGAAAAAGTGTCCCCTGCAACCCGTTCCCTTGGTGCAAGATGAACGAACGTCCCTCCACTTGCTCAGTTCTGAGAGATAAGTGTGTGTGAAAGCCGTTCTTCACCTAGCTTGTTGGGAACACAAAGTTTCTTTTCAGTTGCAAAATCCATTCCATACATATATATGGGGCGGTACTAGCTCCAACTCGGTTTGACAGTGAAAACGGCAGGAACTTCATACCGGCACTAGGAAACAGACTGAGAATACAGAGAAAAAGTGTCCACTGCACCTGTTCCCTTGGTGCTAGATGGACGAACGTCTCTCCACTTGCTCAGTTCTGAGAGATAAGTGTGTGTGAAAGCCGTCCTTCACCTAGCTTGTTGGGAACACAAAGTTTCTTTTCAGTTGCAAACTCGATTCCATACATATATATGGGGAGGTACTAGCTCCAACACGGTTTGACAGTGAAAACTGCAGGAACTTCAAAACGGCACTAGGAAACAGACTGAGAAAGCAGAGAAAATGTGTCCCCTGCAACCCGTTCCCTTGGTGCTAGATGAACGAACGTCTCTCCACTTGCTCAGTTCTGAGAGATAAGTGTGTGTGAAAGCCGTCCTTCAAGTAGCTTGCTGGGAACACAAAGTTTCTTTTCTGTTGCAAACTCCATTCCATACATATATATGGTGAGGTACTAGCTCCAACTCGGTTTGACAGTGAAAACTGCAGGAACTTCAAACCGGCACTAGGAAACAGACTGAGAAAGCAGAGAAAAAGTGTACCCTGCAACCCGTTCCCTTGGTGCAAGATGAACGAACGTCTCTCCACTTGCTCAGTTCTGAGAGATAAGTGTGTGTGAAAGCCGTCCTTCAAGTAGCTTGCTGGGAACACAAAGTTTCTTTTCTGTTGCAAACTCCATTCCATACATATATATGGTGAGGTACTAGCTCCAACTCGGTTTGACAGTGAAAACTGCAGGAACTTCAAACCGGCACTAGGAAACAGACTGAGAAAGCAGAGAAAAAGTGTACCCTGCAACCCGTTCCCTTGGTGCAAGATGAACGAACGTCTCTCCACTTGCTCAGTTCTGAGAGATAAGTGTGTGTGAAAGCCGTTCTTCACCTAGCTTGTTGGGAACACAAAGTTTCTTTTCAGTTGCAAACTCCATTCCATACCTATATATGGGGCGGTACTAGCTCCAACTGGGTTTGACAGTGAAAACGGCAGGAACTTCAAACCGGCACTAGGAAACAGACTGAGAAAGCAGAGAAAAAGTGTCCCCTGCAACCCGTTCCCTAGGTGCTAGATGGACGAACGTCTCTCCACTTGCTCAGTTCTGAGAGATAAGTGTGTGTGAAAGCCGTCCTTCACCTAGCTTGTTGGGAACACAAAGTTTCTTTTCAGTTGCAAACTCCATTCCATACATATATATGGGGAGGTACTAGCTCCAACTCTATTTGACAGTGAAAACTGCAGGAACTTCAAACCGGCACTAGGAAACAGACTGAGAAAGCAGAGAAAAAGTGTACCCTGCAACCCGTACCCTTGGTGCAAGATGAACGAACGTCTCTCCACTTGCTCAGTTCTGAGAGATAAGTGTGTGTGAAAGCCGTTCTTCACCTAGCTTGTTGGGAACACAAAGTTTCTTTTCAGTTGCAAACTCCATTCCATACATATATATGGGGCGGTACTAGCTCCAACTCGGTTTGACAGTGAAAACGGCAGGAACTTCAAACCGGCACTAGGAAACAGACTGAGAAAACAGAGAAAAAGTGTCCCCTGCAACCCGTTCCCTTGGTGCTAGATGGACGAACGTCTCTCCACTTGCTCAGTTCTGAGAGATAAGTGTGTGTGAAAGCTGTCCTTCACCTAACTTGTTGGGAACACAAAGTTTCCTTTCAGTTGCAAACTCCATTCCATACATATATAAGGGAAGGTACTAGCTCCAACTCGGTTTGACAGTGAAAACTGCAGGAACTTCAAACCGGCACTAGGAAACAGACTGAGAAAGCAGAGAAAAAGTGTCTCCTGCAACCCGTTCCCTTGGTGCTAGATGAACGAACGTCTCTCCACTTGCTCAGTTCTGAGAGATAAGTGTGTGTGAAAGCCGCACTTCACCAAACTTGTTGGGAACACAAAGATTCTTTTCAGTTGCAAACTCCTTTCCATACATATATATGGGGAGGAACTAGCTCCAAATCGGGTTTACAGTGAAAACTGCAGGAACATCAAACCGGCACTAGGAAACAGACTGAGAAAGCAGAGAAAAAGTGTCTCCTGCAACCCGTTCCCTTGGTGCTAGATGAACGAACGTCTCTCCACTTGCTCAGTTCTGAGAGATAAGTGTGTGTGAAAGCCATTCTTCAACTAGCTTGTTGGGAACACAAAGTTTCTTTTCAGTTGCAAACTCCATTCCATACACATATATGTGGAGGTAGTAGCTCCAACTCTGTTTGACAGTGAAAACAGCAGGAATTTCAAACCGGCACTAGTAAACAGACTGAGAAAGCAGAGAAAAAGTGTCTCCTGCAACTCGTTCCCTTTGTGCTAGATGAACGAACGTCTCTCCACTTGCTCAGTTCTGAGAGATAAGTGTGTGTGAAAGCCGTCCTTCACCTAGCTTGTTGGGAACACAAAGTTTCTTTTCAGTTGCAAACTCCATTCCATAAATATATATGGGGAGGTACTAGCTCCAACTCGGTTTGACAGTGAAAACTGCAGGAAATTCAAAGAGGCACTAGGAAACAGAATGAGAAAGCAGAGAAAAAGTGTCCCCTGCAACCCGTTCCCTTGGTGCAAGATGAACGAACGTCCCTCCACTTGCTCAGTTCTGAGAGATAATTGTGTGTGAAAGCCGTTCTTCACCTAGCTTGTTGGGAACACAAAGTTTCTTTTCAGTTGCAAAATCCATTCCATACATATATATGGGGCGGTACTAGCTCCAACTCGGTTTGACAGTGAAAACGGCAGGAACTTCATACCGGCACTAGGAAACAGACTGAGAATACAGAGAAAAAGTGTCCACTGCAACCTGTTCCCTTGGTGCTAGATGGACGAACGTCTCTCCACTTGCTCAGTTCTGAGAGATAAGTGTGTGTGAAAGCCGTCCTTCACCTAGCTTGTTGGGAACACAAAGTTTCTTTTCAGTTGCAAACTCCATTCCATACATATATATGGGGAGGTACTAGCTCCAACACGGTTTGACAGTGAAAACTGCAGGAACTTCAAAACGGCACTAGGAAACAGACTGAGAAAGCAGAGAAAATGTGTCCCCTGCAACCCGTTCCCTTGGTGCTAGATGAACGAACGTCTCTCCACTTGCTCAGTTCTGAGAGATAAGTGTGTGTGAAAGCCGTCCTTCAAGTAGCTTGCTGGGAACACAAAGTTTCTTTTCTGTTGCAAACTCCATTCCATACATATATATGGTGAGGTACTAGCTCCAACTCGGTTTGACAGTGAAAACTGCAGGAACTTCAAACCGGCACTAGGAAACAGACTGAGAAAGCAGAGAAAAAGTGTACCCTGCAACCCGTTCCCTTGGTGCAAGATGAACGAACGTCTCTCCACTTGCTCAGTTCTGAGAGATAAGTGTGTGTGAAAGCCGTTCTTCACCTAGCTTGTTGGGAACACAAAGTTTCTTTTCAGTTGCAAACTCCATTCCATACATATATATGGGGCGGTACTAGCTCCAACTCGGTTTGACAGTGAAAACGACAGGAACTTCAAACCGGCACTAGGAAACAGACTGAGAAAGCAGAGAAAAAGTGTCCCCTGCAACCAGTTCCCTAGGTGCTAGATGGACGAACGTCTCTCCACTTGCTCAGTTCTGAGAGATAAGTGTGTGTGAAAGCCGTCCTTCACCTAGCTTGTTGGGAACACAAAGTTTCTTTTCAGTTGCAAACTCCATTCCATACATATATATGGGGAGGTACTAGCTCCAACTCTGTTTGACAGTGAAAACTGCAGGAACTTCAAACCGGCACTAGGAAACAGACTGAGAAAGCAGAGAAAAAGTGTACCCTGCAACCCGTTCCCTTGGTGCAAGATGAACGAACGTCTCTCCACTTGCTCAGTTCTGAGAGATAAGTGTGTGTGAAAGCCGTTCTTCACCTAGCTTGTTGGGAACACAAAGTTTCTTTTCAGTTGCAAACTCCATTCCATACATATATATGGGGCGGTACTAGCTCCAACTCGGTTTGACAGTGAAAACGGCAGGAACTTCAAACCGGCACTAGGAAACAGACTGAGAAAACAGAGAAAAAGTGTCCCCTGCAACCCGTTCCCTTGGTGCTAGATGGACGAACGTCTCTCCACTTGCTCAGTTCTGAGAGATAAGTGTGTGTGAAAGCCGTCCTTCACCTAGCTTGTTGGGAACACAAAGTTTCTTTTCAGTTGCAAACTCCATTCCATACATATATATGGGGAGGTACTAGCTCCAACTCGCTTTTACAGTGAAAACTGCAGGAACTTCAAACAGGCACTAGGAAACAGACTGAGAAAGCAGAGAAAATGTGTCTCCTGCAACCCGTTCCCTTGGTGCTAGATGAACGAACGTCTCTCCACTTGCTCATTTTTGAGAGATAAGTGTGTGTGAAAGCTGTCCTTCACCTAACTTGTTGGGAACACAAAGTTTCCTTTCAGTTGCAAACTCCATTCCATACATATATAAGGGAAGGTACTAGCTCCAACTCGGTTTGACAGTGAAAACTGCAGGAACTTCAAACCGGCACTAGGAAACAGACTGAGAAAGCAGAGAAAATGTGTCTCCTGCAACCCGTTCCCTTGGTGCTAGATGAACGAACGTCTCTCCACTTGCTCAGTTCTGAGAGATAAGTGTGTGTGAAAGCCGCACTTCACCAAACTTGTTGGGAACACAAAGATTCTTTTCAGTTGCAAACACCTTTCCATACATATATATGGGGAGGAACTAGCTCCAAATCGGGTTTACAGTGAAAACTGCAGGAACATCAAACCGGCACTAGGAAACAGACTGAGAAAGCAGAGAAAAAGTGTCTCCTGCAACCCGTTCCCTTGGTGCTAGATGAAAGAACGTCTCTCCACTTGCTCAGTTCTGAGAGATAAGTGTGTGTGAAAGCCATTCTTCACCTAGCTTGTTGGGAACACAAAGTTTCTTTTCAGTTGCAAACTCCATTCCATACATATATATGGGGAGGTACAAGCTCCAACTCGGTTTTACAGTGAAAACTGCAGGATCTTCAAACCGGCACAGGGAAACAGACTGAGAAAGCAGAGAAAAAGTGTCTCCTGCAACCCGTTCCCTTGGTGCTAGATGAACGAACGTCTCTCCACTTGCTCAGTTCTGAGAGATAAGTGTGTGTGAAAGCCGTCCTTCACCTAGCTTGTTGGGAACACAAAGTTTCTTTTCAGTTGCAAACTCCATTCCATACATATATATGGGGTGGTACTAGCTCCAACTCGGTTTTCCAGTGAAAACTGCAGGAACTTCAAACCGGCACTAGGAAAAAGACTGAGAAAGCAGAGAAAAAGTGTCTCCTGCAACCCGTTCCCTTGGTGCTAGATGAACGAACGTCTCTACACTTGCTCAGTTCTGAGAGATAAGTGTGTGTGAAAGCCGTCCTTCACCTAGCTTGTTGGGAACACAAAGTTTCTTTTCAGTTGCAAACTCCATTCCATACATATATATGGGGATGTAGAAGCTCCAACTCGGTTTTCCAGTGAAAACTGCAGGAACATCAAACCGGCACTAGGAAACAGACTGAGAAAGCAGAGAAAAAGTGTCTCCTGCAACCCGTTCCCTTTGTGCTAGATGAACGAACGTCTCTCCACTTGCTCAGTTCTGAGAGATAAGTGTGTGTGAAAGCCGTCCTTCACCTAGCTTGTTGGGAACACAAAGTTTCTTTTCAGTTGCAAACTCCATTCCATACATATATATGGGGAGGTACAAGCTCCAACTCGGTTTTACAGTGAAAACTACTGGAACTTCAAACCGGCACTAGGAAACAGACTGAGAAAGAAGAGAAAAAGTGTCTCCTGCAACCCGTTCCCTCGGTGCTTGATGAACGAAAGTCTCTCAACTTGCTCAGTTCTGAGAGATATGTGTTTGTGAAAGCCGTCCTTCACATAGCTTGTTGGGAACACAAAGTTTCTTTTCAGTTGCTAACTCCATTCCATACATATATATGGGGAGGTAGAAGCTCCAACACGGTTTTACAGTGAAAACTGCAGGAACTTCAAACCGGCACTAGGAAACAGACTGAGAAAGCAGAGAAAAATTGTCTCCTGCTACCCGTTCCCTTGCTGCTAGATGAACGAACGTCTCTCCACTTGCTCAGTTCTGAGAGATAAGTGTGTGTGAAAGCCGTCCTTCACCTAGCTTGTTGGGAACACAAAGTTTCTTTTCAGTTGCAAACTCCATTCCATACATATATATGGGGAGGTACTAGCTCCAACTCGGTTTGACAGTGAAAACTGCAGGAACTTCAAACCGGCACTAGGAAACAGACTGAGAAAGCAGAGAAAAAGTGTCTCCTGCAACCCGTTCCCTTGGTTCTAGATGAACGAACGTCTCTCCACTTGCTCAGTTCTGAGAGATAAGTGTGTGTGAAAGCCGTCCTTCACCTAGCTTGTTGGGAACACAAAGTTTCTTTTCAGTTGCTAACTCCATTCCATACATATATATGGGGAGGTACTAGCTCCAACTCGGTTTGACCGTGAAAATTGCAGGAACTTCAAACCGGCACTAGGAAACAGACTGAGAAAGCAGAGAAAAAGTGTCTCCTGCAACTCGTTCCCTTACTGCTAGATGAACGAACGTCTCTCCACTTGCTCAGTTCTGAGAGATAAGTGTGTGTGAAAGCCGCCCTTCACCAAACTTGTTGGGAACACAAAGTTTCTTTTCAGATGCAAACTCCTTTCCATACATATATATGGGGAGGAACTAGCTCCACATCGGGTTTACAGTGAAAACTGCAGGAACATCAAACCGGCACTAGGAAACAGACTGAGAAAGCAGAGAAAAAGTGTCTCCTGCAACCCGTTCCCTTGGTGCTAGATGAAAGAACGTCTCTCCACTTGCTCAGTTCTGAGACATATGTGTGTGTGAAAGCCGTCCTTCAACTAGCTTGTTGGGAACACAAAGTTTCTTTTAAGTTGCAAACTCCATTCCATACATATATATGGGGAGGTACAAGCTCCAACTCGGTTTTACAGTGAAAAATACTGGAACTTTAAACCGGCACTAGGAAACAGACTGAGAAAGCAGAGAAAAAGTTTCTCCTGCAACCCGTTCCCTTGGTGCTAGATGAACGAACGTCTCTCCACTTGCTCAGTTCTGAGAGATAAGTGTGTGTGAAAGCCGTCCTTCACCTAGCTTGTTGGGAACACAAAGTTTCTTTTCAGTTGCAAACTCCATTCCATACATATATATGGGGAGGTACTAGCTCCAACTCGTTTTGACAGTGAAAACTGCAGGAACTTCAAACCGGCACTAGGAAACAGACTGAGAAAGCAGAGAAAAAGTGTACCCTGCAACCCGTTCCCTTGGTGCAAGATGAACGAACGTCTCTCCACTTGCTCAGTTCTGAGAGATATGTGTGTGTGAAAGCCGTACTTCACCTAGCTTGTTGGGAACACAAAGTTTCTTTTCAGTTGCAAACTCCATTCCATACATATATATGGGGCGGTACTAGCTCCAACTCGGTTTGACAGTGAAAACGGCAGGAACTTCAAACCGGCACTAGGAAACAGACTGAGAAAGCAGAGAAAAAGTGTCCCCTGCAACCCGTTCCCTTGGTGCTAGATGGACGAACGTCTCTCCACTTGCTCAGTTCTGAGAGATAAGTGTGTGTGAAAGCCGTCCTTCACCTAGCTTGTTGGGAACACAAAGTTTCTTTTCAGTTGCAAACTCCATTCCATACACATATATTGGAGGTAGTAGCTCCAACTCTGTTTGACAGTGAAAATTGCAGGAATTTCAAACCGGCACAAGTAAACAGACTGAGAAAGCAGAGAAAAAGTGTCTCCTGCAACTCGTTCCCTTTGTGCTAGATGAACGAACGTCTCTCCACTTGCTCAGTTCTGAGAGAAAAGTGTGTGTGAAAGCCGTCCTTCACATAGCTTGTTGGGAACACAAAGTTTCTTTTCAGTTGCAAACTCCATTCCATACACATATATGTGGAGGTAGTAGCTCCAACTCTGTTTGACAGTGAAAACAGCAGGAATTTCAAACCGGCACTAGTAAACAGACTGAGAAAGCAGAGAAAAAGTGTCTCCTGCAACTCGTTCCCTTTGTGCTAGATGAACGAACGTCTCTCCACTTGCTCAGTTCTGAGAGATAAGTGTGTGTGAAAGCCGTCCTTCACCTAGCTTGTTGGGAACACAAAGTTTCTTTTCAGTTGCAAACTCCATTCCATACATATATATGGGGAGGTACTAGCTCCAACTCGGTTTGACAGTGAAAACTGCAGGAACTTCAAAGAGGCACTAGGAAACAGAATGAGAAAGCAGAGAAAAAGTGTCCCCTGCAACCCGTTCCCTTGGTGCAAGATGAACGAACGTCCCTCCACTTGCTCAGTTCTGAGAGATAAGTGTGTGTGAAAGCCGTTCTTCACCTAGCTTGTTGGGAACACAAAGTTTCTTTTCAGTTGCAAAATCCATTCCATACATATATATGGGGCGGTACTAGCTCCAACTCGGTTTGACAGTGAAAACGGCAGGAACTTCATACCGGCACTAGGAAACAGACTGAGAATACAGAGAAAAAGTGTCCACTGCACCTGTTCCCTTGGTGCTAGATGGACGAACGTCTCTCCACTTGCTCAGTTCTGAGAGATAAGTGTGTGTGAAAGCCGTCCTTCACCTAGCTTGTTGGGAACACAAAGTTTCTTTTCAGTTGCAAACTCGATTCCATACATATATATGGGGAGGTACTAGCTCCAACACGGTTTGACAGTGAAAACTGCAGGAACTTCAAAACGGCACTAGGAAACAGACTGAGAAAGCAGAGAAAATGTGTCCCCTGCAACCCGTTCCCTTGGTGCTAGATGAACGAACGTCTCTCCACTTGCTCAGTTCTGAGAGATAAGTGTGTGTGAAAGCCGTCCTTCAAGTAGCTTGCTGGGAACACAAAGTTTCTTTTCTGTTGCAAACTCCATTCCATACATATATATGGTGAGGTACTAGCTCCAACTCGGTTTGACAGTGAAAACTGCAGGAACTTCAAACCGGCACTAGGAAACAGACTGAGAAAGCAGAGAAAAAGTGTACCCTGCAACCCGTTCCCTTGGTGCAAGATGAACGAACGTCTCTCCACTTGCTCAGTTCTGAGAGATAAGTGTGTGTGAAAGCCGTCCTTCAAGTAGCTTGCTGGGAACACAAAGTTTCTTTTCTGTTGCAAACTCCATTCCATACATATATATGGTGAGGTACTAGCTCCAACTCGGTTTGACAGTGAAAACTGCAGGAACTTCAAACCGGCACTAGGAAACAGACTGAGAAAGCAGAGAAAAAGTGTACCCTGCAACCCGTTCCCTTGGTGCAAGATGAACGAACGTCTCTCCACTTGCTCAGTTCTGAGAGATAAGTGTGTGTGAAAGCCGTTCTTCACCTAGCTTGTTGGGAACACAAAGTTTCTTTTCAGTTGCAAACTCCATTCCATACCTATATATGGGGCGGTACTAGCTCCAACTGGGTTTGACAGTGAAAACGGCAGGAACTTCAAACCGGCACTAGGAAACAGACTGAGAAAGCAGAGAAAAAGTGTCCCCTGCAACCCGTTCCCTAGGTGCTAGATGGACGAACGTCTCTCCACTTGCTCAGTTCTGAGAGATAAGTGTGTGTGAAAGCCGTCCTTCACCTAGCTTGTTGGGAACACAAAGTTTCTTTTCAGTTGCAAACTCCATTCCATACATATATATGGGGAGGTACTAGCTCCAACTCTATTTGACAGTGAAAACTGCAGGAACTTCAAACCGGCACTAGGAAACAGACTGAGAAAGCAGAGAAAAAGTGTACCCTGCAACCCGTACCCTTGGTGCAAGATGAACGAACGTCTCTCCACTTGCTCAGTTCTGAGAGATAAGTGTGTGTGAAAGCCGTTCTTCACCTAGCTTGTTGGGAACACAAAGTTTCTTTTCAGTTGCAAACTCCATTCCATACATATATATGGGGCGGTACTAGCTCCAACTCGGTTTGACAGTGAAAACGGCAGGAACTTCAAACCGGCACTAGGAAACAGACTGAGAAAACAGAGAAAAAGTGTCCCCTGCAACCCGTTCCCTTGGTGCTAGATGGACGAACGTCTCTCCACTTGCTCAGTTCTGAGAGATAAGTGTGTGTGAAAGCTGTCCTTCACCTAACTTGTTGGGAACACAAAGTTTCCTTTCAGTTGCAAACTCCATTCCATACATATATAAGGGAAGGTACTAGCTCCAACTCGGTTTGACAGTGAAAACTGCAGGAACTTCAAACCGGCACTAGGAAACAGACTGAGAAAGCAGAGAAAAAGTGTCTCCTGCAACCCGTTCCCTTGGTGCTAGATGAACGAACGTCTCTCCACTTGCTCAGTTCTGAGAGATAAGTGTGTGTGAAAGCCGCACTTCACCAAACTTGTTGGGAACACAAAGATTCTTTTCAGTTGCAAACTCCTTTCCATACATATATATGGGGAGGAACTAGCTCCAAATCGGGTTTACAGTGAAAACTGCAGGAACATCAAACCGGCACTAGGAAACAGACTGAGAAAGCAGAGAAAAAGTGTCTCCTGCAACCCGTTCCCTTGGTGCTAGATGAAAGAACGTCTCTCCACTTGCTCAGTTCTGAGAGATAAGTGTGTGTGAAAGCCATTCTTCAACTAGCTTGTTGGGAACACAAAGTTTCTTTTCAGTTGCAAACTCCATTCCATACATATATATGGGGAGGTACAAGCTCCAACTCGGTTTTACAGTGAAAACTGCAGGATCTTCAAACCGGCACAGGGAAACAGACTGAGAAAGCAGAGAAAAAGTGTCTCCTGCAACCCGTTCCCTTGGTGCTAGATGAACGAACGTCTCTCCACTTGCTCAGTTCTGAGAGATAAGTGTGTGTGAAAGCCGTCCTTCACCTAGCTTGTTGGGAACACAAAGTTTCTTTTCAGTTGCAAACTCCATTCCATACATATATATGGGGTGGTACTAGCTCCAACTCGGTTTTCCAGTGAAAACTGCAGGAACTTCAAACCGGCACTAGGAAAAAGACTGAGAAAGCAGAGAAAAAGTGTCTCCTGCAACCCGTTCCCTTGGTGCTAGATGAACGAACGTCTCTACACTTGCTCAGTTCTGAGAGATAAGTGTGTGTGAAAGCCGTCCTTCACCTAGCTTGTTGGGAACACAAAGTTTCTTTTCAGTTGCAAACTCCATTCCATACATATATATGGGGAGGTAGAAGCTCCAACTCGGTTTTCCAGTGAAAACTGCAGGAACATCAAACCGGCACTAGGAAACAGACTGAGAAAGCAGAGAAAAAGTGTCTCCTGCAACCCGTTCCCTTTGTGCTAGATGAACGAACGTCTCTCCACTTGCTCAGTTCTGAGAGATAAGTGTGTGTGAAAGCCGTCCTTCACCTAGCTTGTTGGGAACACAAAGTTTCTTTTCAGTTGCAAACTCCATTCCATACATATATATGGGGAGGTACAAGCTCCAACTCGGTTTTACAGTGAAAACTACTGGAACTTCAAACCGGCACTAGGAAACAGACTGAGAAAGAAGAGAAAAAGTGTCTCCTGCAACCCGTTCCCTCGGTGCTTGATGAACGAAAGTCTCTCACCTTGCTCAGTTCTGAGAGATATGTGTGTGTGAAAGCCGTCCTTCACATAGCTTGTTGGGAACACAAAGTTTCTTTTCAGTTGCTAACTCCATTCCATACATATATATGGGGAGGTAGAAGCTCCAACACGGTTTTACAGTGAAAACTGCAGGAACTTCAAACCGGCACTAGGAAACAGACTGAGAAAGCAGAGAAAAAGTGTCTCCTGCTACCCGTTCCCTTGCTGCTAGATGAACGAACGTCTCTCCACTTGCTCAGTTCTGAGAGATAAGTGTGTGTGAAAGCCGTCCTTCACCTAGCTTGTTGGGAACACAAAGTTTCTTTTCAGTTGCAAACTCCATTCCATACATATATATGGGGAGGTACTAGCTCCAACTCGGTTTGACAGTGAAAACTGCAGGAACTTCAAACTGGCACTAGGAAACAGACTGAGAAAGCAGAGAAAAAGTGTCTCCTGCAACCCGTTCACTTGGTGCTAGATGAACGAACGTCTCTCCACTTGCTCAGTTCTGAGAGATAAGTGTGTGTGAAAGCCGTCCTTCACCTAGCTTGTTGGGAACACAAAGTTTCTTTTCAGTTGCTAACTCCATTCCATACATATATATGGGGAGGTACTAGCTCCAACTCGGTTTGACCGTGAAAATTGCAGGAACTTCAAACCGGCACTAGGAAACAGACTGAGAAAGCAGAGAAAAAGTGTCTCCTGCAACTCGTTCCCTTACTGCTAGATGAACGAACGTCTCTCCACTTGCTCAGTTCTGAGAGATAAGTGTGTGTGAAAGCCGCCCTTCACCAAACTTGTTGGGAACACAAAGTTTCTTTTCAGATGCAAACTCCTTTCCATACATATATATGGGGAGGAACTAGCTCCAAATCGGGTTTACAGTGAAAACTGCAGGAACATCAAACCGGCACTAGGAAACAGACTGAGAAAGCAGAGAAAAAGTGTCTCCTGCAACCCGTTCCCTTGGTGCTAGATGAAAGAACGTCTCTCCACTTGCTCAGTTCTGAGAGATAAGTGTGTGTGAAAGCCATTCTTCACCTAGCTTGTTGGGAACACAAAGTTTCTTTTCAGTTGCAAACTCCATTCCATACATATATATGGGGAATTACAAGCTCCAACTCGGTTTTACAGTGAAAACTGCAGGAACTTCAAACCGGCACTAGGAAACAGACTGAGAAAGCAGAGAAAAAGTGTCTCCTACAACCCGTTCCCTTGGTGCTAGATGAACGAACGTCTCTCCACTTGCTCAGTTCTGAGAGATAAGTGTGTGTGAAAGCCGTCCTTCACCTAGCTTGTTGGGAACACAAAGTTTCTTTTCAGTTGCAAACTCCATTCCATACATATATATGGGGTGGTACTAGCTCCAACTCGGTTTTCCAGTGAAAACTGCAGGAACTTCAAACCGGCACTAGGAAACAGACTGAGAAAGCAGAGAAAAAGTGTCTCCTGCAACCCGTTCCCTTGGTGATAGATGAACGAACGTCTCTACACTTGCTCAGTTCTGAGAGATAAGTGTGTGTGAAAGCCGTCCTTCACCTAGCTTGTTGGGAACACAAAGTTTCTTTTCAGTTGCAAACTCCATTCCATACATATATATGGGGAGGTACAAGCTCCAACTCGGTTTTACAGTGAAAACTACTGGAACTTCAAACCGGCACTAGGAAACAGACTGAGAAAGAAGAGAAAAAGTGTCTCCTGCAACCCGTTCCCTCGGTGCTTGATGAACGAAAGTCTCTCCACTTGCTCAGTTCTGAGAGATATGTGTGTGTGAAAGCCGTCCTTCACATAGCTTGTTGGGAACACAAAGTTTCTTTTCAGTTGCAAACTCCATTCCATACATATATATGGGGAGGTAGAAGCTCCAACACGGTTTTACAGTGAAAACTGCAGAAACTTCAAACCGGCACTAGGAAACAGACTGAGAGAGCAGAGAAAAAGTGTCTCCTGCTACCCGTTCCCTTGCTGCTAGATGAACGAACGTCTCTCCACTTGCTCATTTCTGAGAGATAATTGTGTGTGAAAGCTGTCCTTCACCTAGCTTGTTGGGAACACAAAGTTTCTTTTCAGTTGCAAACTCTAATCCATACATATATATTGGGAGGTACAAGCTCCCACTCGGTTTGACACTGAAAACTGCAGGAACGTCAAACCGGCACTAGGAAACAGACTGAGAAAGCAGAGGAAAAGTGTCTCCTGCAACCCGTTCCCTTGGTGCTAGATGAACGAACGTCTCTCCACTTGCTCAGTTCTGAGAGATAAGTGTGTGTGAAAGCCGTCCTTCACCTAACTTGTTGGGAACACAAAGTTTCTTTTCAGTTACAAACTCCTATCCATACATATATATGGGGAGGTACTAGCTCCAACTCGCTTTTACAGTGAAAACTGCAGGAACTTCAAACAGGCACTAGGAAACAGACTGAGAAAGCAGAGAAAATGTGTCTCCTGCAACCCGTTCCCTTGGTGCTAGATGAACGAACGTCTCTCCACTTGCTCATTTCTGAGATGTAAGTGTGTGTGAAAGCTGTCCTTCACCTAACTTGTTGGGAACACAAAGTTTCTTTTCAGTTGCAAACTCCATTCCATACATATATATGGGGAGGTACAAGCTCCAACACGGTTTGACACTGAAAACTGCAGGAACTTCAAACCGGCACTAGGAAACAGACTGAGAAAGCAGAGGAAAAGTGTCTCCTGCAACCCGTTCCCTTGGTGCTAGATGAACGAACGTCTCTCCACTTGCTCAGTTCTGAGAGATAAGTGTGTGTGAAAGCCGTCCTTCACCTAACTTGTTGGGAACACAAAGTTTCTTTTCAGTTACAAACTCCTATCCATACATATATATGGGGAGGTACTAGCTCCAAATCGCTTTTACAGTGAAAACTGCAGGAACTTCAAACAGGCACTAGGAAACAGACTGAGAAAGCAGAGAAAATGTGTCTCCTGCAACCCGTTCCCTTGGTGCTAGATGAACGAACGTCTTTCCACTTGCTCATTTCTGAGAGATAAGTGTGTGTGAAAGCTGTCCTTCACCTAACTTGTTGGGAAAACAAAGTTTCTTTTCAGTTGCAAACTCCATTCCATACATATATATGGGGAGTTACAAGCTCCAACACGGTTTGACAGTGAAAACTGCAGAAACCTCAAACCGGCACTAGGAAACACACAGAGAAAGAAGAGAAAAAGTGTCTCCTGCAACCCATTCCATTGGTGCTAGATGAACGAACGTCTCTCCACTTGCTCAGTTCTGAGAGATAAGTGTGTGTGAAAGCCGTCCTTCACCTAGCTTGTTGGGAAAACAAAGTTTCTTTTCAGTTGCAAACTCCATTCCATACATATATATGGGGAGGTACAAGCTCCAACTCGGTTTTTCAGTGAAAACTGCAGGAACTTAAAAACCGACACTAGGAAACAGACAGAGAAAGCAGAAAATAGTGTCTCCTGCAAACCGTTCCCTTGGTGCGAGATGAACGAACGTCTCTCCACTTGCTCAGTTCTGAGAAATAAGTGTTTGTGAAAGCCGTCCTTCAACTAGCTTGTTGGGAAAACAAAGTTTCTTTTCAGTTGCAAACTCCATTCCGTACATATATATGGGGAGGTTCTAGCTCCAACACGGTTTTACAGTGAAAACTGCAGGAACTTCAAACCGGCACTAGGAAACAGACTGAGAATGCAGAGAAAAATTGTCTCCTGCAACCCGTTCCCTTGGTGCTAGATGAACGAACGTCTCTCTACTTGCTCAGTTCTGAGAGATAAGTGTGTGTGAAAGCCGTCCTTCACCTAGCTTGTTGGGAAAACAAAGATTCTTTTCAGTTGCAAACTCCATTCCATACATATATATGGGGAGGTACTAGCTCCAACTCGGTTTTACAGTGAAAACTGCAGGAACTTCAAACCGGCACTAGGAAACAGACTGAGAAAGCAGAGAAAAACTGTCTCCTGCAACCCGTTCCCTTGGTGCTAGATGAACGAAAGTCTTTCCACTTGCTCAGTTCTGAGAGATAAGTGTGTGTGAAAGCCGTCCTTCACCTAGCTTGTTGGGAACACAAAGTTTCTTTTCAGTTGCAAACTCCATTCCATACATATATATGGGGAGGTACAAGCTCCAAAACGGTTTGACAGTGAAAAATGCAGGAACTTCAAACCGGCACTAGGAAACAGACTGAGAAAGCAGAGAAAAAGTGTCTCCTGCAACCCGTTGCCTTGGTGCTAGATGAACGAACGTCTCTCCACTTGCTCAGTTCTGAGAGATATTTGTGTGTGAAAGCCGTCCTTCACATAGCTTGTTGGGAACACAAAGTTTCTTTTCAGTGGCAAACTCCATTCCATACATATATATGGGGAGGCACAATCTCCAACTCGGTTTGACAGTGAAAAATGCAGGAACTTCAAACCGGCACTAGGAAACAGACTGAGAAAGCAGAGAAAAAGTGTCTCCTGCAACCCGTTCCCTTGGTGCTAGATGAACGAACGTCTCTCCACTTGCTCAGTTCTGAGAGATAAGTGTGTGTGAAAGCCGTCCTTCACCTAGCTTGTTGGGAAAACAAAGTTTCTTTTCAGTTGCAAACTCCATTCCATACATATATATGGGGAGGTACAAGCTCCAACTCGGTTTGACAGTGAAAACTGCAGGAACTTCAAACCGGCACTAGGAAACAGACTGAGAAAGCAGAGAAAAAGTGTCTCCTGCAAACCGTTCCCTTGGTGCTAGATGAACGAACGTCTCTCCACTTGCTCAGTTCTGAGAGATAAGTGTGTGTGAAAGCCGTCCTTCACCTAGCTTGTTGGGAACACAAAGTTTCTTTTCAGTTGCAAACCCCATTCTATACATATATAAGGGGAGGTACTAGCTCCAACTCGGTTTGACAGTGAAAACTGCAGAAAATTCAAACCGGCACTAGGAAACAGACAGAGAAAGCAGAGAAAAAGTGTCTCCTGCAACCCATTCCATTGGAGGTAGATGAACGAACGTCTCTCCACTTGCTCAGTTCTGAGAGGTAAGTGTGTGTGAAAGCCATCCTTCACCTAGCTTGTTGGGAACAAAAGTTTCTTTTCAGTTGCAAACTCCATTCCATACATATATATTGGGAGGTTCTAGCTCCAACTCGGTTTTACAGTGAAAACTGCAGGAACTTCAAACCGGCACTAGGAAACAGACTGAGAATGCACAGAAAAAGTGTCTCCTGCAACCCGTTCCCTTGGTGCTAGAT
Source organism: Camelus dromedarius (assembly GCF_036321535.1). Lineage (NCBI taxonomy): Eukaryota > Metazoa > Chordata > Mammalia > Artiodactyla > Camelidae > Camelus > Camelus dromedarius. The sequence continues at coordinate 3,254,414 of NW_026989816.1, forward strand.
GAACGAACGTCTCTCCACTTGCTCAGTTCTGAGAGATAAGTGGGTGTGAAAGCCGTCCTTCACCTAGCTTGTTGGGAACACAAAGTTTCTTTTCAGTTGCAAACTCCACTCCATACATATATATGGGGAGGTAGAAGCTCCAACTCGGTTTTATAGTGAAAACTGCAGGAACTTCGAACCGGCACTAGGAAACAGACTGAGAAAGCAGAGAAAAAGTGTCTCCTGCAACCCGTTGCCTTGGTGCTAGATGAACGAACGTCTCTCCACTTGCTCAGTTCTGAGAGATAAGTGTGTGTGAAAGCCGTCCTTCACATAGCTTGTTGGGAACACAAAGTTTCTTTTCAGTTGCAAACTCCATTCCATATATATATATGGGGATGTACAAACTCCAACTCGTTTTGACAGTGAAAACTGCAGGAACTTCAAACCGGCACTAGGAAACAGACTGAGAAAGCAGAGAAAAAGTGTCTCCTGCAACCCGTTCCCTTGGTGCTAGATGAACGAACGTCTCTCCACTTGCTAAGTTCTGATAGATAAGTGTGTGTGAAAGCCGTCCTTCACCTAGGTTGTTGGGAAAACAAAGTTTCTTTTCAGTTGCAAACTCCATTCCATACATATATATGGGGAGGTACAAGCTCCAACACGGTTTGACAGTGAGAACTGCAGGAACTTCAAACCGGCACTAGGAAACAGACTGAGAAAGCAGAGAAAAAGTGTCTCCTGAAACCCGTTGCCTTGGTGCTAGATGAACGAACGTCTCTCCACTTGCTCAGTTCTGAGAGATAATTGTGTGTGAAAGCCGTCCTTCACATAGCTTGTTGGGAACACAAAGTTTCTTTTCAGTTGCAAACTCCATTCCATACATATATAAGGGGAGGTACAAACTCCAACTCGGTTTGACAGTGAAAACTGCAGGAACTTCAAACCGGCACTAGGAAACAGACTGAGAAAGCAGAGAAAAAGTGTCTCCTGCAACCCGTTGCCTTGGTGCTAGATGAACGAACGTCTCTCCACTTGCTCAGTTCTGAGAGATAAGTGTGTGTGAAAGCCGTCCTTCACCTAGCTTGTTGGGAAAACAAAGTTTCTTTTCAGTTGCAAACTCCATTCCATACATATATATGGGGAGGTGCTAGCTCCAACTCGGTTTTACAGTGAAAACTGCAGGAACTTCAAACCGGCACTAGGAAACAGACTTAGAAAGCAGAGAAAAAGTGTCTCCTGCAACCCGTTCCCTTGGTGCTAGATGAACGAACGTCTTTCCACTTGCTCAGTTCTGAGAGATATGTGTGTGTGAAAGCCGTCCTTCACATAGCTTGTTGGGAACACAAAGTTTCTTTCCAGTTGCAAACTCCATTCCATACATATATATGGGGAGGTACAAGCTCCAACTCGGTTTGACAGTGAAAACTGCAGGAACTTCAAACCGGCACTAGGAAACAGACTGAGAAAGCAGAGAAAAAGTGTCTCCTGCAACCCGTTCCCTTGGTGCTAGATGAACGAACGTGTCTCCAGTTGCTCAGTTCTGAGAGATAAGTGTGTGTGAAAGCCGTCCTTCACCTAGCTTGTTGGGAACACAAAGTTTCTTTTCAGTTGCAAACTCCATTCCATACATATATAAGGGGAGGTACTAGCTCCAACTCGGTTTGACAGTGAAAACTGCAGAAACCTCAAACCGGCACTAGGAAACAGACAGAGAAAGAAGAGAAAAAGTGTCTCCTGCAACCCATTCCATTGGTGCTAGATGAACGAACGTCTCTCCACTTGCTGAGTTCTGAGAGGTAAGTGTGTGTGAAAGCCGTCCTTCACCTAGCTTGTTGGGAACAAATGTTTCTTTTCAGTTGCAAACTCCATTCCATACATATAAATGGGGAGGTAGAAGCTCCAACTCGGTATTACAGTGAAAACTGCAGGAACTTCAAACCGGCACTAGGAAACAGACTGAGAAAGCAGAAAAAGTGTCTTCGGCAGCCCGTTCCCTTGGTGCGAGATGAAGGAACGTCTCTCCACTTGCTCAGTTCTGAGAGATAAGTGTGTGTGAAAGCCGTCCTTCACCTAGCTTGTTGGGAACACAAAGTTTCTTTTCAGTTGCAAACTCCATTCCATACATATATATGGGGAGGTTCTAGCTCCAACACGGTTTGACAGTGAAAACTGCAGGAACTTCAAACCGGCACTAGGAAACAGACTGAGAAAGCAGAGAAAAAAGTGTCTCCTGCAACCCGTTGCCTTCGTGCTAGATGAACGAACGTCTCTCCACTTGCTCAGTTCTGAGAGATAAGTGTGTGTGAAAGCCGTCCTTCACCTAGCTTGTTGGGAACACAAACTTTCTTTTAAGTTGCAAACTCCATTCCATACATATATATGGGGAGGTACAAGCTCCAACTCGGTTTGACAGTGAAAACTGCAGGAACTTCAAACCGGCACTATGAAACAGACTGAGAAAGCAGAGAAAAAGTGTCTCCTGCAACCCGTTTCCTTGGTGCTAGATGAACGATCGTCTCTCCACTTGCTCAGTTCTGAGAGATAAGTGTGTGTGAAAGCCGTCCTTCAACTAGCTTGTTGGGAACACAAAGTTTCTTTTCAGTGGCAAACTCCATTCCATACATATATATTTTGGAGGTACAAGCTCCAACTCGATTTTACAGTGAAAACTGCAGGAACTTCAAACCGGCACTAGGAAACAGACTGAGAAAGCAGAGAAAAAGTGTCTCCTGCAACCCGTTTCCTTGGTGCTAGATGAACGATCGTCTCTCCACTTGCTCAGTTTTGAGAGATAAGTGTGTGTGAAAGCCGTCCTTCACCTAGCTTGTTGGGAACACAAAGTTTCATTTCAGTTGCAAACTCCATTCCATACATATATATGGGGAGGTACTAGCTCCAACTCGGTTTGACAGTGAAAACTGCAGGAACTTCAAACCGGCACTAGGAAACAGACTGAGAAAGCAGAGAAGAAGTGTCTCCTGCAACCCGTTCCCTTGGTGCTAGATGAACGAACGTCTCTCCACTTGCTCAGTTCTGAGAGATAAGTGTGTGTGAAAGCCGTTCTTCACCTAGCTTGTTGGGAACAAAAGTTTCTTTTCAGTTGCAAACTCCATTCCATATATATATATGGGGAGGTAGAAGCTCCAAATCGGTATTACAGTGAAAACTGCAGGAACTTCAAACCGGCACTAGGAAACAGACTGAGAAAGCAGAGAAAAAGTGTCTCCTGCAAACCGTTGCCTTGGTGCTAGATGAACGAACGTCTTTCAACTTGCTCAGTTCTGAGAGATAAGTGTGTGTGAAAGCCGCCCTTCAACTAGCTTGCTGGGAACACAAAGTTTCTTTTCAGTTGCAAAATCCATTCCATACATATATATGGGGAGGTACAAGCTCCAACTCGATTTTACAGTGAAAACTGCAGGAACTTCAAACCGGCACTAGGAAACAGACTGAGAAAGCAGAGAAAAAGTGTCTCCTGCAACCCGTTCCCTTGGTGCTAGATGAACGAACGTCTCTCCACTTGCTCAGTTCTGAGAGATAAGTGTGTGTGAAAGCCGTTCTTCACCTAGCTTGTTGGGAACAAAAGTTTCTTTTCAGTTGCAAACTCCATTCCATATATATATATGGGGAGGTAGAAGCTCCAAATCGGTATTACAGTGAAAACTGCAGGAACTTCAAACCGGCACTAGGAAACAGACTGAGAATGTAGAGAAAAAGTGTCTCCTGCAACCCGTTCCCTTGGTGCGAGATGAAGGAACGTCTCTCCACTTGCTCAGTTCTGAGAGATAAGTGTGTGTGAAAGCCGTCCTTCACCTAGCTTGTTGGGAACACAAAGTTTCTTTTCAGTTGCAAACTCCATTCCATACATATATATGGGGAGGTTCTAGCTCCAACTCGGTTTTACAGTGAAAACTGCAGGAACTTCAAACCGGCACTAGGAAACAGACTGAGAAAGCAGAGAAAAAAGTGTCTCCTGCAACCCGTTGCCTTGGTGCTAGATGAACGAACGTCTCTCCACTTGCTCAGTTCTGAGAGATAAGTGTGTGTGAAAGCCGTCCTTCACCTAGCTTGTTGGAAACACAAAGTTTCTTTTAAGTTGCAAACGCCAATCCATACATATATATGGGGAGGTACAAGCTCCAACTCGGTTTGACAGTGAAAACTGCAGGAACTTCAAACCGGCACTATGAAACAGACTGAGAAAGCAGAGAAAAAGTGTCTCCTGCAACCCGTTTCCTTGGTGCTAGATGAACGATCGTCTCTCCACTTGCTCAGTTCTGAGAGATAAGTGTGTGTGAAAGCCGTCCTTCAACAAGCTTGTTGGGAACACAAAGTTTCTTTTCAGTGGCAAACTCCATTCCATACATATATATGGGGAGGTACAAGCTCCAGGTCGATTTTACAGTGAAAACTGCAGGAACTTCAAACCGGCACTAGGAAACAGACTGAGAAAGCAGAGAAAAAGTGTCTCCTGCAACCCGTTTCCTTGGTGCTAGATGAACGATCGTCTCTCCACTTGCTCAGTTCTGAGAGAAAAGTGTGTGTGAAAGCCGTCCTTCACCTAGCTTGTTGGGAACACAAAGTTTCTTTTCAGTTGCAAACTCCATTCCATACATATATATGGGGAGATACTAGCTCCAACTCGGTTTGACAGTGAAAACTGCAGGAACTTCAAACCGGCACTATGAAACAGACTGAGAAAGCAGAGAAGAAGTGTCTCCTGCAACCCGTTCCCTTGGTGCTAGATGAACGAACGTCTCTCCACTTGCTCAGTTCTGAGAGATAAGTGTGTGTGAAAGCCGTTCTTCACCTAGGTTGTTGGGAACAAAAGTTTCTTTTCAGTTGCAAACTCCATTCCATATATATATATGGGGAGGTAGAAGCTCCAAATCGCTATTACAGTGAAAACTGCAGGAACTTCAAACCGGCACTAGGAAACAGACTGAGAAAGCAGAGAAAAAGTGTCACCTGCAACCCGTTCCCTTCGTGCTAGATGAACGAACGTCTCTCCACTTGCTCAGTTCTGAGAGATAAGTGTGTGTGAAAGCCGCCCTTCAACTAGCTTGCTGGGAACACAAAGTTTCTTTTCAGTTGCAAACTCCATTCCATACATATATATGGGGAGGTACTAGCTCCAAATCGGTTTGACAGTGAAAACTGCAGGAACTTCAAACCGGCACTAGGAAACAGACTGAGAAAGCAGAGAATAAGTGTCTCCTGCAACCCGTTCCCTTGGTGCTAGATGAACGAACGTCTCTCCACTTGCTCAGTTCTGAGAGATAAGTGTGTGTGAAAGCCGTTCTTCACCTAGCTTGTTGGGAACAAAAGTTTCCTTTCAGTTGCAAACTCCATTCCATATATATATATGGGGAGGTAGAAGCTCCAAATCGGTATTACAGTGAAAACTGCAGGAACTTCACACCGGCACTAGGAAACAGACTGAGAAAGCAGAGAAAAAGTGTCTCCTGCAACCCGTTCCCTTGGTGCTAGATGAACGAACGTCTCTCCACTTGCTCAGTTCTGAGAGATAAGTGTGTGTGAAAGCCGCCCTTCAACTAGCTTGCTGGGAACACAAAGTTTCTTTTCAGTTGCAAACTCCATTCCATACATATATATGGGGAGGTACAAGCTCCAACTCGATTTTACAGTGAAAACTGCAGGAACTTCAAACCGGCACTAGGAAACAGACTGAGAAAGCAGAGAAAAAGTGTCTCCTGCAACCCGTTCCCTTGGTGCTAGATGAACGAACGTCTCTCCACTTGCTCAGTTCTGAGAGATAAGTGTGTGTGAAAGCCGTTCTTCACCTAGCTTGTTGGGAACAAAAGTTTCTTTTCAGTTGCAAACTCAATTCCATATATATATATGGGGAGGTAGAAGCTCCAAATCGGTATTACAGTGAAAACTGCAGGAACTTCAAACCGGCACTAGGAAACAGACTGAGAATGTAGAGAAAAAGTGTCTCCTGCAACCCGTTCCCTTGGTGCGAGATGAAGGAACGTCTCTCCACTTGCTCAGTTCTGAGAGATAAGTGTGTGTGAAAGCCGTCCTTCACCTAGCTTGTTGGGAACACAAAGTTTCTTTTCAGTTGCAAACTCCATTCCATACATATATATGGGGAGGTTCTAGCTCCAACTCGGTTTTACAGTGAAAACTGCAGGAACTTCAAACCGGCACTAGGAATCAGACTGAGAAAGCAGAGAAAAAAGTGTCTCCTGCAACCCGTTGCCTTGGTGCTAGATGAACGAACGTCTCTCCACTTGCTCAGTTCTGAGAGATAAGTGTGTGTGAAAGCCGTCCTTCACCTAGCTTGTTGGGAACACAAAGTTTCTTTTAAGTTGCAAACGCCATTCCATACATATATATGGGGAGGTACAAGCTCCAACTCGGTTTGACAGTGAAAACTGCAGGAACTTCAAACCGGCACTATGAAACAGACTGAGAAAGCAGAGAAAAAGTGTCTCCTGCAACCAGTTTCCTTGGTGCTAGATGAACGATCGTCTCTCCACTTGCTCAGTTCTGAGAGAAAATTGTGTGTGAAAGCCGTCCTTCACCTAGCTTGTTGGGAACACAAAGTTTCTTTTCAGTTGCAAACTCCATTCCATACATATATATGGGGAGGTACTAGCTCCAACTCGGTTTGACAGTGAAAACTGCAGGAACTTCAAACAGGCACTAGGAAACAGACTGAGAAAGCAGAGAAAATGTGTCTCCTGCAACCCGTTTCCTTGGTGCTAGATGAACGATCGTCTCTCCACTTGCTCAGTTCTGAGAGATAAGTTTGTGTGAAAGCCGTCCTTCACCTAGCTTGTTGGGAACACAAAGTTTCTTTTCAGTTGCAAACTCCATTCCATACATATATATGGGGAGGTACTAGCTCCAACTCGGTTTTACAGTGAAAACTGCAGGAACTTCAAACCGGCACTAGGAAACAGACTGAGAAACAGAGAAAAAATGTCTCCTGCAACCCGTTCCCTTGGTGCTAGATGAACGAACGTCTCTCCACTTACTCAGTTCTGAGAGATATGTGTGTGTGAAAGCCGTCCTTCAACTAGCTTCTTGGGAACAAAAGTTTCTTGTCAGTTGCAAACTCCATTCCATGCATATATATGGGGAGGTAGAAGCTCCAACTAGGTATTACAGTGAATACTGCAGGAACTTCAAACCGGCACTAGGAAACAGACTGAGAAAGCAGAGAAAAAGTGTCTCCTGCAACCCGTTCCCTTGGTGCTAGATGAACGAACGTCTTTCCACTTGCTCAGTTCTGAGAGATAAGTGTGTGTGAAAGCCGCCCTTCAACTAGCTTGCTGGGAACACAAAGTTTCTTTTCAGTTGCAAACTCCATTCCATACATATATATGGGGAGGTACTAGCTCCAACTCGGTTTGACAGTGAAATCTGCAGGAACTTCAAACAGGCACTAGGAAACAGACAGAGAAAGCAGAGAAAAAGTGTCTCCTGCAACCCGTTCCCTTGGTGCTAGATCAACGAACGTCTCTCCACTTGCTCAGTTCTGAGAGTTAAGTGTGTGTGAAAGCCGCCCTTCAACTAGCTTGCTGGGAACACAAAGTTTCTTTTCAGTTGCAAACTCCATTCCATACATATATATGGGGAGGTACTAGCTCCAACTCGGTTTGACAGTGAAAACTGCAGGAACTTCAAACCGGCACTAGGAAACAGACTGAGAAAGCAGAGAAAAAGTGTCTCCTGCAAACCGTTCCCTTGGTGCTAGATGAATGAACGTCTCTCCAATTGCTCAGTTCTGAGAGAGAAGTGTGTGTGAAAGCCGTCCTTCACCTCGCTTGTTGGGAACACAAAGTTTCTTTTCAGTTGCAAACTCCATTCCATACATATATATGGGGAGGTACTAGCTCCAACTCGGTTTGACCGTGAAATCTGCAGGGACTTAAAACCGGCACTAGGAAACAGACTGAGAAAGCAGAGAAAAAGTGTCTCCTGCCACCCGTTTCCTTGGTGCTAGATGAACGAACGTCTCTCCACTTGCTCAGTTCTGAGAAATAAGAGTGTGTGAAAGCCGTCCTTCAACTAGCTTGCTGGGAACACAAAGTTTCTTTTCAGTTGCAAACTCCATTCCATACATATATATGGGGAGGTACAAGCTCCAACTCGATTTTACAGTGAAAACTGCAGGAACTTCAAACCGGCACTAGGAAACAGACTGAGAAAGCAGAGAAAAAGTGTCTCCTGCAACCCGTTCCCTTGGTGCTAGATGAACGAACGTCTCTCCACTTGCTCAGTTCTGAGAGATAAGTGTGTGTGAAAGCCGTTCTTCACCTAGCTTGTTGGGAACAAAAGTTTCTTTTCAGTTGCAAACTCAATTCCATATATATATATGGGGAGGTAGAAGCTCCAAATCGGTATTACAGTGAAAACTGCAGGAACTTCAAACCGGCACTAGGAAACAGACTGAGAATGTAGAGAAAAAGTGTCTCCTGCAACCCGTTCCCTTGGTGCGAGATGAAGGAACGTCTCTCCATTTGCTCAGTTCTGAGAGATAAGTGTGTGTGAAAGCCGTCCTTCACCTAGCTTGTTGGGAACACAAAGTTTCTTTTCAGTTGCAAACTCCATTCCATACATATATATGGGGAGGTTCTAGCTCCAACTCGGTTTTACAGTGAAAACTGCAGGAACTTCAAACCGGCACTAGGAATCAGACTGAGAAAGCAGAGAAAAAAGTGTCTCCTGCAACCCGTTGCCTTGGTGCTAGATGAACGAACGTCTCTCCACTTGCTCAGTTCTGAGAGATAAGTGTGTGTGAAAGCCGTCCTTCACCTAGCTTGTTGGGAACACAAAGTTTCTTTTAAGTTGCAAACGCCATTCCATACATATATATGGGGAGGTACAAGCTCCAACTCGGTTTGACAGTGAAAACTGCAGGAACTTCAAACCGGCACTATGAAACAGACTGAGAAAGCAGAGAAAAAGTGTCTCCTGCAACCCGTTTCCTTGGTGCTAGATGAACGATCGTCTCTCCACTTGCTCAGTTCTGAGAGAAAATTGTGTGTGAAAGCCGTCCTTCACCTAGCTTGTTGGGAACACAAAGTTTCTTTTCAGTTGCAAACTCCATTCCATACATATATATGGGGAGGTACTAGCTCCAACTCGGTTTGACAGTGAAAACTGCAGGAACTTCAAACCGGCACTAGGAAACAGACTGAGAAAGCAGAGAAGAAGTGTCTCCTGCAACCCGTTCCCTTGTTGCTAGATGAACGAACGTCTCTCCACTTGCTCAGTTCTGAGAGATAAGTGTGTGTGAAAGCCGTTCTTCACCTAGCTTGTTGGGAACAAAAGTTTCTTTTCAGTTGCAAACTCCATTCCATATATATATATGGGGAGGTAGAAGCTCCAAAACGGTATTACAGTGAAAACTGCAGGAACTTCAAACCGGCACTAGGAAACAGACTGAGAAAGCAGAGAAAAAGTGTCACCTGCAACCCGTTCCCTTGGTGCTAGATGAACGAACGTCTTTCCACTTGCTCAGTTCTGAGAGATAAGTGTGTGTGAAAGCCGCCCTTCAAATAGCTTGCTGGGAACACAAAGTTTCTTTTCAGTTGCAAACTCCATTCCATACATATAAATGGGGAGGTAGAAGCTCCAACTCGGTATTACAGTGAAAACTGCAGGAACTTCAAAGCGGCACTAGGAAACAGACTGAGAAAGCAGAGAAAAAGTGTCTCCTGCAACCCGTTCCCTTGGTGCTAGATGAACGAACGTCTCTCCACTTGCTCAGTTCTGAGAGATAAGTGTGTGTGAAAGCCGCCCTTCAAGTAGCTTGCTGGGAACACAAAGTTTCTTTTCAGTTGCAAACTCCATTCCATACATATATATGGGGAGGTACAAGCTCCAACTCGATTTTACAGTGAAAACTGCAGGAACTTCAAACCGGCACTAGGAAACAGACTGAGAAAGCAGAGAAAAAGTGTCTCCTGCAACCCGTTCCCTTGGTGCTAGATGAACGAACGTCTCTCCACTTGCTCACTTCTGAGAGATAAGTGTGTGTGAAAGCCGTTCTTCACCTAGCTTGTTGGGAACAAAAGTTTCTTTTCAGTTGCAAACTCCATTCCATATATATATATGGGGAGGTAGAAGCTCCAAATCGGTATTACGTTGAAAACTGCAGGAACTTCAAACCGGCACTAGGAAACAGACTGAGAAAGCAGAGAAAAAGTGTCTCCTGCAACACGTTCCCTTGGTGCTAGATGAACGAACGTCTCTCCACTTGCTCAGTTCTGAGAGATAAGTGTGTGTGAAAGCCGCCCTTCAACTAGCTTGCTGGGAACACAAAGTTTCTTTTCAGTTGCAAACTCCATTCCATACATATATATGGGGAGGTACTAGCTCCAACTCGGTTTGACAGTGAAAACTGCAGGAACTTCAAACCGGCATTAGGAAACAGACTGAGAAAGCAGAGAAAAAGTGTCTCCTGCAACACGTTTCCTTGGTGCTAGATAAACGATCGTCTCTCCACTTGCTCAGTTCTGAGAGATAAGTGTGTGTGAAAGCCGCCCTTCAACTAGCTTGTAGGAAACACAAATTTTCTTTTCAGTTGCAAACTCCATTCCATACATATATATGGGGAGGTACTAGCTCCAACTCGGTTTGACAGTGAAAACTGCAGGAACTTCAAACCGGCACTAGGAAACAGACTGAGAAAGCAGAGAAAAAGTGTCTCCTGCAACCCGTTTCCTTGGTGCTAGATGAACGATCGTCTCTCCACTTGCTCAGTTCTGAGAGATAAGTGTGTGTGAAAGCCGCCCTTCAACTAGCTTGCTGGGAACACAAAGTTTCTTTTCAGTTGCAAACTCCATTCCATACATATATATGGGGAGGTACAAGCTCCAACTCGATTTTACAGTGAAAACTGCAGGAACCTCAAACCGGCACTAGGAAACAGACTGAGAAAGCAGAGAAAAAGTGTCTCCTGCAACCCGTTCCCTTGGTGCTAGATGAACGAACGTCTCTCCACTTGCTCAGTTCTGAGAGATAAGTGTTTGTGAAAGCCGTCCTTCACCTAGCTTGTTGGGAACACAAAGTTTCTTTTCAGTTGCAAAATCTATTCCATACAAATATATGGGGAGGTACAATCTCCAACTCGGTTTGACAGTGAAAACTGCAGGAACTTCAAACCGGCACTAGGAAACAGACTGAGAAAGCAGAGAAAATGTGTCTCCTGCAACCCGTTTCCTTGGTGCTAGATGAACGATCGTCTCTCCACTTGCTCAGTTCTGAGAGATAAGTTTGTGTGAAAGCCGTCCTTCACCTAGCTTGTTGGGAACACAAAGTTTCTTTTCAGTTGCAAACTCCATTCCATACATATATATGGGGAGGTACTAGCTCCAACTCGGTTTTACAGTGAAAACTGCAGGAACTTCAAACCGGCACTAGGAAACAGACTGAGAAACAGAGAAAAAATGTCTCCTGCAACCCGTTCCCTTGGTGCTAGATGAACGAACGTCTCTCCACTTACTCAGTTCTGAGAGATATGTGTGTGTGAAAGCCGTCCTTCACCTAGCTTCTTGGGAACAAAAGTTTCTTGTCAGTTGCAAACTCCATTCCATGCATATATATGGGGAGGTAGAAGCTCCAACTAGGTATTACAGTGAATACTGCAGGAACTTCAAACCGGCACTAGGAAACAGACTGAGAAAGCAGAGAAAAAGTGTCTCCTGCAACCCGTTCCCTTGGTGCTAGATGAACGAACGTCTCTCCACTTGCTCAGTTCTGAGAGATAAGTGTGTGTGAAAGCCGCCCTTCAACTAGCTTGCTGGGAACACAAAGTTTCTTTTCAGTTGCAAACTCCATTCCATACATATATATGGGGAGGTACTAGCTCCAACTCGGTTTGACAGTGAAATCTGCAGGAACTTCAAACAGGCACTAGGAAACAGACAGAGAAAGCAGAGAAAAAGTGTCTCCTGCAACCCGTTCCCTTGGTGCTAGATCAACGAACGTCTCTCCACTTGCTCAGTTCTGAGAGTTAAGTGTGTGTGAAAGCCGCCCTTCAACTAGCTTGCTGGGAACACAAAGTTTCTTTTCAGTTGCAAACTCCATTCCATACATATATATGGGGAGGTACTAGCTCCAACTCGGTTTGACAGTGAAAACTGCAGGAACTTCAAACCGGCACTAGGAAACAGACTGAGAAAGCAGAGAAAAAGTGTCTCCTGCAAACCGTTCCCTTGGTGCTAGATGAATGAACGTCTCTCCAATTGCTCAGTTCTGAGAGAGAAGTGTGTGTGAAAGCCGTCCTTCACCTCGCTTGTTGGGAACACAAAGTTTCTTTTCAGTTGCAAACTCCATTCCATACATATATATGGGGAGGTACTAGCTCCAACTCGGTTTGACCGTGAAATCTGCAGGGACTTAAAACCGGCACTAGGAAACAGACTGAGAAAGCAGAGAAAAAGTGTCTCCTGCCACCCGTTTCCTTGGTGCTAGATGAACGAACGTCTCTCCACTTGCTCAGTTCTGAGAAATAAGAGTGTGTGAAAGCCGTCCTTCACCTAGCTTGTTGGGAACACAAAGTTTCTTTTCAGTTGCAAACTCCATTCCATACATATATATGGGGAGTTACTAGCTCCAACTCGGTTTGACAGTGAATACTGCAGGAACTTCAAACCGGCACTAGGAAACAGACTGAGAAAGCAGAGAAAAAGTGTCTCCTGCCACCCGTTCCCTTGGTGCTAGATGAACGAACGTCTCTCCACTTGCTCAGTTCTGAGAGATAAGTGTGTGTGAAAGCCGTCCTTCACCTAGCTTGTTGGGAACACAAAGTTTCTTTTCAGTTACAAACTCCATTCCATACATGTATATGGTGAGGTACTAGCTCCAACTCGATTTTACAGTGAAAACTACAGGAACTTCAAACCGGCACTAGGAAACAGACTGAGAAAGGAGAGAAAAAGTGTCTCCTGCAACCCGTTTCCTTGGTGCTAGATGAACGATCGTCTCTCCACTTGCTCAGTTCTGAGAGATATGTGTGTGTGAAAGCCGTCCTTCACGTAGCTTGTTGGGAACACAAAGTTTCTTTTCAGTTGCAAACTCCATTCCATACATATATATGGGTTGGTACTAGCTCCAACTCGGTTTTACAGTGAAAACTGCAGGAACTTCAAACCGGCACTAGGAAACAGACTGAGAAAGCAGAGAAAAAGTGTCTCCTGCAACCCGTTGCCTTGGTGCTAGATGAACGATCGTCTCTCCACTTGCTCAGTTCTGAGAGATAAGTGTGTGTGAAAGCCGCCCTTCAACTAGCTTGCTGGGAACACAAAGTTTCTTTTCAGTTGCAAACTCCATTCCACACATATATATGGGGAGGTACAAGCTCCAACTCGGTTTTACAGTGAAAACTGCAGGAACTTCAAACCGGCACAAGGAAACAGACTGAGAAAGCAGAGAAAAAGTCTCTCCTGCAACCCGTTCCCTTGGTGCTAGATGAACGAACGTCTCTCCAATTGCTCAGTTCTGAGAGATAAGTGTGTGTGAAAGCCGTCCTTCACCTAGCTTGTTGGGAACACAAAGTTTCTTTTAAGTTGCAAACTCCATTCCATACATATATATGGGGAGGTACAAGCTGCAACTCCGTTTGACAGTGAAAACTGCAGGAACTTCAAACCGGCACTAGGAAACAGACTGAGAAAGCAGAGAAAAAGTGTCTCCTGCAACCCGTTGCCTTGGTGCTAGATGAACGAACGTCTCTCCACTTGATCAGTTCTGAGAGATAAGTGTGTGTGAAAGCCGTCCTTCACCTAGCTTGTTGGGAACACAAAGTTTCTTTTCAGTTGCAAACTCCATTCCATACATATATATGGGGAGGTACTATCTCCAACTCGGTTTTACCCTGAAAACTGCAGGAACTTCAAACCGGCACTAGGAAACAGACTGAGAAAGCAGAGAAAAAGGGTCCCTTGCAACCCGTTCCCTTGGTGCTAGATGAACGAACGTCTCTCCACTTGCTCAGTTCTGAGAAATAAGTGTGTGTGAAAGCCGCCCTTCAAGTAGCTTGCTGGGAACACAAAGTTTCTTTTCAGTTGCAAACTCCATTCCATACATATATATGGGGAGGTACTAGCTCCAACTCGGTTTAACAGTGAAATCTGCAGGAACTTCAAACAGGCACTAGGAAACAGACAGAGAAAGCAGAGAAAAAGTGTCTCCTGCTACCCGTTCCCTTGGTGCTAGATGAACGAACGTCTCTCCACTTGCTCAGTTCTGAGAGATATGTGTGTGTGAAAGCCGTCCTTCACCAAGCTTGTTGGGAAAAAAAGTTTCTTTTCAGTTGCAAACTCCATTCCATACATATATATGGGGAGGTAGAAACTCCAACTCGGTATTACAGTGAAAACTGCAGGAACTTCAAACCGGCACTAGGAAACAGACTGAGAAAGCAGAGAAAAAGTGTCTCCTGCAACCCGTTGCCTTGGTGCTTGATGAACGAACGTCTCTCCACTTGCTCAGTTCTGAGAGATAAGTGTGTGTGAAAGCCGTCCTTCAACAAGCTTGTTGGGAACACAAAGTTCCTTTTCAGTGGCAAACTCCATTCCATACATATATATGGGGAGGTACAAGCTCCAAGTCGATTTTACAGTGAAAACTGCAGGAACTTCAAACCGGCACTAGGAAACAGACTGAGAAAGCAGAGAAAAAGTGTCTCCTGCAACCCGTTTCCTTGGTGCTAGATGAACGATCGTCTCTCCACTTGCTCAGTTCTGAGAGAAAAGTGTGTGTGAAAGCCGTCCTTCACCTAGCTTGTTGGGAACACAAAGTTTCTTTTCAGTTGCAAACTCCATTCCATACATATATATGGGGAGATACTAGCTCCAACTCGGTTTGACAGTGAAAACTGCAGGAACTTCAAACCGGCACTAGGAAACAGACTGAGAAAGCAGAGAAGAAGTGTCTCCTGCAACCCGTTCCCTTGGTGCTAGATGAACGAACGTCTCTCCACTTGCTCAGTTCTGAGAGATAAGTGTGTGTGAAAGCCGTTCTTCACCTAGCTTGTTGGGAACAAAAGTTTCTTTTCAGTTGCAAACTCCATTCCATATATATATATGGGGAGGTAGAAGCTCCAAATCGCTATTACAGTGAAAACTGCAGGAACTTCAAACCGGCACTAGGAAACAGACTGAGAAAGCAGAGAAAAAGTGTCACCTGCAACCCGTTCCCTTCGTGCTAGATGAACGAACGTCTCTCCACTTGCTCAGTTCTGAGAGATAAGTGTGTGTGAAAGCCGCCCTTCAACTAGCTTGCTGGGAACACAAAGTTTCTTTTCTGTTGCAAACTCCATTCCATACATATATATGGGGAGGTACTAGCTCCAAATCGGTTTGACAGTGAAAACTGCAGGAACTTCAAACCGGCACTAGGAAACAGACTGAGAAAGCAGAGAATAAGTGTCTCCTGCAACCCGTTCCCTTGGTGCTAGATGAACGAACGTCTCTCCACTTGCTAAGTTCTGAGAGATAAGTGTGTGTGAAAGCCGTTCTTCACCTAGCTTGTTGGGAACAAAAGTTTCCTTTCAGTTGCAAACTCCATTCCATATATATATATGGGGAGGTAGAAGCTCCAAATCGGTATTACAGTGAAAACTGCAGGAACTTCAAACCGGCACTAGGAAACAGACTGAGAAAGCAGAGAAAAAGTGTCTCCTGCAACCCGTTCCCTTGGTGCTAGATGAACGAACGTCTCTCCACTTGCTCAGTTCTGAGAGATAAGTGTGTGTGAAAGCCGCCCTTCAACTAGCTTGCTGGGAACACAAAGTTTCTTTTCAGTTGCAAACTCCATTCCATACATATATATGGGGAGGTACAAGCTCCAACTCGATTTTACAGTGAAAACTGCAGGAACTTCAAACCGGCACTAGGAAACAGACTGAGAAAGCAGAGAAAAAGTGTCTCCTGCAACCCGTTCCCTTGGTGCTAGATGAACGAACGTCTCTCCACTTGCTCAGTTCTGAGAGATAAGTGTGTGTGAAAGCCGTTCTTCACCTAGCTTGTTGGGAACAAAAGTTTCTTTTCAGTTGCAAACTCAATTCCATATATATATATGGGGAGGTAGAAGCTCCAAATCGGTATTACAGTGAAAACTGCAGGAACTTCAAACCGGCACTAGGAAACAGACTGAGAATGTAGAGAAAAAGTGTCTCCTGCAACCCGTTCCCTTGGTGCGAGATGAAGGAACGTCTCTCCACTTGCTCAGTTCTGAGAGATAAGTGTGTGTGAAAGCCGTCCTTCACCTAGCTTGTTGGGAACACAAAGTTTCTTTTCAGTTGCAAACTCCATTCCATACATATATATGGGGAGGTTCTAGCTCCAACTCGGTTTTACAGTGAAAACTGCAGGAACTTCAAACCGGCACTAGGAATCAGACTGAGAAAGCAGAGAAAAAAGTGTCTCCTGCAACCCGTTGCCTTGGTGCTAGATGAACGAACGTCTCTCCACTTGCTCAGTTCTGAGAGATAAGTGTGTGTGAAAGCCGTCCTTCACCTAGCTTGTTGGGAACACAAAGTTTCTTTTAAGTTGCAAACGCCATTCCATACATATATATGGGGAGGTACAAGCTCCAACTCGGTTTGACAGTGAAAACTGCAGGAACTTCAAACCGGCACTATGAAACAGACTGAGAAAGCAGAGAAAAAGTGTCTCCTGCAACCCGTTTCCTTGGTGCTAGATGAACGATCGTCTCTCCACTTGCTCAGTTCTGAGAGAAAATTGTGTGTGAAAGCCGTCCTTCACCTAGCTTGTTGGGAACACAAAGTTTCTTTTCAGTTGCAAACTCCATTCCATACATATATATGGGGAGGTACTAGCTCCAACTCGGTTTGACAGTGAAAACTGCAGGAACTTCAAACCGGCACTAGGAAACAGACTGAGAATGCAGAGAAGAAGTGTCTCCTGCAACCCGTTCCCTTGTTGCTAGATGAACGAACGTCTCTCCACTTGCTCAGTTCTGAGAGATAAGTGTGTGTGAAAGCCGTTCTTCACCTAGCTTGTTGGGAACAAAAGTTTCTTTTCAGTTGCAAACTCCATTCCATATATATATATGGGGAGGTAGAAGCTCCAAAACGGTATTACAGTGAAAACTGCAGGAACTTCAAACCGGCACTAGGAAACAGACTGAGAAAGCAGAGAAAAAGTGTCACCTGCAACCCGTTCCCTTGGTGCTAGATGAACGAACGTCTTTCCACTTGCTCAGTTCTGAGAGATAAGTGTGTGTGAAAGCCGCCCTTCAAATAGCTTGCTGGGAACACAAAGTTTCTTTTCAGTTGCAAACTCCATTCCATACATATAAATGGGGAGGTAGAAGCTCCAACTCGGTATTACAGTGAAAACTGCAGGAACTTCAAAGCGGCACTAGGAAACAGACTGAGAAAGCAGAGAAAAAGTGTCTCCTGCAACCCGTTCCCTTGGTGCTAGATGAACGAACGTCTCTCCACTTGCTCAGTTCTGAGAGATAAGTGTGTGTGAAAGCCGCCCTTCAAGTAGCTTGCTGGGAACACAAAGTTTCTTTTCAGTTGCAAACTCCATTCCATACATATATATGGGGAGGTACAAGCTCCAACTCGATTTTACAGTGAAAACTGCAGGAACTTCAAACCGGCACTAGGAAACAGACTGAGAAAGCAGAGAAAAAGTGTCTCCTGCAACCCGTTCCCTTGGTGCTAGATGAACGAACGTCTCTCCACTTGCTCACTTCTGAGAGATAAGTGTGTGTGAAAGCCGTTCTTCACCTAGCTTGTTGGGAACAAAAGTTTCTTTTCAGTTGCAAACTCCATTCCATATATATATATGGGGAGGTAGAAGCTCCAAATCGGTATTACGGTGAAAACTGCAGGAACTTCAAACCGGCACTAGGAAACAGACTGAGAAAGCAGAGAAAAAGTGTCTCCTGCAACACGTTCCCTTGGTGCTAGATGAACGAACGTCTCTCCACTTGCTCAGTTCTGAGAGATAAGTGTGTGTGAAAGCCGCCCTTCAACTAGCTTGCTGGGAACACAAAGTTTCTTTTCAGTTGCAAACTCCATTCCATACATATATATGGGGAGGTACTAGCTCCAACTCGGTTTGACAGTGAAAACTGCAGGAACTTCAAACCGGCATTAGGAAACAGACTGAGAAAGCAGAGAAAAAGTGTCTCCTGCAACACGTTTCCTTGGTGCTAGATAAACGATCGTCTCTCCACTTGCTCAGTTCTGAGAGATAAGTGTGTGTGAAAGCCGCCCTTCAACTAGCTTGTAGGAAACACAAATTTTCTTTTCAGTTGCAAACTCCATTCCATACATATATATGGGGAGGTACTAGCTCCAACTCGGTTTGACAGTGAAAACTGCAGGAACTTCAAACCGGCACTAGGAAACAGACTGAGAAAGCAGAGAAAATGTGTCTCCTGCAACCCGTTTCCTTGGTGCTAGATGAACGATCGTCTCTCCACTTGCTCAGTTCTGAGAGATAAGTGTGTGTGAAAGCCGCCCTTCAACTAGCTTGCTGGGAACACAAAGTTTCTTTTCAGTTGCAAACTCCATTCCATACATATATATGGGGAGGTACAAGCTCCAACTCGATTTTACAGTGAAAACTGCAGGAACCTCAAACCGGCACTAGGAAACAGACTGAGAAAGCAGAGAAAAAGTGTCTCCTGCAACCCGTTCCCTTGGTGCTAGATGAACGAACGTCTCTCCACTTGCTCAGTTCTGAGAGATAAGTGTTTGTGAAAGCCGTCCTTCACCTAGCTTGTTGGGAACACAAAGTTTCTTTTCAGTTGCAAAATCTATTCCATACAAATATATGGGGAGGTACAATCTCCAACTCGGTTTGACAGTGAAAACTGCAGGAACTTCAAACCGGCACTAGGAAACAGACTGAGAAAGCAGAGAAAATGTGTCTCCTGCAACCCGTTTCCTTGGTGCTAGATGAACGATCGTCTCTCCACTTGCTCAGTTCTGAGAGATAAGTTTGTGTGAAAGCCGTCCTTCACCTAGCTTGTTGGGAACACAAAGTTTCTTTTCAGTTGCAAACTCCATTCCATACATATATATGGGGAGGTACTAGCTC
Source organism: Camelus dromedarius (assembly GCF_036321535.1). Lineage (NCBI taxonomy): Eukaryota > Metazoa > Chordata > Mammalia > Artiodactyla > Camelidae > Camelus > Camelus dromedarius. Next base: position 3,273,463 of record NW_026989816.1, read on the forward strand.
CAACTCGGTTTTACAGTGAAAACTGCAGGAACTTCAAACCGGCACTAGGAAACAGACTGAGAAACAGAGAAAAAATGTCTCCTGCAACCCGTTCCCTTGGTGCTAGATGAACGAACGTCTCTCCACTTGCTCAGTTCTGAGAGATATGTGTGTGTGAAAGCCGTCCTTCACCTAGCTTCTTGGGAACAAAAGTTTCTTGTCAGTTGCAAACTCCATTCCATGCATATATATGGGGAGGTAGAAGCTCCAACTAGGTATTACAGTGAATACTGCAGGAACTTCAAACCGGCACTAGGAAACAGACTGAGAAAGCAGAGAAAAAGTGTCTCCTGCAACCCGTTCCCTTGGTGCTAGATGAACGAACGTCTTTCCACTTGCTCAGTTCTGAGAGATAAGTGTGTGTGAAAGCCGCCCTTCAACTAGCTTGCTGGGAACACAAAGTTTCTTTTCAGTTGCAAACTCCATTCCATACATATATATGGGGAGGTACTAGCTCCAACTCGGTTTGACAGTGAAATCTGCAGGAACTTCAAACAGGCACTAGGAAACAGACAGAGAAAGCAGAGAAAAAGTGTCTCCTGCAACCCGTTCCCTTGGTGCTAGATCAACGAACGTCTCTCCACTTGCTCAGTTCTGAGAGTTAAGTGTGTGTGAAAGCCGCCCTTCAACTAGCTTGCTGGGAACACAAAGTTTCTTTTCAGTTGCAAACTCCATTCCATACATATATATGGGGAGGTACTAGCTCCAACTCGGTTTGACAGTGAAAACTGCAGGAACTTCAAACCGGCACTAGGAAACAGACTGAGAAAGCAGAGAAAAAGTGTCTCCTGCAAACCGTTCCCTTGGTGCTAGATGAATGAACGTCTCTCCAATTGCTCAGTTCTGAGAGAGAAGTGTGTGTGAAAGCCGTCCTTCACCTCGCTTGTTGGGAACACAAAGTTTCTTTTCAGTTGCAAACTCCATTCCATACATATATATGGGGAGGTACTAGCTCCAACTCGGTTTGACCGTGAAATCTGCAGGGACTTAAAACCGGCACTAGGAAACAGACTGAGAAAGCAGAGAAAAAGTGTCTCCTGCCACCCGTTTCCTTGGTGCTAGATGAACGAACGTCTCTCCACTTGCTCAGTTCTGAGAAATAAGAGTGTGTGAAAGCCGTCCTTCACCTAGCTTGTTGGGAACACAAAGTTTCTTTTCAGTTGCAAACTCCATTCCATACATATATATGGGGAGTTACTAGCTCCAACTCGGTTTGACAGTGAATACTGCAGGAACTTCAAACCGGCACTAGGAAACAGACTGAGAAAGCAGAGAAAAAGTGTCTCCTGCCACCCGTTCCCTTGGTGCTAGATGAACGAACGTCTCTCCACTTGCTCAGTTCTGAGAGATAAGTGTGTGTGAAAGCCGTCCTTCACCTAGCTTGTTGGGAACACAAAGTTTCTTTTCAGTTACAAACTCCATTCCATACATGTATATGGTGAGGTACTAGCTCCAACTCGATTTTACAGTGAAAACTACAGGAACTTCAAACCGGCACTAGGAAACAGACTGAGAAAGGAGAGAAAAAGTGTCTCCTGCAACCCGTTTCCTTGGTGCTAGATGAACGATCGTCTCTCCACTTGCTCAGTTCTGAGAGATATGTGTGTGTGAAAGCCGTCCTTCACGTAGCTTGTTGGGAACACAAAGTTTCTTTTCAGTTGCAAACTCCATTCCATACATATATATGGGTTGGTACTAGCTCCAACTCGGTTTTACAGTGAAAACTGCAGGAACTTCAAACCGGCACTAGGAAACAGACTGAGAAAGCAGAGAAAAAGTGTCTCCTGCAACCCGTTGCCTTGGTGCTAGATGAACGATCGTCTCTCCACTTGCTCAGTTCTGAGAGATAAGTGTGTGTGAAAGCCGCCCTTCAACTAGCTTGCTGGGAACACAAAGTTTCTTTTCAGTTGCAAACTCCATTCCACACATATATATGGGGAGGTACAAGCTCCAACTCGGTTTTACAGTGAAAACTGCAGGAACTTCAAACCGGCACAAGGAAACAGACTGAGAAAGCAGAGAAAAAGTCTCTCCTGCAACCCGTTCCCTTGGTGCTAGATGAACGAACGTCTCTCCAATTGCTCAGTTCTGAGAGATAAGTGTGTGTGAAAGCCGTCCTTCACCTAGCTTGTTGGGAACACAAAGTTTCTTTTAAGTTGCAAACTCCATTCCATACATATATATGGGGAGGTACAAGCTGCAACTCCGTTTGACAGTGAAAACTGCAGGAACTTCAAACCGGCACTAGGAAACAGACTGAGAAAGCAGAGAAAAAGTGTCTCCTGCAACCCGTTGCCTTGGTGCTAGATGAACGAACGTCTCTCCACTTGATCAGTTCTGAGAGATAAGTGTGTGTGAAAGCCGTCCTTCACCTAGCTTGTTGGGAACACAAAGTTTCTTTTCAGTTGCAAACTCCATTCCATACATATATATGGGGAGGTACTATCTCCAACTCGGTTTTACCCTGAAAACTGCAGGAACTTCAAACCGGCACTAGGAAACAGACTGAGAAAGCAGAGAAAAAGGGTCCCTTGCAACCCGTTCCCTTGGTGCTAGATGAACGAACGTCTCTCCACTTGCTCAGTTCTGAGAAATAAGTGTGTGTGAAAGCCGCCCTTCAAGTAGCTTGCTGGGAACACAAAGTTTCTTTTCAGTTGCAAACTCCATTCCATACATATATATGGGGAGGTACTAGCTCCAACTCGGTTTAACAGTGAAATCTGCAGGAACTTCAAACAGGCACTAGGAAACAGACAGAGAAAGCAGAGAAAAAGTGTCTCCTGCAACCCGTTCCCTTGGTGCTAGATGAACGAACGTCTCTCCACTTGCTCAGTTCTGAGAGATATGTGTGTGTGAAAGCCGTCCTTCACCAAGCTTGTTGGGAAAAAAAGTTTCTTTTCAGTTGCAAACTCCATTCCATACATATATATGGGGAGGTAGAAACTCCAACTCGGTATTACAGTGAAAACTGCAGGAACTTCAAACCGGCACTAGGAAACAGACTGAGAAAGCAGAGAAAAAGTGTCTCCTGCAACCCGTTGCCTTGGTGCTAGATGAACGAACGTCTCTCCACTTGCTCAGTTCTGAGAGATAAGTGTGTGTGAAAGCCGCCCTTCAACTAGCTTGCTGGGAACACAAAGTTTCTTTTTAGTTGCAAACTCCAATCCACACATATATATGGGGAGGTACTAGCTCCAACTCGGTTTTACAGTTAAAACTGCAGGAACTTCAAACCGGCACTAGGAAACAGACTGAGAAAGCAGAGAAAAAGTGTCTCCTGCAACCCGTTCCCTTGGTGCTAGATGAACGAACGTCTCTCCAATTGCTCAGTTCTGAGAGATAAGTGTGTGTGAAAGCCGTCCTTCACCTAGCTTGTTGGGAACACAAAGATTCTTTTCAGTTGCAAACTCCATTCCATACATATATATGGGGAGGTACAAGCTCCAACTCGGTTTTACAGTGAAAACTGCAGGAACTTCAAACCGGCACTAGGAAACAGACTGAGAAAGCAGACAAAAAAATGTCTCCTGCAACCCTTTGCCTTGGTGCTAGATGAACGAAAGTCTCTCCACTTGCTAAGTTCTGAGAGATAAGTGTGTGTGAAAGCCGTCCTTCACCTAGCTTGTTGGGAACACAAAGTTTCTTTTCAGTTGCAAACTCCATTCCATACATATATATGGGGAGGTACTATCTCCAACTCGGTTTTACCCTGAAAACTGCGGGAAGTTCAAACCGGCACTAGGAAACAGACTGAGATAGCAGAGAAATAGTGTCTCCTGCAACCCGTTCCCTTGGTGCTAGATGAACGAACGTCTCTCCACTTGCTCAGTTCTGAGAGATAAGTGTGTGTGAAAGCCGTCCTTCAACTAGCTTGTTGGGAACACAAAGTTTCTTTTCAGTTACAAACTCCTATCCAAACATACATATGGGGAGGTACTAGCTCCAACTCGGTTTGACAGTGAAAACTGCAGGATCTTCAAACAGGCACTAGGAAACAGACTGAGAAAGCAGAGAAAAAGTGTCTCCTGCAACCCGTTCCCTTGGTGCTAGATGAACGAACGTCTCTCCACTTGCTCATTTCTGAGAGATAAGTGTGTGTGAAAGCTGTCCTTCACCTAACTTTTTGGGAACACAAAGCTTCCTTTCAGTTGCAAACTCCATTCCATACATATATAAGGGAAGGTACTAGCTCCAACTCGGTTTGACAGTGCAAACTGCAGGAACTTCAAACCGCCACTAGGAAACAGACTGAGAAAGCAGAGAAACAGTGTCTCCTGCAACCCTTTTCCTTGGTGCTAGATGAACGATCGTCTCTCCACTTGCTCAGTTCTGAGAGATATGTGTGTGTGAAAGCCGTCCTTCACCTAGCTTGTTGGGAACACAAAGTTTCTTTCCAGTTGCAAACTCCATTCCATACATATATATGGGGAGGTACAAGCTCCAACTCGGTTTGACAGTGAAAACTGCAGGAACTTCAAACCGCCACTAGGAAACAGACTGAGAAAGCAGAGAAAAAGTGTCTCCTGCAACCCGTTTCCTTGGTGCTAGATGAACGAACGTCTCTCCACTTGCTCAGTTCTGAGACATATGTGTGTGTGAAAACCGTCCTTCGACTAGCTTGTTGGGAACACAAAGTTTCTTTTCAGTTGCAAACTCCATTCCATACATATATAAGGGGGGCACTAGCTCCAACCCGGTTTTACAGTGAAAACTGCAGGAACTTCAAACCGGCACTAGGAAACAGACTGAGAATGCAGAGAAAAAGTGTCTCCTGCAACCTTTTGCCTTGGTGCTAGATGAACGAACGTCTCTCCACTTGCTCAGTTCTGAGAGATAAGTGTGTGTGAAAGCCGTCCTTCACTTAGCTTGCTGGGAACACAAAGTTTCTTTTCAGTTGCAAACTCCATTCCATACATATATATGGGGAGGTACAAGCTCCAACTCGGTTTGACAGTGAAAATTGCAGGAACTTCAAACCGGCACTAGGAAACAAACTGAGAAACAGAGAAAAAGTGTCCCCTGCAACCCTTTTCCTTGGTGCTAGATGAACGATCGTCTCTCCACTTGCTCAGTTCTGAGAGATATGTGTGTGTGAAAGCCGTCCTTCACCTAGCTTGTTGGGAACACATAGTTTCTTTTCAGTTGCAAACTCCATTCCATACATATATATCGGGAGGTACAAGCTCCAACTCGGTTTGACAGTGAAAACTGCAGGAACATCAAACCGGCACTAGGAAACAGACTGAGAAAGCAGAGAAAAAGTGTCTCCTGCAACCCGTTCCCTTGGTGCTAGATGAACGAACGTCTCTCCACTTGCTCAGTTCTGAGAGATATGTGTGTGTGAAAGCCGTCCTTCACCTAGCTTGTTGTTAACAAAAGTTTCTTTTCGGTTGCAATCTCCATTCCAAACATATATATGGGGAGGTAGAAGCTCCAACTCGGTTTTACAGTGAAAACTGCAGGAACTTCAAACCGGCACTAGGAAACAGACTGAGAAAGCAGAGAAAAAGTGTCTCCTGCAAACCGTTCCCTTGGTGCTAGATGAACGAACGTCTCTCCACTTGCTCAGTTCTGAGAGATATGTGTGTGTGAAAGCCGTCCTTCACCTAGCTTCTTGGGAACAAAAGTTTCTTGTCAGTTGCAAACTCCATTCCATGCATATATATGGGGAGGTAGAAGCTCCAACTAGGTATTACAGTGAATACTGCAGGAACTTCAAACCGGCACTAGGAAACAGACTGAGAAAGCAGAGAAAAAGTGTCTCCTGCAACCCGTTCCCTTGGTGCTAGATGAACGAACGTCTCTCCACTTGCTCAGTTCTGAGAGATAAGTGTGTGTGAAAGCCGCCCTTCAACTAGCTTGCTGGGAACACAAAGTTTCTTTTCAGTTGCAAACTCCATTCCATACATATATATGGGGAGGTACTAGCTCCAACTCGGTTTGACAGTGAAATCTGCAGGAACTTCAAACAGGCACTAGGAAACAGACAGAGAAAGCAGAGAAAAAGTGTCTCCTGCAACCCGTTCCCTTGGTGCTAGATGAACGAACGTATCTCCACTTGCTCAGTTCTGAGAGATATGTGTGTGTGAAAGCCGTCCTTCACCAAGCTTGTTGGGAAAAAAAGTTTCTTTTCAGTTGCACACTCCATTCCATACATATATATGGGGAGGTAGAAGCTCCAAATCGGTATTACAGTGAAAACTGCAGGAACTTCAAACCGGCACTAGGAAACAGACTGAGAAAGCAGAGAAAAAGTGTCTCCTGCAACCCGTTCCCTTGGTGCTAGATCAACGAACGTCTCTCCACTTGCTCAGTTCTGAGAGTTAAGTGTGTGTGAAAGCCGCCCTTCAACTAGCTTGCTGGGAACACAAAGTTTCTTTTCAGTTGCAAACTCCATTCCATACATATATATGGGGAGTTACTAGCTCCAACTCGGTTTGACAGTGAATACTGCAGGAACTTCAAACCGGCACTAGGAAACAGACTGAGAAAGCAGAGAAAAAGTGTCTCCTGCCACCCGTTCCCTTGGTGCTAGATGAACGAACGTCTCTCCACTTGCTCAGTTCTGAGAGATAAGTGTGTGTGAAAGCCGTCCTTCACCTAGCTTGTTGGGAACACAAAGTTTCTTTTCAGTTACAAACTCCATTCCATACATGTATATGGTGAGGTACTAGCTCCAACTCGATTTTACAGTGAAAACTACAGGAACTTCAAACCGGCACTAGGAAACAGACTGAGAAAGGAGAGAAAAAGTGTCTCCTGCAACCCGTTTCCTTGGTGCTAGATGAACGATCGTCTCTCCACTTGCTCAGTTCTGAGAGATATGTGTGTGTGAAAGCCGTCCTTCACGTAGCTTGTTGGGAACACAAAGTTTCTTTTCAGTTGCAAACTCCATTCCATACATATATATGGTTTGGTACTAGCTCCAACTCGGTTTTACAGTGAAAACTGCAGGAACTTCAAACCGGCACTAGGAAACAGACTGAGAAAGCAGAGAAAAAGTGTCTCCTGCAACCCGTTGCCTTGGTGCTAGATGAACGATCGTCTCTCCACTTGCTCAGTTCTGAGAGATAAGTGTGTGTGAAAGCCGCCCTTCAACTAGCTTGCTGGGAACACAAAGTTTCTTTTCAGTTGCAAACTCCATTCCACACATATATATGGGGAGGTACAAGCTCCAACTCGGTTTTACAGTGAAAACTGCAGGAACTTCAAACCGGCACAAGGAAACAGACTGAGAAAGCAGAGAAAAAGTCTCTCCTGCAACCCGTTCCCTTGGTGCTAGATGAACGAACGTCTCTCCAATTGCTCAGTTCTGAGAGATAAGTGTGTGTGAAAGCCGTCCTTCACCTAGCTTGTTGGGAACACAAAGTTTCTTTTAAGATGCAAACTCCATTCCATACATATATATGGGGAGGTACAAGCTGCAACTCCGTTTGACAGTGAAAACTGCAGGAACTTCAAACCGGCACTAGGAAACAGACTGAGAAAGCAGAGAAAAAGTGTCTCCTGCAACCCGTTGCCTTGGTGCTAGATGAACGAACGTCTCTCCACTTGATCAGTTCTGAGAGATAAGTGTGTGTGAAAGCCGTCCTTCACCTAGCTTGTTGGGAACACAAAGTTTCTTTTCAGTTGCAAACTCCATTCCATACATATATATGGGGAGGTACTATCTCCAACTCGGTTTTACCCTGAAAACTGCAGGAACTTCAAACCGGCACTAGGAAACAGACTGAGAAAGCAGAGAAAATGGGTCCCTTGCAACCCGTTCCCTTGGTGCTAGATGAACGAACGTCTCTCCACTTGCTCAGTTCTGAGAAATAAGTGTGTGTGAAAGCCGCCCTTCAAGTAGCTTGCTGGGAACACAAAGTTTCTTTTCAGTTGCAAACTCCATTCCATACATATATATGGGGAGGTACTAGCTCCAACTCGGTTTGACAGTGAAAACTGCAGGATCTTCAAACAGGCACTAGGAAACAGACTGAGAAAGCAGAGAAAAAGTGTCTCCTGCAACCCGTTCCCTTGGTGCTAGATGAACGAACGTCTCTCCACTTGCTCATTTCTGAGAGATAAGTGTGTGTGAAAGCTGTCCTTCACCAAGCTTGTTGGGAAAAAAAGTTTCTTTTCAGTTGCAAACTCCATTCCATACATATATATGGGGAGGTAGAAACTCCAACTCGGTTTGACAGTGCAAACTGCAGGAACTTCAAACCGCCACTAGGAAACAGACTGAGAAAGCAGAGAAACAGTGTCTCCTGCAACCCTTTTCCTTGGTGCTAGATGAACGATCGTCTCTCCACTTGCTCAGTTCTGAGAGATATGTGTGTGTGAAAGCCGTCCTTCACCTAGCTTGTTGGGAACACAAAGTTTCTTTCCAGTTGCAAACTCCATTCCATACATATATATGGGGAGGTACAAGCTCCAACTCGGTTTGACAGTGAAAACTGCAGGAACTTCAAACCGCCACTAGGAAACAGACTGAGAAAGCAGAGAAAAAGTGTCTCCTGCAACCCGTTTCCTTGGTGCTAGATGAACGAACGTCTCTCCACTTGCTCAGTTCTGAGACATATGTGTGTGTGAAAACCGTCCTTCGACTAGCTTGTTGGGAACACAAAGTTTCTTTTCAGTTGCAAACTCCATTCCATACATATATAAGGGGGGCACTAGCTCCAACCCGGTTTTACAGTGAAAACTGCAGGAACTTCAAACCGGCACTAGGAAACAGACTGAGAATGCAGAGAAAAAGTGTCTCCTGCAACCTTTTGCCTTGGTGCTAGATGAACGAACGTCTCTCCACTTGCTCAGTTCTGAGAGATAAGTGTGTGTGAAAGCCGTCCTTCACTTAGCTTGCTGGGAACACAAAGTTTCTTTTCAGTTGCAAACTCCATTCCATACATATATATGGGGAGGTACAAGCTCCAACTCGGTTTGACAGTGAAAATTGCAGGAACTTCAAACCGGCACTAGGAAACAAACTGAGAAACAGAGAAAAAGTGTCCCCTGCAACCCTTTTCCTTGGTGCTAGATGAACGATCGTCTCTCCACTTGCTCAGTTCTGAGAGATATGTGTGTGTGAAAGCCGTCCTTCACCTAGCTTGTTGGGAACACATAGTTTCTTTTCAGAGGCAAACTCCATTCCATACATATATATCGGGAGGTACAAGCTCCAACTCGGTTTGACAGTGAAAACTGCAGGAACATCAAACCGGCACTAGGAAACAGACTGAGAAAGCAGAGAAAAAGTGTCTCCTGCAACCCGTTCCCTTGGTGCTAGATGAACGAACGTCTCTCCACTTGCTCAGTTCTGAGAGATATGTGTGTGTGAAAGCCGTCCTTCACCTAGCTTGTTGTTAACAAAAGTTTCTTTTCGGTTGCAATCTCCATTCCAAACATATATATGGGGAGGTAGAAGCTCCAACTCGGTTTTACAGTGAAAACTGCAGGAACTTCAAACCGGCACTAGGAAACAGACTGAGAAAGCAGAGAAAAAGTGTCTCCTGCAAACCGTTCCCTTGGTGCTAGATGAACGAACGTCTCTCCACTTGCTCAGTTCTGAGAGATAAGTGTGTGTGAAAGCCGCCCTACAACTAGCTTGCTGGGAACACAAAGTTTCTTTTCAGTTGCAAACTCCATTCCATACATATATATGGGGAGGTACTAGCTCCAACTCGGTTTGACAGTGAAATCTGCAGGAACTTCAAACAGGCACTAGGAAACAGACAGAGAAAGCAGAGAAAAAGTGTCTCCTGCAACCCGTTCCCTTGGTGCTAGATGAACGAACGTATCTCCACTTGCTCAGTTCTGAGAGATATGTGTGTGTGAAAGCCGTCCTTCACCAAGCTTGTTGGGAAAAAAAGTTTCTTTTCAGTTGCACACTCCATTCCATACATATATATGGGGAGGTAGAAGCTCCAAATCGGTATTACAGTGAAAACTGCAGGAACTTCAAACCGGCACTAGGAAACAGACTGAGAAAGCAGAGAAAAAGTGTCTCCTGCAACCCGTTCCCTTGGTGCTAGATCAACGAACGTCTCTCCACTTGCTCAGTTCTGAGAGTTAAGTGTGTGTGAAAGCCGCCCTTCAACTAGCTTGCTGGGAACACAAAGTTTCTTTTCAGTTGCAAACTCCATTCCATACATATATATGGGGAGGTACTAGCTCCAACTCGGTTTGACAGTGAAAACTGCAGGAACTTCAAACCGGCACTAGGAAACAGACTGAGAAAGCAGAGAAAAAGTGTCTCCTGCAAACCGTTCCCTTGGTGCTAGATGAATGAACGTCTCTCCAATTGCTCAGTTCTGAGAGAGAAGTGTGTGTGAAAGCCGTCCTTCACCTCGCTTGTTGGGAACACAAAGTTTCTTTTCAGCTGCAAACTCCATTCCATACATATATATGGGGAGTTACTAGCTCCAACTCGGTTTGACCGTGAAATCTGCAGGAACTTCAAACCGGCACTAGGAAACAGACTGAGAAAGCAGAGAAAAAGTGTCTCCTGCCACCCGTTCCCTTGGTGCTAGATGAACGAACGTCTCTCCACTTGCTCAGTTCTGAGAGATAAGTGTGTGTGAAAGCCGTCCTTCACCTAGCTTGTTGGGAACACAAAGTTTCTTTTCAGTTACAAACTCCATTCCATACATGTATATGGTGAGGTACTAGCTCCAACTCGATTTTACAGTGAAAACTACAGGAACTTCAAACCGGCACTAGGAAACAGACTGAGAAAGGAGAGAAAAAGTGTCTCCTGCAACCCGTTTCCTTGGTGCTAGATGAACGATCGTCTCTCCACTTGCTCAGTTCTGAGAGATATGTGTGTGTGAAAGCCGTCCTTCACGTAGCTTGTTGGGAACACAAAGTTTCTTTTCAGTTGCAAACTCCATTCCATACATATATATGGTTTGGTACTAGCTCCAACTCGGTTTTACAGTGAAAACTGCAGGAACTTCAAACCGGCACTAGGAAACAGACTGAGAAAGCAGAGAAAAAGTGTCTCCTGCAACCCGTTGCCTTGGTGCTAGATGAACGATCGTCTCTCCACTTGCTCAGTTCTGAGAGATAAGTGTGTGTGAAAGCCGCCCTTCAACTAGCTTGCTGGGAACACAAAGTTTCTTTTCAGTTGCAAACTCCATTCCACACATATATATGGGGAGGTACAAGCTCCAACTCGGTTTTACAGTGAAAACTGCAGGAACTTTAAACCGGCACAAGGAAACAGACTGAGAAAGCAGAGAAAAAGTCTCTCCTGCAACCCGTTCCCTTGGTGCTAGATGAACGAACGTCTCTCCACTTGCTCAGTTCTGAGAGTTAAGTGTGTGTGAAAGCCGTCCTTCACCTAGCTTGTTGGGAACACAAAGTTTCTTTTAAGATGCAAACTCCATTCCATACATATATATGGGGAGGTACAAGCTGCAACTCGGTTTGACAGTGAAAACTGCAGGAACTTCAAACCGGCACTAGGAAACAGACTGAGAAAGCAGAGAAAAAGTGTCTCCTGCAACCCGTTGCCTTGGTGCTAGATGAACGAACGTCTCTCCACTTGATCAGTTCTGAGAGATAAGTGTGTGTGAAAGCCGTCCTTCACCTAGCTTGTTGGGAACACAAAGTTTCTTTTCAGTTGCAAACTCCATTCCATACATATATATGGGGAGGTACTATCTCCAACTCGGTTTTACCCTGAAAACTGCAGGAACTTCAAACCGGCACTAGGAAACAGACTGAGAAAGCAGAGAAAATGGGTCCCTTGCAACCCGTTCCCTTGGTGCTAGATGAACGAACGTCTCTCCACTTGCTCAGTTCTGAGAAATAAGTGTGTGTGAAAGCCGCCCTTCAAGTAGCTTGCTGGGAACACAAAGTTTCTTTTCAGTTGCAAACTCCATTCCATACATATATATGGGGAGGTACTAGCTCCAACTCGGTTTAACAGTGAAATCTGCAGGAACTTCAAACAGGCACTAGGAAACAGACAGAGAAAGCAGAGAAAAAGTGTCTCCTGCAACCCGTTCCCTTGGTGCTAGATGAACGAACGTCTCTTCACTTGCTCAGTTCTGAGAGATATGTGTGTGTGAAAGCCGTCCTTCACCAAGCTTGTTGGGAAAAAAAGTTTCTTTTCAGTTGCAAACTCCATTCCATACATATATATGGGGAGGTAGAAACTCCAACTCGGTATTACAGTGAAAACTGCAGGAACTTCAAACCGGCACTAGGAAACAGACTGAGAAAGCAGAGAAAAAGTGTCTCCTGCAACCCGTTGCCTTGGTGCTAGATGAACGAACGTCTCTCCACTTGCTCAGTTCTGAGAGATAAGTGTGTGTGAAAGCCGCCCTTCAACTAGCTTGCTGGGAACACAAAGTTTCTTTTTAGTTGCAAACTCCAATCCACACATATATATGGGGAGGTACTAGCTCCAACTCGGTTTTACAGTTAAAACTGCAGGAACTTCAAACCGGCACTAGGAAACAGACTGAGAAAGCAGAGAAAAAGTGTCTCCTGCAACCCGTTTCCTTGGTGCTAGATGAACGAACGTCTCTCCACTTGCTCAGTTCTGAGACATATGTGTGTGTGAAAACCGTCCTTCGACTAGCTTGTTGGGAACACAAAGTTTCTTTTCAGTTGCAAACTCCATTCCATACATATATAAGGGGGGCACTAGCTCCAACTCGGTTTTACAGTGAAAACTGCAGGAACTTCAAACCGGCACTAGGAAACAGACTGAGAATGCAGAGAAAAAGTGTCTCCTGCAACCTTTTGCCTTGGTGCTAGATGAACGAACGTCTCTCCACTTGCTCAGTTCTGAGAGATAAGTGTGTGTGAAAGCCGTCCTTCACTTAGCTTGCTGGGAACACAAAGTTTCTTTTCAGTTGCAAACTCCATTCCATACATATATATGGGGAGGTACAAGCTCCAACTCGGTTTGACAGTGAAAATTGCAGGAACTTCAAACCGGCACTAGGAAACAAACTGAGAAACAGAGAAAAAGTGTCCCCTGCAACCCTTTTCCTTGGTGCTAGATGAACGATCGTCTCTCCACTTGCTCAGTTCTGAGAGATATGTGTGTGTGAAAGCCGTCCTTCACCTAGCTTGTTGGGAACACATAGTTTCTTTTCAGAGGCAAACTCCATTCCATACATATATATCGGGAGGTACAAGCTCCAACTCGGTTTGACAGTGAAAACTGCAGGAACATCAAACCGGCACTAGGAAACAGACTGAGAAAGCAGAGAAAAAGTGTCTCCTGCAACCCGTTCCCTTGGTGCTAGATGAACGAACGTCTCTCCACTTGCTCAGTTCTGAGAGATATGTGTGTGTGAAAGCCGTCCTTCACCTAGCTTGTTGTTAACAAAAGTTTCTTTTCGGTTGCAATCTCCATTCCAAACATATATATGGGGAGGTAGAAGCTCCAACTCGGTTTTACAGTGAAAACTGCAGGAACTTCAAACCGGCACTAGGAAACAGACTGAGAAAGCAGAGAAAAAGTGTCTCCTGCAAACCGTTCCCTTGGTGCTAGATGAACGAACGTCTCTCCACTTGCTCAGTTCTGAGAGATAAGTGTGTGTGAAAGCCGCCCTACAACTAGCTTGCTGGGAACACAAAGTTTCTTTTCAGTTGCAAACTCCATTCCATACATATATATGGGGAGGTACTAGCTCCAACTCGGTTTGACAGTGAAATCTGCAGGAACTTCAAACAGGCACTAGGAAACAGACAGAGAAAGCAGAGAAAAAGTGTCTCCTGCAACCCGTTCCCTTGGTGCTAGATGAACGAACGTATCTCCACTTGCTCAGTTCTGAGAGATATGTGTGTGTGAAAGCCGTCCTTCACCAAGCTTGTTGGGAAAAAAAGTTTCTTTTCAGTTGCACACTCCATTCCATACATATATATGGGGAGGTAGAAGCTCCAAATCGGTATTACAGTGAAAACTGCAGGAACTTCAAACCGGCACTAGGAAACAGACTGAGAAAGCAGAGAAAAAGTGTCTCCTGCAACCCGTTCCCTTGGTGCTAGATCAACGAACGTCTCTCCACTTGCTCAGTTCTGAGAGTTAAGTGTGTGTGAAAGCCGCCCTTCAACTAGCTTGCTGGGAACACAAAGTTTCTTTTCAGTTGCAAACTCCATTCCATACATATATATGGGGAGGTACTAGCTCCAACTCGGTTTGACAGTGAAAACTGCAGGAACTTCAAACCGGCACTAGGAAACAGACTGAGAAAGCAGAGAAAAAGTGTCTCCTGCAAACCGTTCCCTTGGTGCTAGATGAATGAACGTCTCTCCAATTGCTCAGTTCTGAGAGAGAAGTGTGTGTGAAAGCCGTCCTTCACCTCGCTTGTTGGGAACACAAAGTTTCTTTTCAGCTGCAAACTCCATTCCATACATATATATGGGGAGGTACTAGCTCCAACTCGGTTTGACCGTGAAATCTGCAGGAACTTCAAACCGGCACTAGGAAACAGACTGAGAAAGCAGAGAAAAAGTGTCTCCTGCCACCCGTTCCCTTGGTGCTAGATGAACGAACGTCTCTCCACTTGCTCAGTTCTGAGAGATAAGTGTGTGTGAAAGCCGTCCTTCACCTAGCTTGTTGGGAACACAAAGTTTCTTTTCAGTTACAAACTCCATTCCATACATGTATATGGTGAGGTACTAGCTCCAACTCGATTTTACAGTGAAAACTACAGGAACTTCAAACCGGCACTAGGAAACAGACTGAGAAAGGAGAGAAAAAGTGTCTCCTGCAACCCGTTTCCTTGGTGCTAGATGAACGATCGTCTCTCCAATTGCTCAGTTCTGAGAGATATGTGTGTGTGAAAGCCGTCCTTCACGTAGCTTGTTGGGAACACAAAGTTTCTTTTCAGTTGCAAACTCCATTCCATACATATATATGGGTTGTAACTAGCTCCAACTCGGTTTTACAGTGAAATCTGCAGGAACTTCAAACAGGCACTAGGAAACAGACAGAGAAAGCAGAGAAAAAGTGTCTCCTGCAACCCGTTCCCTTGGTGCTAGATGAACGAACGTATCTCCACTTGCTCAGTTCTGAGAGATATGTGTGTGTGAAAGCCGTCCTTCACCAAGCTTGTTGGGAAAAAAAGTTTCTTTTCAGTTGCACACTCCATTCCATACATATATATGGGGAGGTAGAAGCTCCAAATCGGTATTACAGTGAAAACTGCAGGAACTTTAAACCGGCACTAGGAAACAGACTGAGAAAGCAGAGAAAAAGTGTCTCCTGCAACCCGTTCCCTTGGTGCTAGATCAACGAACGTCTCTCCACTTGCTCAGTTCTGAGAGTTAAGTGTGTGTGAAAGCCGCCCTTCAACTAGCTTGCTGGGAACACAAAGTTTCTTTTCAGTTGCAAACTCCATTCCATACATATATATGGGGAGGTACTAGCTCCAACTCGGTTTGACAGTGAAAACTGCAGGAACTTCAAACCGGCACTAGGAAACAGACTGAGAAAGCAGAGAAAAAGTGTCTCCTGCAAACCGTTCCCTTGGTGCTAGATGAATGAACGTCTCTCCAATTGCTCAGTTCTGAGAGAGAAGTGTGTGTGAAAGCCGTCCTTCACCTCGCTTGTTGGGAACACAAAGTTTCTTTTCAGCTGCAAACTCCATTCCATACATATATATGGGGAGGTACAAGCTCCAACTCGGTTTGACAGTGAAAACTGCAGGAACTTCAAACAGGCACTAGGAAACAGATTGAGAAAGCAGAGAATAAGTGTCTCCTGCAACCCGTTCCCTTGGTACTAAATGAACGAACGTCTCTCCACTTGCTCAGTTCAGGGAGATATGTGTGTGTGAAAGCCGTCCTTCACCTAGCTTGTTGTTAACAAAAGTTCCTTTTCGGTTGCAAACTCCATTCCAAACATATATATGGGGAGGTAGAAGCTCCAACTCGGTTTTACAGTGAAAAATACTGGAACTTTAAACCGGCACTAGGAAACAGACTGAGAAAGAAGAGAAAAAGTGTCTCCTGAAACCCGTTCCCTCGGTGCTAGGTGAACGAACGTCTCTCCACTTGCTCAGTTCTGAGAGATAAGTGTGTGTGAAAGCCGTCCTTAACCTAGCTTGCTGGGAACACAAAGTTTCTTTTCAGTTGCAAACTCCATTCCATACATATATATTGGGAGGTACTAGCTCCAACTCATTTTTACAGTGAAAACTGCAGGAACTTCAAACCGGCACTAGGAAACAGACTGAGAAAGCAGAGAAAAGGTGTCCCTGCAACCCGTTCCCTTTGTGCTAGATGAACGAACGTCTCTCCAATTGCTCAGTTCTGAGAGATAAGTGTGTGTGATAGCCGTCCTTCACCTAGCTTGTTGGGAACAGAAAGTTTCTTTTCAGTTGCAAAATCCATTCCATACATATATATCGGGAGGTACAAGCTCCAACTCGGTTTGACAGTGAAAACTGCAGGAACTTCAAACCGGCACTAGGAAACAGACTGAGAAAGCAGAGAAAAAGTGTCTCCTGCAAACCGTTCCCTTGGTGCTAGATGAACGAACGTCTCTCCACTTGCTCAGTTCTGAGAGATAAGTGTGTATGAAAGCCGCACTTCAACTAGCTTGCTGGGAACACAAAGTTTCTTTTCAGTTGCAAACTCCATTCCACACATATATATGGGGAGGTACTAGCTCTAACTCGGTTTTACAGTGAAAACTGCAGGAACTTCAAACCGGCACTAGGAAACAGACTGAGAAAGCAGAGAAAAAGTGTCTCCTGCAACCCGTTCCCTTGGTGCCAGATGAACGAACGTCTCTCCACTTGCTCAGTTCTGAGAGATAAGTGTGTGTGAAAGCCGTCCTTCACCTAGCTTGTTGGGAACACAAAGTTTATTATCAGTTTAAACTCCATTCCATACATATATATGGGGAGGTACAAGCTCTAACTCGGTTTTACAGTGAAAACTGCAGGAACTTCAAACCGGCACTAGGAAACAGACTGAGAAAGCAGAGAAAAAGTGTCTCCTGCAACCCGTTTCCTTGGTGCTAGATGAACGAACGTCTCTCCACTTGCTCAGTTCTGAGACATATATGTGTGTGAAAGCCGTCCTTCGACTAGCTTGTTGGGAACACAAAGTTTCTTTTCAGTTGCAAACTCCATTCCATACATATATATCGGGAGGTACAAGCTCCAACTCGGTTTTACAGTGAAAACTGCAGGAACTTCAAACCGGCACTAGGAAACAGACTGAGAAAGCAGAGAAAAAGTGTCTCCTGCAACCCGTTCCCTTGGTACTAGATGAACGAAAGTCTCTCCACTTGCTCAGTTCTGGGAGATATGTGTGTGTGAAAGCCGTCCTTCACCTAGCTTGTTGTTAACAAAAGTTTCTTTTCGGTTGCAAACTCCATTCCAAACATATATATGGGGAGGTAGAAGCTCCAACTCGGTTTTACAGTGAAAACTGCATGAACTTCAAACCGGCACTAGGAAACTGACTGAGAAAGCAGAGAAAAAGTGTCTCCTGCAAACAGTTCCCTTGGTGCTAGATGAACGAACGTCTCTCCACTTGCTCAGTTCTGAGAGATAAGTGTGTGTGAAAGCCGCCCTTCAACTAGCTTGCTGGGAACACAAAGTTTCTTTTCAGTTGCAAACTCCATTCCACACATATATATGGGGAGGTACTAGCTCCAACTCGGTTTTACAGTGAAAACTGCAGGAACTTCAAACCGGCACTAGGAAACAGACTGAGAAAGCAGAGAAAAAGTGTCTCCTGCAACCCGTTCCCTTGGTGCCAGATGAACGAACGTCTCTCCACTTGCTCAGTTCTGAGAGATAAGTGTGTGTGAAAGCCGTCCTTCACCTAGCTTGTTGGGAACACAAAGTTTCTTTTCAGTTGCAAACTCCATTCCATACATATATATGGGGAGGTACAAGCTCCAACTCGGTTTTACAGTGAAAAATACTGGAACTTTAAACCGGCACTAGGAAACAGACAGAGAAAGAAGAGAAAAAGTGTCTCCTGCAACCCGTTCCCTCGGTTCTAGGTGAAAGAACGTCTCTCAACTTGCTCAGTTCTGAGAGATAAGTGTGTGTGAAAGCCGTCCTTCACCTAGCTTGTTGGGAATACAAAGTTTATTTTCAGTTGCAAACTCCATTCCATACATATATATGGGGAGGTAGAAGCTCCAACTCGGTTTTACAGTGAAAACTGCAGGATCTTCAAACCGGCACTAGGAAACAGACTGAGAAAGCAGAGAAAAAGTGTCTCCTGCAACCCGTTCCCTTTGTGCTAGATGAACGAACGTCTCTCCACTTACTCAGTTCTGAGAAATAAGTGTGTGTGAAAGCCGTCCTTCAACTAGCTTGTTGGGAACACAAAGTTTCTTTTAAGTTGCAAACTCCAATCCATACATATATATGGGGAGGTACAAGCTCCAACTCGGTTTGACAGTGAAAATTGCAGGAACTTCAAACCGGCACTAGGAAACAAACTGAGAAAGCAGAGAAAAAGTGTCCCCTGCAACCCGTTTCCTTGGTGCTAGATGAACGATCGTCTCTCCACTTGCTCAGTTCTGAGAGATATGTGTGTGTGAAAGCCGTCCTTCACCTAGCTTGTTGGGAACACAAAGTTTCTTTTCAGTTGCAAACTCCATTCCATACATATATATCGGGAGGTACAAGCTCCAACTCGGTTTGACAGTGAAAACTGCAGGAACTTCAAACCGGCACTAGGAAACAGATTGAGAAAGCAGAGAAAAAGTGTCTCCTGCAACCCGTTCCCTTGGTACTAGATGAACGAACGTCTCTCCACTTGCTCAGTTCAGGGAGATATGTGTGTGTGAAAGCCGTCCTTCACCTAGCTTGTTGTTAACAAAAGTTCCTTTTCGGTTGCAAACTCCATTCCAAACATATATATGGGGAGGTAGAAGCTCCAACTCGGTTTTACAGTGAAAACTGCAGGAACTTCAAACCGGCACTAGGAAACAGACTGAGAAAGCAGAGAAAAAGTATCTACTGCAAACCGTTCCCTTGGTGCTAGGTGAACGAACGTCTCTCCACTTGCTCAGTTCTGAGACATATGTGTGTGTGAAAGCCGTCCTTCGACTAGCTTTTTGGGAACACAAAGTTTCTTTTCAGTTGCAAACTCCATTCCATACATATATATGGGGAGGTACTAGCTCCAACTCATTTTTACAGTGAAAACTGCAGGAACTTCAACCCGGCACTAGGAAACAGACTGAGAAAGCAGAGAAAAAGTGTCCCTGCAACCCGTTCCCTTGGTGCTAGATGAACGAACGTCTCTCCAATTGCTCAGTTCTGAGAGATAAGTGTGTGTGATAGCCGTCCTTCACCTAGCTTGTTGGGAACAGAAAGTTTCTTTTTAGTTGCAAAATCCATTCCATACATATATATGGGGAGGTACAAGCTCCAACTCGGTTTTACAGTGAAAACTGCAGGAACTTCAAACCGGCACTAGGAAACAGACTGAGAAAGCAGAGAAAAAGTGTCTCCTGCAACCCGTTCCCTTTGTGCTAGATGAACGAACGTCTCTCCACTTACTCAGTTCTGAGAAATATGTGTGTGTGAAAGCCGTCCTTCAACTAGCTTGCTGGGAACACAAAGTTTCTTTTAAGTTGCAAACTCCATTCCATACATATATATGGGGAGGTACAAGCTCCAACTCGGTTTGACAGTGAAAATTGCAGGAACTTCAAACCGGCACTAGGAAACAAACTGAGAAAGCAGAAAAAAAGTGTCCCCTGCAACCCGTTTCCTTGGTGCTAGATGAACGATCGTCTCTCCACTTGCTCAGTTCTGAGAGATATGTGTGTGTGAAAGCCGTCCTTCACCTGGCTTGTTGGGAACACAAAGTTTCTTTTCAGTTGCAAACTCCATTCCATGCATATATATCGGGAGGTACAAGCTCCAACTCGGTTTGACAGTGAAAACTGCAGGAACTTCAAAAAGGCACTAGGAAACAGACTGAGAAAGCAGAGAAAAAGTGTCTCCTGCAAACCGTTCCCTTGGTGCTAGATGAACGAACGTCTCTCCACTTGCTCAGTTCTGAGAGATAAGTGTGTATGAAAGCCGCACTTCAACTAGCTTGCTGGGAACACAAAGTTTCTTTTCAGTTGCAAACTCCATTCCATACATATATATGGGGAGGTACAAGCTCCAACTCGGTTTTACAGTGAAAAATACTGGAATTTTAAACCGGCACTAGGAAACAGACAGAGAAAGAAGAGAAAAAGTGTCTCCTGCAACCCGTTCCCTCGGTGCTAGGTGAAAGAACGTCTCTCCACTTGCTCAGTTCTGAGAGATAAGTGTGTGTGAAAGCCGTCCTTCACCTAGCTTGTTGGGAACACAAGGTTATTTTCAGTTGCAAACTCCATTCCATACATATATATGGGGAGGTAGAAGCTCCAACTCGGTTTTACAGTGAAAACTGCAGGAACTTCAAACCGGCACTAGGAAACAGACTGAGAAAGCAGAGAAAAAGTGTCTCCTGCAACCCGTTCCCTTGGTGCTAGATGAACGAACGTCTCTCCACTTGCTCAGTTCTGAGAGATAAGTGTGTGTGAAAGCCGTCCTTCACCTAGCTTGCTGGGAACACAAAGTTTCTTTTCAGTTGCAAACTCCATTCCATATATATATATGGGGAGGTACTAGCTCCAACTCAGTTTTACAGTGAAAACTGCAGGAACTTCAACCCGGCACTAGGAAACAGACGGAGAAAGCAGAGAAAAAGTGTCCCTGCAACCCGTTCCCTTGGTGCTAGATGAACGAACGTCTCTCCAATTGCTCAGTTCTGAGAGATAAGTGTGTGTGATAGCCGTCCTTCACCTAGCTTGTTGGGAACAGAAAGTTTCTTTTCAGTTGCAAAATCCATTCCATACATATATATGGGGAGGTAGAAGCTCCAACTCGGTTTTACAGTGAAAACTGCAGGAACTTCAAACCGGCACTAGGAAACAGACTGAGAAAGCATAGAAAAAGTGTCTCCTGCAACCCGTTCCCTTTGTGCTAGATGAACAAACGTCTCTCCACTTACTCAGTTCTGAGAAATAAGTGTGTGTGAAAGCCGACCTTCAACTAGCTTGCTGGGAACACAAAGTTTCT
The DNA here is from genome assembly GCF_036321535.1 of Camelus dromedarius. Classification (NCBI taxonomy): domain Eukaryota; kingdom Metazoa; phylum Chordata; class Mammalia; order Artiodactyla; family Camelidae; genus Camelus; species Camelus dromedarius. The sequence goes on from NW_026989816.1 coordinate 3,294,552, forward strand.
TTTAAGTTGCAAACTCCATTCCATACATATATATGAGGAGGTACAAGCTCCAACTCGGTTTGACAGTGAAAATTGCAGGAACTTCAAACCGGCACTAGGAAACAAACTGAGAAAGCAGAGAAAAAGTATCCCCTGCAACCCGTTTCCTTGGTGCTAGATGAACGATCGTCTCTCCATTGCTCAGTTCTGAGAGATATGTGTGTGTGAAAGCCGTCCTTCGACTAGCTTGTTGGGAACACAAAGTTTCTTTTCAGTTGCAAACTCCATTCCATACATATATATGGGGAGGTACAAGCTCCAACTCGGTTTTACAGTGAAAACTGCAGGAACTTCAAACCGGCACTAGGAAACAGACTGAGAAAGCAGAGAAAAAGTGTCTCCTGCAACCCGTTCCCTTGGTATTAGATGAACGAAAGTCTCTCCACTTGCTCAGTTCTGGGAGATATGTGTGTGTGAAAGCCGTCCTTGACCTAGCTTGTTGTTAACAAAAGTTTCTTTTCGGTTGCAAACTCCATTCCAAACATATATATGGGGAGGTAGAAGCTCCAACTCGGTTTTACAGTGAAAACTGCAGGAACTTCAAACCGGCACTAGGAAACAGACTGAGAAAGCAGAGAAAAAGTGTCTCCTGCAAACCGTTCCCTTGGTGCTAGATGAACGAACGTCTCTCCACTTGCTCAGTTCTGAGAGATAAGTGTGTGTGAAAGCCGCCCTTCAACTAGCTTGCTGGGAACACAAAGTTTCTTTTCAGTTGCAAACTCCATTCCACACATATATATGGGGAGGTACTAGCTCCAACTCGGTTTTACAGTGAAAACTGCAGGAACTTCAAACCGGCACTAGGAAACAGACTGAGAAAGCAGAGAAAAAGTGTCTCCTGCAACCCGCTTCCTTGGTGCCAGATGAACGAACGTCTCTCCACTTGCTCAGTTCTGAGAGATAAGTGTGTGTGAAAGCCGTCCTTCACTTAGCTTGTTGGGAACACAAAGTTTATTTTCAGTTGCAAACTCCATTCCATACATATATATGGGGAGGTACAAGCTCCAACTCGGTTTTACAGTGAAAACTGCAGGAACTTCAAACCGGCACTAGGAAACAGACTGAGAAACAGAGAAAAAAATGTCTCCTGCAACCCGTTTCCTTGGTGCTAGATGAACGAACGTCTCTCCACTTAGACATATGTGTGTGTGAAAGCCGTCCTTCGACTAGCTTGTTGGGAACACAAAGTTTCTTTTCAGTTGCAAACTCCATTCCATACATATATATGGGGAGGTACAAGCTCCAACTCGGTTTTACAGTGAAAAATACTGGAACTTTAAACCGGCACTAGGAAACAGACAGAGAAAGAAGAGAAAAAGTGTCTCCTGCAACCCGTTCCCTCGGTGCTAGGTGAAAGAACGTCTCTCCACTTGCTCAGTTCTGAGAGATAAGTGTGTGTGAAAGCCGTCCTTCACCTAGCTTGTTGGGAACACATAGTTTATTTTCAGTTGCAAACTCCATTCCATACATATATATGGGGAGGTAGAAGCTCCAACTCGGTTTTACAGTGAAAACTGCAGGAACTTCAAACCGGCACTAGGAAACAGACTGAGAAAGCAGAGAAAAAGTGTCTCCTGCAACCCGTTTCCTTGGTGCTAGATGAACGAACGTCTCTCCACTTGCTCAGTTCTGAGACATATGTGTGTGTGAAAGCCGTCCTTCGACTAGCTTGTTGGGAACACAAAGTTTCTTTTCAGTTGCAAACTCCATTCCATACATATATATGGGGAGGTAGAAGCTCCAACTCGGTTTTACAGTGAAAAATACTGGAACTTTAAACCGGCACTAGGAAACAGACAGAGAAAGAAGAGAAAAAGTGTCTCCTGCAAACCGTTCCCTCGGTGCTAGGTGAAAGAACGTCTCTCCACTTGCTCAGTTCTGAGAGATAAGTGTGTGTGAAAGCCGTCCTTCACCTAGCTTGTTGGGAACACAAAGTTTATTTTCAGTTGCAAACTCCATTCCATACATATATATGGGGAGGTAGAAGCTCCAACTCGGTTTTACAGTGAAAACTGCAGGAACTTCAAACCGGCACTAGGAAACAGACTGAGAAAGCAGAGAAAAAGTGTCTCCTGCAACCCGTTCCCTTGGTGCTAGATGAACGAACGTCTCTCCACTTGCTCAGTTCTGAGAGATAAGAGTGTGTGAAAGCCGTCCTTCACCTAGCTTGTTGGGAACACAAAGTTTCTTTTCAGTTGCAAACTCCATTCCATACATATATATGGGGATTTACTAGCTCCAACTCTGTTTGACAGTGAAAACTGCAGGAACTTCAAACCGGCACTAGGAAACAGACTGAGAAAGCAGAGAAAAAGTGTCTCCTGCAACCCGTTTCCTTGGTGCTAGATGAACGAACGTCTCTCCACTTGCTCAGTTCTGAGACATATGTGTGTGTGAAAGCCGTCCTTCGACTAGCTTGTTGGGAACACAAAGTTTCTTTTCAGTTGCAAACTCCATTCCATACATATATATGGGGAGGTACAAGCTCCAACTCGGTTTTACAGTGAAAAATACTGGAACTTTAAACCGGCACTAGGAAACAGACAGAGAAAGAAGAGAAAAAGTGTCTCCTGCAACCCGTTCCCTCGGTGCTAGGTGAAAGAACGTCTCTCCACTTGCTCAGTTCTGAGAGATAAGTGTGTGTGAAAGCCGTCCTTCACCTAGCTTGTTGGGAACACAAAGTTTATTTTCAGTTGCAAACTCCATTCCATACATATATATGGGGAGGTAGAAGCTCCAACTCGGTTTTACAGTGAAAACTGCAGGAACTTCAAACCGGCACTAGGAAAAAGACTGAGAAAGCAGAGAAAAAGTGTCTCCTGCAACCCGTTCCCTTGGTGCTAGATGAACGAACGTCTCTCCACTTGCTCAGTTCTGAGAGATAAGAGTGTGTGAAAGCCGTCCTTCACCTAGCTTGTTGGGAACACAAAGTTTCTTTTCAGTTGCAAACTCCATTCCATACATATATATGGGGAGGTACAAGCTCCAACTCGGTTTTACAGTGAAAACTGCAGGAACTTCAAACCGGCACTAGGAAACAGACTGAGAAAGCAGAGAAAAAGTGTCTCCTGCAACCCGTTTCCTTGGTGCTAGATGAACGAACGTCTCTCCACTTGCTCAGTTCTGAGACATATGTGTGTGTGAAAGCCGTCCTTCGACTAGCTTGTTGGGAACACAAAGTTTCTTTTCAGTTGCAAACTCCATTCCATACATATATATGGGGAGGTAGAAGCTCCAACTCGGTTTTACAGTGAAAAATACTGGAACTTTAAACCGGCACTAGGAAACAGACAGAGAAAGAAGAGAAAAAGTGTCTCCTGCAAACCGTTCCCTCGGTGCTAGGTGAAAGAACGTCTCTCCACTTGCTCAGTTCTGAGAGATAAGTGTGTGTGAAAGCCGTCCTTCACCTAGCTTGTTGGGAACACAAAGTTTATTTTCAGTTGCAAACTCCATTCCATACATATATATGGGGAGGTAGAAGCTCCAACTCGGTTTTACAGTGAAAACTGCAGGAACTTCAAACCGGCACTAGGAAACAGACTGAGAAAGCAGAGAAAAAGTGTCTCCTGCAACCCGTTCCCTTGGTGCTAGATGAACGAACGTCTCTCCACTTGCTCAGTTCTGAGAGATAAGAGTGTGTGAAAGCCGTCCTTCACCTAGCTTGTTGGGAACACAAAGTTTCTTTTCAGTTGCAAACTCCATTCCATACATATATATGGGGATTTACTAGCTCCAACTCTGTTTGACAGTGAAAACTGCAGGAACTTCAAACCGGCACTAGGAAACAGACTGAGAAAGCAGAGAAAATGTGTCTCCTGCAACCCGTTCCCTTGGTGCTAGATGAACGAACGTCTCTCCACTTGCTCAGTTCTGAGAGATAAGTGTGTGTGAAAGCCGCCCTTCAACTAGCTTGCTGGGAACACAAAGTTTCTTTTAAGTTGCAAACTCCATTCCATACATATATATGGGGAGGTACTAGCTCCAACTCGGTTTGACAGTGAAAACTGCAGGAACTTCAAACCGGCACTAGGAAACAGACTGAGAAAGCAGAGAAAAAGTGTGTCCTGCAAACCGTTCCCTTGGTGCTAGATGAACGAACGTCTCTCCAATTGCTCAGTTCTGAGAGATAAGTGTGTGTGAAAGCCGTCCTTCACCTAGCTTGTTGGGAACACAAAGTTTCTTTTCAGTTGCAAACTCCATTCCATACATATATATTGGGTGGTACTAGTCCAAATCGGTTTGACAGTGAAAACTGCAGGAACTTGAAACCGGCACTAGGAAACAGACTGAGAATGCAGAGAAAAAGTGTCTCCTGCAAACCGTTCCCTTGGTGCTAGATGAACGAACGTCTCTCCAATTGCTCAGTTCTGAGAGATAAGTGTGTGTGAAAGCCGTCCTTCACCTCGCTTGTTGGGAACACAAAGTTTCTTTTAAGTTGCAAACTCCATTCCATACATATATATGGGGAGGTACTAGCTCCAACTCGGTTTGACAGTGAAAACTGCAGGAACTTCAAACCGGCACTAGGAAACAGACTGAGAAAGCAGAGAAAAAGTGTCTCCTGCAACCCGTTTCCTTGGTGCTAGATGAACGATCGTCTCTCCAATTGCTCAGTTCTGAGAGATAAGTGTGTGTGAAATCCGTCCTTCACCTAGCTTGTTGGGAACACAAAGTTTCTTTTCAGTTGCAAACTCCATTCCATACGTATATATGGGGAGGTACAAGCTCCAACTCGGTTTTACAGTGAAAACTGCAGGAACTTCAAACCGGCACTAGGAAACAGACTGAGAAAACAGAGAAAAAGTGTCTCCTGCAACCCGTTTCCTTGGTGCTAGATGAACGAAAGTCTCTCCACTTGCTCAGTTCTGAGACAAATGTGTGTGTGAAAGCCGTCCTTCGACTAGCTTGTTGGGAACACAAAGTTTCTTTTCAGTTGCAAACTCCATTCCATACATATATATGGGGAGGTACTAGATCCAACTCAGTTTTACAGTGAAAACTGCAGGAACTTCAACCCGGCACTAGGAAACAGACTGAGAAAGCAGAGAAAAAGTGTGTCCTGCAACCCGTTCCCTTTGTGCTAGATGAACGAACGTCTCTCCACTTACTCAGTTCTGAGAAATAAGTGTGTGTGAAAGCCTTCCTTCAACTAGCTTGCTGGGAACACAAAGTTTCTTTTAAGTTGCAAACTCCATTCCATACATATATATGGGTAGGTACAAGCTCCAACTCGGTTTGACAGTGAAAATTGCAGGAACTTCAAACCGGCACTAGGAAACAAACTGAGAAAGCAGAGAAAAAGTATTCCCTGCAACCCGTTTCCTTGGTGCTAGATGAACGATCGTCTCTCCACTTGCTCAGTTCTGAGAGATATGTGTGTGTGAAAGCCGTCCTTCACCTGGCTTGTTGGGAACACAAAGTTTCTTTTCAGTTGCAAACTCCATTCCATACATATATATCGGGAGGTACAAGCTCCAACTCGGTTTTACAGTGAAAACTGCAGGAACTTCAAACCGGCACTAGGAAACAGACTGAGAAAGCAGAGAAAAAGTGTCTCCTGCAACCCGTTCCCTTGGTACTAGATGAACGAAAGTCTCTCCACTTGCTCAGTTCTGGGAGATATGTGTGTGTGAAAGCCGTCCTTCACCTAGCTTGTTGTTAACAAAAGTTTCTTTTCGGTTGCAAACTCCATTCCAAACATATATATGGGGAGGTAGAAGCTCCAACTCGGTTTTACAGTGAAAACTGCATGAACTTCAAACCGGCACTAGGAAACTGACTGAGAAAGCAGAGAAAAAGTGTCTCCTGCAAACCGTTCCCTTGGTGCTAGATGAACGAACGTCTCTCCAATTGCTCAGTTCTGAGAGATAAGTGTGTGTGAAAGCCGTCCTTCACCTAGCTTGTTGGGAACACAAAGTTTCTTTTCAGTTGCAAACTCCATTCCATACATATATATTGGGTGGTACTAGTCCAAATCGGTTTGACAGTGAAAACTGCAGGAACTTGAAACCGGCACTAGGAAACAGACTGAGAATGCAGAGAAAAAGTGTCTCCTGCAAACCGTTCCCTTGGTGCTAGATGAACGAACGTCTCTCCAATTGCTCAGTTCTGAGAGATAAGTGTGTGTGAAAGCCGTCCTTCACCTCGCTTGTTGGGAACACAAAGTTTCTTTTAAGTTGCAAACTCCATTCCATACATATATATGGGGAGGTACTAGCTCCAACTCGGTTTGACAGTGAAAACTGCAGGAACTTCAAACCGGCACTAGGAAACAGACTGAGAAAGCAGAGAAAAAGTGTCTCCTGCAACCCGTTTCCTTGGTGCTAGATGAACGATCGTCTCTCCAATTGCTCAGTTCTGAGAGATAAGTGTGTGTGAAATCCGTCCTTCACCTAGCTTGTTGGGAACACAAAGTTTCTTTTCAGTTGCAAACTCCATTCCATACATATATATTGGGTGGTACTATTCCAAATCGGTTTGACAGTGAAAACTGCAGGAACTTCAAACCGGCACTAGGAAACAGACTGAGAATGCAGAGAAAAAGTGTCTCCTGCAACCCGTTCCCTTTGTGCTAGATGAACGAACGTCTCTCCACTTGCTCAGTTCTGAGAGATATGTGTGTGTGAAAGCCGTCCTTCACCTATCTTGTTGGGAACAAAAGTTTCTTTTCAGTTGCAAACTCCATTTCATACATATATATGGGGAGGTAGAAGCTCCAACTCGGTTTTACAGTGAAAACTGCAGGAACTTCAAACCGGCACTAGGAAACAGACTGAGAAAGCAGAGAAAAAGTGTCTCCTGCAACCCGTTCCCTTGGTGCTAGATGAACGAACGTCTCTCCAATTGCTCAGTTCTGAGAGATAAGTGTGTGTGAAAGCCGTCCTTCACCTAGCTTGTTGGGAACACAAAGTTTCTTTTCAGTTGCAAACTCCATTCCATACGTATATATGGGGAGGTACAAGCTCCAACTCGGTTTTACAGTGAAAACTGCAGGAACTTCAAACCGGCACTAGGAAACAGACTGAGAAAACAGAGAAAAAGTGTCTCCTGCAACCCGTTTCCTTGGTGCTAGATGAACGAACGTCTCTCCACTTGCTCAGTTCTGAGACAAATGTGTGTGTGAAAGCCGTCCTTCGACTAGCTTGTTGGGAACACAAAGTTTCTTTTCAGTTGCAAACTCCATTCCATACATATATATGGGGAGGTACTAGATCCAACTCAGTTTTACAGTGAAAACTGCAGGAACTTCAACCCGGCACTAGGAAACAGACTGAGAAAGCAGAGAAAAAGTGTGTCCTGCAACCCGTTCCCTTTGTGCTAGATGAACGAACGTCTCTCCACTTACTCAGTTCTGAGAAATAAGTGTGTGTGAAAGCCTTCCTTCAACTAGCTTGCTGGGAACACAAAGTTTCTTTTAAGTTGCAAACTCCATTCCATACATATATATGGGGAGGTACAAGCTCCAACTCGGTTTGACAGTGAAAATTGCAGGAACTTCAAACCGGCACTAGGAAACAAACTGAGAAAGCAGAGAAAAAGTATTCCCTGCAACCCGTTTCCTTGGTGCTAGATGAACGATCGTCTCTCCACTTGCTCAGTTCTGAGAGATATGTGTGTGTGAAAGCCGTCCTTCACCTGGCTTGTTGGGAACACAAAGTTTCTTTTCAGTTGCAAACTCCATTCCATACATATATATCGGGAGGTACAAGCTCCAACTCGGTTTTACAGTGAAAACTGCAGGAACTTCAAACCGGCACTAGGAAACAGACTGAGAAAGCAGAGAAAAAGTGTCTCCTGCAACCCGTTCCCTTGGTACTAGATGAACGAAAGTCTCTCCACTTGCTCAGTTCTGGGAGATATGTGTGTGTGAAAGCCGTCCTTCACCTAGCTTGTTGTTAACAAAAGTTTCTTTTCGGTTGCAAACTCCATTCCAAACATATATATGGGGAGGTAGAAGCTCCAACTCGGTTTTACAGTGAAAACTGCATGAACTTCAAACCGGCACTAGGAAACTGACTGAGAAAGCAGAGAAAAAGTGTCTCCTGCAAACAGTTCCCTTGGTGCTAGATGAACGAACGTCTCTCCACTTGCCCAGTTCTGAGAGATAAGTGTGTGTGAAAGCCGCCCTTCAACTAGCTTGCTGGGAACACAAAGTTTCTTTTCAGTTGCAAACTCCATTCCACACATATATATGGGGAGGTACTAGCTCCAACTCGGTTTTACAGTGAAAACTGCAGGAACTTCAAACCGGCACTAGGAAACAGACTGAGAAAGCAGAGAAAAAGTGTCTCCTGCAACCCGTTCCCTTGGTGCCAGATGAACGAACGTCTCTCCACTTGCTCAGTTCTGAGAGATAAGTGTGTGTGAAAGCCGTCCTTCACCTAGCTTGTTGGGAACACAAAGTTTCTTTTCAGTTGCAAACTCCATTCCATACATATATATGGGGAGGTACAAGCTCCAACTCGGTTTTACAGTGAAAAATACTGGAACTTTAAACCGGCACTAGGAAACAGACAGAGAAAGAAGAGAAAAAGTGTCTCCTGCAACCCGTTCCCTCGGTTCTAGGTGAAAGAACGTCTCTCCACTTGCTCAGTTCTGAGAGATAAGTGTGTGTGAAAGCCGTCCTTCACCTAGCTTGTTGGGAACACAAAGTTTATTTTCAGTTGCAAACTCCATTCCATACATATATATGGGGAGGTAGAAGCTCCAACTCGGTTTTACAGTGAAAACTGCAGGATCTTCAAACCGGCACTAGGAAACAGACTGAGAAAGCAGAGAAAAAGTGTCTCCTGCAACCCGTTCCCTTTGTGCTAGATGAACGAACGTCTCTCCACTTACTCAGTTCTGAGAAATAAGTGTGTGTGAAAGCCGTCCTTCAACTAGCTTGTTGGGAACACAAAGTTTCTTTTAAGTTGCAAACTCCAATCCATACATATATATGGGGAGGTACAAGCTCCAACTCGGTTTGACAGTGAAAATTGCAGGAACTTCAAACCGGCACTAGGAAACAAACTGAGAAAGCAGAGAAAAAGTGTCCCCTGCAACCCGTTTCCTTGGTGCTAGATGAACGATCGTCTCTCCACTTGCTCAGTTCTGAGAGATATGTGTGTGTGAAAGCCGTCCTTCACCTAGCTTGTTGGGAACACAAAGTTTCTTTTCAGTTGCAAACTCCATTCCATACATATATATCGGGAGGTACAAGCTCCAACTCGGTTTGACAGTGAAAACTGCAGGAACTTCAAACCGGCACTAGGAAACAGATTGAGAAAGCAGAGAAAAAGTGTCTCCTGCAACCCGTTCCCTTGGTACTAGATGAACGAACGTCTCTCCACTTGCTCAGTTCAGGGAGATATGTGTGTGTGAAAGCCGTCCTTCACCTAGCTTGTTGTTAACAAAAGTTCCTTTTCGGTTGCAAACCCCATTCCAAACATATATATGGGGAGGTAGAAGCTCCAACTCGGTTTTACAGTGAAAACTGCAGGAACTTCAAACCGGCACTAGGAAACAGACTGAGAAAGCAGAGAAAAAGTATCTACTGCAAACCGTTCCCTTGGTGCTAGGTGAACGAACGTCTCTCCACTTGCTCAGTTCTGAGACATATGTGTGTGTGAAAGCCGTCCTTCGACTAGCTTTTTGGGAACACAAAGTTTCTTTTCAGTTGCAAACTCCATTCCATACATATATATGGGGAGGTACTAGCTCCAACTCATTTTTACAGTGAAAACTGCAGGAACTTCAACCCGGCACTAGGAAACAGACTGAGAAAGCAGAGAAAAAGTGTCCCTGCAACCCGTTCCCTTGGTGCTAGATGAACGAACGTCTCTCCAATTGCTCAGTTCTGAGAGATAAGTGTGTGTGATAGCCGTCCTTCACCTAGCTTGTTGGGAACAGAAAGTTTCTTTTTAGTTGCAAAATCCATTCCATACATATATATGGGGAGGTACAAGCTCCAACTCGGTTTTACAGTGAAAACTGCAGGAACTTCAAACCGGCACTAGGAAACAGACTGAGAAAGCAGAGAAAAAGTGTCTCCTGCAACCCGTTCCCTTTGTGCTAGATGAACGAACGTCTCTCCACTTACTCAGTTCTGAGAAATATGTGTGTGTGAAAGCCGTCCTTCAACTAGCTTGCTGGGAACACAAAGTTTCTTTTAAGTTGCAAACTCCATTCCATACATATATATGGGGAGGTACAAGCTCCAACTCGGTTTGACAGTGAAAATTGCAGGAACTTCAAACCGGCACTAGGAAACAAACTGAGAAAGCAGAAAAAAAGTGTCCCCTGCAACCAGTTTCCTTGGTGCTAGATGAACGATCGTCTCTCCACTTGCTCAGTTCTGAGAGATATGTGTGTGTGAAAGCCGTCCTTCACCTGGCTTGTTGGGAACACAAAGTTTCTTTTCAGTTGCAAACTCCATTCCATGCATATATATCGGGAGGTACAAGCTCCAACTCGGTTTGACAGTGAAAACTGCAGGAACTTCAAAAAGGCACTAGGAAACAGACTGAGAAAGCAGAGAAAAAGTGTCTCCTGCAAACCGTTCCCTTGGTGCTAGATGAACGAACGTCTCTCCACTTGCTCAGTTCTGAGAGATAAGTGTGTATGAAAGCCGCACTTCAACTAGCTTGCTGGGAACACAAAGTTTCTTTTCAGTTGCAAACTCCATTCCATACATATATATGGGGAGGTACAAGCTCCAACTCGGTTTTACAGTGAAAAATACTGGAATTTTAAACCGGCACTAGGAAACAGAGAGAGAAAGAAGAGAAAAAGTGTCTCCTGCAACCCGTTCCCTCGGTGCTAGGTGAAAGAACGTCTCTCCACTTGCTCAGTTCTGAGAGATAAGTGTGTGTGAAAGCCGTCCTTCACCTAGCTTGTTGGGAACACAAGGTTATTTTCAGTTGCAAACTCCATTCCATACATATATATGGGGAGGTAGAAGCTCCAACTCGGTTTTACAGTGAAAACTGCAGGAACTTCAAACCGGCACTAGGAAACAGACTGAGAAAGCAGAGAAAAAGTGTCTCCTGCAACCCGTTCCCTTGGTGCTAGATGAACGAACGTCTCTCCACTTGCTCAGTTCTGAGAGATAAGTGTGTGTGAAAGCCGTCCTTCACCTAGCTTGCTGGGAACACAAAGTTTCTTTTCAGTTGCAATCTCCATTCCATATATATATATGGGGAGGTACTAGCTCCAACTCAGTTTTACAGTGAAAACTGCAGGAACTTCAACCCGGCACTAGGAAACAGACGGAGAAAGCAGAGAAAAAGTGTCCCTGCAACCCGTTCCCTTGGTGCTAGATGAACGAACGTCTCTCCAATTGCTCAGTTCTGAGAGATAAGTGTGTGTGATAGCCGTCCTTCACCTAGCTTGTTGGGAACAGAAAGTTTCTTTTCAGTTGCAAAATCCATTCCATACATATATATGGGGAGGTAGAAGCTCCAACTCGGTTTTACAGTGAAAACTGCAGGAACTTCAAACCGGCACTAGGAAACAGACTGAGAAAGCAGAGAAAAAGTGTCTCCTGCAACCCGTTCCCTTTGTGCTAGATGAACAAACGTCTCTCCACTTACTCAGTTCTGAGAAATAAGTGTGTGTGAAAGCCGTCCTTCAACTAGCTTGCTGGGAACACAAAGTTTCTTTTAAGTTGCAAACTCCATTCCATACATATATATGAGGAGGTACAAGCTCCAACTCGGTTTGACAGTGAAAATTGCAGGAACTTCAAACCGGCACTAGGAAACAAACTGAGAAAGCAGAGAAAAAGTATCCCCTGCAACCCGTTTCCTTGGTGCTAGATGAACGATCGTCTCTCCATTGCTCAGTTCTGAGAGATATGTGTGTGTGAAAGCCGTCCTTCACCTGGCTTGTTGGGAACACAAAGTTTCTTTTCAGTTGCAAACTCCATTCCATACATATATATCGGGAGGTACAAGCTCCAACTCGGTTTTACAGTGAAAACTGCAGGAACTTCAAACCGGCACTAGGAAACAGACTGAGAAAGCAGAGAAAAAGTGTCTCCTGCAACCCGTTCCCTTGGTACTAGATGAACGAAAGTCTCTCCACTTGCTCAGTTCTGGGAGATATGTGTGTGTGAAAGCCGTCCTTCACCTAGCTTGTTGTTAACAAAAGTTTCTTTTCGGTTGCAAACTCCATTCCAAACATATATATGGGGAGGTAGAAGCTCCAACTCGGTTTTACAGTGAAAACTGCAGGAACTTCAAACCGGCACTAGGAAACAGACTGAGAAAGCAGAGAAAAAGTGTCTCCTGCAAACCGTTCCCTTGGTGCTAGATGAACGAACGTCTCTCCACTTGCTCAGTTCTGAGAGATAAGTGTGTGTGAAAGCCGCCCTTCAACTAGCTTGCTGGGAACACAAAGTTTCTTTTCAGTTGCAAACTCCATTCCACACATATATATGGGGAGGTACTAGCTCCAACTCGGTTTTACAGTGAAAACTGCAGGAACTTCAAACCGGCACTAGGAAACAGACTGAGAAAGCAGAGAAAAAGTGTCTCCTGCAACCCGCTTCCTTGGTGCCAGATGAACGAACGTCTCTCCACTTGCTCAGTTCTGAGAGATAAGTGTGTGTGAAAGCCGTCCTTCACTTAGCTTGTTGGGAACACAAAGTTTATTTTCAGTTGCAAACTCCATTCCATACATATATATGGGGAGGTACAAGCTCCAACTCGGTTTTACAGTGAAAACTGCAGGAACTTCAAACCGGCACTAGGAAACAGACTGAGAAAGCAGAGAAAAAAGTGTCTCCTGCAACCCGTTTCCTTGGTGCTAGATGAACGAACGTCTCTCCACTTGCTCAGTTCTGAGACATATGTGTGTGTGAAAGCCGTCCTTCGACTAGCTTGTTGGGAACACAAAGTTTCTTTTCAGTTGCAAACTCCATTCCATACATATATATGGGGAGGTACAAGCTCCAACTCGGTTTTACAGTGAAAAATACTGGAACTTTAAACCGGCACTAGGAAACAGACAGAGAAAGAAGAGAAAAAGTGTCTCCTGCAACCCGTTCCCTCGGTGCTAGGTGAAAGAACGTCTCTCCACTTGCTCAGTTCTGAGAGATAAGTGTGTGTGAAAGCCGTCCTTCACCTAGCTTGTTGGGAACACAAAGTTTATTTTCAGTTGCAAACTCCATTCCATACATATATATGGGGAGGTAGAAGCTCCAACTCGGTTTTACAGTGAAAACTGCAGGAACTTCAAACCGGCACTAGGAAACAGACTGAGAAAGCAGAGAAAAAGTGTCTCCTGCAACCCGTTTCCTTGGTGCTAGATGAACGAACGTCTCTCCACTTGCTCAGTTCTGAGACATATGTGTGTGTGAAAGCCGTCCTTCGACTAGCTTCTTGGGAACACAAAGTTTCTTTTCAGTTGCAAACTCCATTCCATACATATATATGGGGAGGTAGAAGCTCCAACTCGGTTTTACAGTGAAAAATACTGGAACTTTAAACCGGCACTAGGAAACAGACAGAGAAAGAAGAGAAAAAGTGTCTCCTGCAAACCGTTCCCTCGGTGCTAGGTGAAAGAACGTCTCTCCACTTGCTCAGTTCTGAGAGATAAGTGTGTGTGAAAGCCGTCCTTCACCTAGCTTGTTGGGAACACAAAGTTTATTTTCAGTTGCAAACTCCATTCCATACATATATATGGGGAGGTAGAAGCTCCAACTCGGTTTTACAGTGAAAACTGCAGGAACTTCAAACCGGCACTAGGAAACAGACTGAGAAAGCAGAGAAAAAGTGTCTCCTGCAACCCGTTCCCTTGGTGCTAGATGAACGAACGTCTCTCCACTTGCTCAGTTCTGAGAGATAAGAGTGTGTGAAAGCCGTCCTTCACCTAGCTTGTTGGGAACACAAAGTTTCTTTTCAGTTGCAAACTCCATTCCATACATATATATGGGGATTTACTAGCTCCAACTCTGTTTGACAGTGAAAACTGCAGGAACTTCAAACCGGCACTAGGAAACAGACTGAGAAAGCAGAGAAAAAGTGTCTCCTGCAACCCGTTTCCTTGGTGCTAGATGAACGAACGTCTCTCCACTTGCTCAGTTCTGAGACATATGTGTGTGTGAAAGCCGTCCTTCGACTAGCTTGTTGGGAACACAAAGTTTCTTTTCAGTTGCTAACTCCATTCCATACATATATATGGGGAGGTAGAAGCTCCAACACGGTTTTACAGTGAAAAATACTGGAACTTTAAACCGGCACTAGGAAACAGACAGAGAAAGAAGAGAAAAAGTGTCTCCTGCAACCCGTTCCCTCGGTGCTAGGTGAAAGAACGTCTCTCCACTTGCTCAGTTCTGAGAGATAAGTGTGTGTGAAAGCCGTCCTTCACCTAGCTTGTTGGGAACACAAAGTTTATTTTCAGTTGCAAACTCCATTCCATACATATATATGGGGAGGTAGAAGCTCCAACTCGGTTTTACAGTGAAAACTGCAGGAACTTCAAACCGGCACTAGGAAAAAGACTGAGAAAGCAGAGAAAAAGTGTCTCCTGCAACCCGTTCCCTTGGTGCTAGATGAACGAACGTCTCTCCACTTGCTCAGTTCTGAGAGATAAGAGTGTGTGAAAGCCGTCCTTCACCTAGCTTGTTGGGAACACAAAGTTTCTTTTCAGTTGCAAACTCCATTCCATACATATATATGGGGAGGTACAAGCTCCAACTCGGTTTTACAGTGAAAACTGCAGGAACTTCAAACCGGCACTAGGAAACAGACTGAGAAAGCAGAGAAAAAGTGTCTCCTGCAACCCGTTTCCTTGGTGCTAGATGAACGAACGTCTCTCCACTTGCTCAGTTCTGAGACATATGTGTGTGTGAAAGCCGTCCTTCGACTAGCTTGTTGGGAACACAAAGTTTCTTTTCAGTTGCAAACTCCATTCCATACATATATATGGGGAGGTAGAAGCTCCAACTCGGTTTTACAGTGAAAAATACTGGAACTTTAAACCGGCACTAGGAAACAGACAGAGAAAGAAGAGAAAAAGTGTCTCCTGCAAACCGTTCCCTCGGTGCTAGGTGAAAGAACGTCTCTCCACTTGCTCAGTTCTGAGAGATAAGTGTGTGTGAAAGCCGTCCTTCACCTAGCTTGTTGGGAACACAAAGTTTATTTTCAGTTGCAAACTCCATTCCATACATATATATGGGGAGGTAGAAGCTCCAACTCGGTTTTACAGTGAAAACTGCAGGAACTTCAAACCGGCACTAGGAAACAGACTGAGAAAGCAGAGAAAAAGTGTCTCCTGCAACCCGTTCCCTTGGTGCTAGATGAACGAACGTCTCTCCACTTGCTCAGTTCTGAGAGATAAGAGTGTGTGAAAGCCGTCCTTCACCTAGCTTGTTGGGAACACAAAGTTTCTTTTCAGTTGCAAACTCCATTCCATACATATATATGGGGATTTACTAGCTCCAACTCTGTTTGACAGTGAAAACTGCAGGAACTTCAAACCGGCACTAGGAAACAGACTGAGAAAGCAGAGAAAATGTGTCTCCTGCAACCCGTTCCCTTGGTGCTAGATGAACGAACGTCTCTCCACTTGCTCAGTTCTGAGAGATAAGTGTGTGTGAATGCCGCCCTTCAACTAGCTTGCTGGGAACACAAAGTTTCTTTTAAGTTGCAAACTCCATTCCATACATATATATGGGGAGGTACTAGCTCCAACTCGGTTTGACAGTGAAAACTGCAGGAACTTCAAACCGGCACTAGGAAACAGACTGAGAAAGCAGAGAAAAAGTGTGTCCTGCAAACCGTTCCCTTGGTGCTAGATGAACGAACGTCTCTCCAATTGCTCAGTTCTGAGAGATAAGTGTGTGTGAAAGCCGTCCTTCACCTAGCTTGTTGGGAACACAAAGTTTCTTTTCAGTTGCAAACTCCATTCCATACATATATATTGGGTGGTACTAGTCCAAATCGGTTTGACAGTGAAAACTGCAGGAACTTGAAACCGGCACTAGGAAACAGACTGAGAATGCAGAGAAAAAGTGTCTCCTGCAAACCGTTCCCTTGGTGCTAGATGAACGAACGTCTCTCCAATTGCTCAGTTCTGAGAGATAAGTGTGTGTGAAAGCCGTCCTTCACCTCGCTTGTTGGGAACACAAAGTTTCTTTTAAGTTGCAAACTCCATTCCATACATATATATGGGGAGGTACTAGCTCCAACTCGGTTTGACAGTGAAAACTGCAGGAACTTCAAACCGGCACTAGGAAACAGACTGAGAAAGCAGAGAAAAAGTGTCTCCTGCAAACCGTTCCCTTGGTGCTAGATGAACGAACGTCTCTCCAATTGCTCAGTTCTGAGAGATAAGTGTGTGTGAAAGCCGTCCTTCACCTAGCTTGTTGGGAACACAAAGTTTCTTTTCAGTTGCAAACTCCATTCCATACATATATATGGGGAGGTACAAGCTCCAACTCGGTTTTACAGTGAAAAATACTGGAATTTTAAACCGGCACTAGGAAACAGAGAGAGAAAGAAGAGAAAAAGTGTCTCCTGCAACCCGTTCCCTCGGTGCTAGGTGAAAGAACGTCTCTCCACTTGCTCAGTTCTGAGAGATAAGTGTGTGTGAAAGCCGTCCTTCACCTAGCTTGTTGGGAACACAAGGTTATTTTCAGTTGCAAACTCCATTCCATACATATATATGGGGAGGTAGAAGCTCCAACTCGGTTTTACAGTGAAAACTGCAGGAACTTCAAACCGGCACTAGGAAACAGACTGAGAAAGCAGAGAAAAAGTGTCTCCTGCAACCCGTTTCCTTGGTGCTAGATGAACGAACGTCTCTCCACTTGCTCAGTTCTGAGAGATAAGTGTGTGTGAAAGCCGTCCTTCACCTAGCTTGCTGGGAACACAAAGTTTCTTTTCAGTTGCAATCTCCATTCCATATATATATATGGGGAGGTACTAGCTCCAACTCAGTTTTACAGTGAAAACTGCAGGAACTTCAACCCGGCACTAGGAAACAGACGGAGAAAGCAGAGAAAAAGTGTCCCTGCAACCCGTTCCCTTGGTGCTAGATGAACGAACGTCTCTCCAATTGCTCAGTTCTGAGAGATAAGTGTGTGTGATAGCCGTCCTTCACCTAGCTTGTTGGGAACAGAAAGTTTCTTTTCAGTTGCAAAATCCATTCCATACATATATATGGGGAGGTAGAAGCTCCAACTCGGTTTTACAGTGAAAACTGCAGGAACTTCAAACCGGCACTAGGAAACAGACTGAGAAAGCAGAGAAAAAGTGTCTCCTGCAACCCGTTCCCTTTGTGCTAGATGAACAAACGTCTCTCCACTTACTCAGTTCTGAGAAATAAGTGTGTGTGAAAGCCGTCCTTCAACTAGCTTGCTGGGAACACAAAGTTTCTTTTAAGTTGCAAACTCCATTCCATACATATATATGAGGAGGTACAAGCTCCAACTCGGTTTGACAGTGAAAATTGCAGGAACTTCAAACCGGCACTAGGAAACAAACTGAGAAAGCAGAGAAAAAGTATCCCCTGCAACCCGTTTCCTTGGTGCTAGATGAACGATCGTCTCTCCATTGCTCAGTTCTGAGAGATATGTGTGTGTGAAAGCCGTCCTTCACCTGGCTTGTTGGGAACACAAAGTTTCTTTTCAGTTGCAAACTCCATTCCATACATATATATCGGGAGGTACAAGCTCCAACTCGGTTTTACAGTGAAAACTGCAGGAACTTCAAACCGGCACTAGGAAACAGACTGAGAAAGCAGAGAAAAAGTGTCTCCTGCAACCCGTTCCCTTGGTACTAGATGAACGAAAGTCTCTCCACTTGCTCAGTTCTGGGAGATATGTGTGTGTGAAAGCCGTCCTTCACCTAGCTTGTTGTTAACAAAAGTTTCTTTTCGGTTGCAAACTCCATTCCAAACATATATATGGGGAGGTAGAAGCTCCAACTCGGTTTTACAGTGAAAACTGCAGGAACTTCAAACCGGCACTAGGAAACAGACTGAGAAAGCAGAGAAAAAGTGTCTCCTGCAAACCGTTCCCTTGGTGCTAGATGAACGAACGTCTCTCCACTTGCTCAGTTCTGAGAGATAAGTGTGTGTGAAAGCCGCCCTTCAACTAGCTTGCTGGGAACACAAAGTTTCTTTTCAGTTGCAAACTCCATTCCACACATATATATGGGGAGGTACTAGCTCCAACTCGGTTTTACAGTGAAAACTGCAGGAACTTCAAACCGGCACTAGGAAACAGACTGAGAAAGCAGAGAAAAAGTGTCTCCTGCAACCCGCTTCCTTGGTGCCAGATGAACGAACGTCTCTCCACTTGCTCAGTTCTGAGAGATAAGTGTGTGTGAAAGCCGTCCTTCACTTAGCTTGTTGGGAACACAAAGTTTATTTTCAGTTGCAAACTCCATTCCATACATATATATGGGGAGGTACAAGCTCCAACTCGGTTTTACAGTGAAAACTGCAGGAACTTCAAACCGGCACTAGGAAACAGACTGAGAAAGCAGAGAAAAAAGTGTCTCCTGCAACCCGTTTCCTTGGTGCTAGATGAACGAACGTCTCTCCACTTGCTCAGTTCTGAGACATATGTGTGTGTGAAAGCCGTCCTTCGACTAGCTTGTTGGGAACACAAAGTTTCTTTTCAGTTGCAAACTCCATTCCATACATATATATGGGGAGGTACAAGCTCCAACTCGGTTTTACAGTGAAAAATACTGGAACTTTAAACCGGCACTAGGAAACAGACAGAGAAAGAAGAGAAAAAGTGTCTCCTGCAACCCGTTCCCTCGGTGCTAGGTGAAAGAACGTCTCTCCACTTGCTCAGTTCTGAGAGATAAGTGTGTGTTAAAGCCGTCCTTCACCTAGCTTGTTGGGAACACAAAGTTTATTTTCAGTTGCAAACTCCATTCCATACATATATATGGGGAGGTAGAAGCTCCAACTCGGTTTTACAGTGAAAACTGCAGGAACTTCAAACCGGCACTAGGAAACAGACTGAGAAAGCAGAGAAAAAGTGTCTCCTGCAACCCGTTTCCTTGGTGCTAGATGAACGAACGTCTCTCCACTTGCTCAGTTCTGAGACATATGTGTGTGTGAAAGCCGTCCTTCGACTAGCTTCTTGGGAACACAAAGTTTCTTTTCAGTTGCAAACTCCATTCCATACATATATATGGGGAGGTAGAAGCTCCAACTCGGTTTTACAGTGAAAAATACTGGAACTTTAAACCGGCACTAGGAAACAGACAGAGAAAGAAGAGAAAAAGTGTCTCCTGCAAACCGTTCCCTCGGTGCTAGGTGAAAGAACGTCTCTCCACTTGCTCAGTTCTGAGAGATAAGTGTGTGTGAAAGCCGTCCTTCACCTAGCTTGTTGGGAACACAAAGTTTATTTTCAGTTGCAAACTCCATTCCATACATATATATGGGGAGGTAGAAGCTCCAACTCGGTTTTACAGTGAAAACTGCAGGAACTTCAAACCGGCACTAGGAAACAGACTGAGAAAGCAGAGAAAAAGTGTCTCCTGCAACCCGTTCCCTTGGTGCTAGATGAACGAACGTCTCTCCACTTGCTCAGTTCTGAGAGATAAGAGTGTGTGAAAGCCGTCCTTCACCTAGCTTGTTGGGAACACAAAGTTTCTTTTCAGTTGCAAACTCCATTCCATACATATATATGGGGATTTACTAGCTCCAACTCTGTTTGACAGTGAAAACTGCAGGAACTTCAAACCGGCACTAGGAAACAGACTGAGAAAGCAGAGAAAAAGTGTCTCCTGCAACCCGTTTCCTTGGTGCTAGATGAACGAACGTCTCTCCACTTGCTCAGTTCTGAGACATATGTGTGTGTGAAAGCCGTCCTTCGACTAGCTTGTTGGGAACACAAAGTTTCTTTTCAGTTGCTAACTCCATTCCATACATATATATGGGGAGGTAGAAGCTCCAACACGGTTTTACAGTGAAAAATACTGGAACTTTAAACCGGCACTAGGAAACAGACAGAGAAAGAAGAGAAAAAGTGTCTCCTGCAACCCGTTCCCTCGGTGCTAGGTGAAAGAACGTCTCTCCACTTGCTCAGTTCTGAGAGATAAGTGTGTGTGAAAGCCGTCCTTCACCTAGCTTGTTGGGAACACAAAGTTTATTTTCAGTTGCAAACTCCATTCCATACATATATATGGGGAGGTAGAAGCTCCAACTCTGTTTTACAGTGAAAACTGCAGGAACTTCAAACCGGCACTAGGAAACAGACTGAGAAAGCAGAGAAAAAGTGTCTCCTGCAACCCGTTCCCTTGGTGCTAGATGAACGAACGTCTCTCCACTTGCTCAGTTCTGAGAGATAAGAGTGTGTGAAAGCCGTCCTTCACCTAGCTTGTTGGGAACACAAAGTTTCTTTTCAGTTGCAAACTCCATTCCATACATATATATGGGGATTTACTAGCTCCAACTCTGTTTGACAGTGAAAACTGCAGGAACTTCAAACCGGCACTAGGAAACAGACTGAGAAAGCAGAGAAAATGTGTCTCCTGCAACCCGTTCCCTTGGTGCTAGATGAACGAACGTCTCTCCACTTGCTCAGTTCTGAGAGATAAGTGTGTGTGAAAGCCGCCCTTCAACTAGCTTGCTGGGAACACAAAGTTTCTTTTAAGTTGCAAACTCCATTCCATACATATATATGGGGAGGTACTAGCTCCAACTCGGTTTGACAGTGAAAACTGCAGGAACTTCAAACCGGCACTAGGAAACAGACTGAGAAAGCAGAGAAAAAGTGTGTCCTGCAAACCGTTCCCTTGGTGCTAGATGAACGAACGTCTCTCCAATTGCTCAGTTCTGAGAGATAAGTGTGTGTGAAAGCCGTCCTTCACCTAGCTTGTTGGGAACACAAAGTTTCTTTTCAGTTGCAAACTCCATTCCATACATATATATTGGGTGGTACTAGTCCAAATCGGTTTGACAGTGAAAACTGCAGGAACTTGAAACCGGCACTAGGAAACAGACTGAGAATGCAGAGAAAAAGTGTCTCCTGCAAACCGTTCCCTTGGTGCTAGATGAACGAACGTCTCTCCAATTGCTCAGTTCTGAGAGATAAGTGTGTGTGAAAGCCGTCCTTCACCTCGCTTGTTGGGAACACAAAGTTTCTTTTAAGTTGCAAACTCCATTCCATACATATATATGGGGAGGTACTAGCTCCAACTCGGTTTGACAGTGAAAACTGCAGGAACTTCAAACCGGCACTAGGAAACAGACTGAGAAAGCAGAGAAAAAGTGTCTCCTGCAACCCGTTTCCTTGGTGCTAGATGAACGATCGTCTCTCCAATTGCTCAGTTCTGAGAGATAAGTGTGTGTGAAATCCGTCCTTCACCTAGCTTGTTGGGAACACAAAGTTTCTTTTCAGTTGCAAACTCCATTCCATACATATATAT